>NW_022881603.1:13052074-13360901 GCF_003369915.1 Drosophila miranda
TCGGCTACCCTATTTTCCTCTTCTAGGGTATTGTATCCCAGCTTTGGGATTGCGTTTGCCAAAGGATGCTGATTGTCTTCAAAAAGTTACTATGTATAACTTCTGGGTCTTATTCGTAAGTAAACCGTAACAAATTAGCATGTTCAAATGCTGTTCTGTGTTGAGAAAAATTATTTTTTCAGTGTGCTTCAAAGTACACACAAAGTTGAGAAGAAGTCTCTTTTCTTAGGGACGGCACCGTAGTGTATGTACATTGTACACCTTAAACGATAAACCGAAACTGCTTCCCATACATTTGAAGGGTATTTCACATCTTTCCGCAGAACTCCTTGTTGTCATCACCGGTCCTTCGAACTGTTGTCGTCGTTGGTTCCATACTATCGCTGTTGCTCCTTTCATACCATCCTTGTTCCCACTGTTCCTCCTGCTGCTGATGTTGTTTTGTTGATTTTGTTTTTGGCGTGCTTGTTTTTATGCAAGAAATATTCAAATTATGCCAGTCCAAAGGTCGCTCCACCTCCAGCTGCCGTGCAACCACACTGGCACAAGCACCCCTCCTACCTGTTTCCTGGCTGGCTGACAGCATTGTCAGTCAATTAAATACGTCATAGGAGCTTATTTAAATAAATTATAAGCCCACAAGGGGGTGTGCAGTCGGGGTGAGTGGCCGGGCTGCTTGGGGCTTTTCAATAAAGGTAATTAATTTATCACATAAGTGAGGCTTATTAGCCAAACTCTCTCTTAAGACATTAGGCCGTCGTGTGAGAAGCTGCAGCCGGTGCTACTGGCCCGGAATGCCCTCGGAATTCCTAAAGGAAATTAGGAGAGCGTTTTCCAGCATTCCGAGCGTTTTCCCTGACCCCCAAACCCTACGGATAGCTGTCAAGTTTTGTGGAAAACAAACAAAGGCGGGTAGGACCTCCTCCTCGAATGAAGCTGGAATAAGTTGGGGAATAAGAAATAGACTGGTTGCCCTGTCTTCAGTTCAATTGAGGTGTTGTGGGTGGCTCATGCTCCCCAGGAGTTAACACCTAAAGTGCCAATAATCGGACCCGAAAATGCAAACGAAATACAGAACGTGCCACGTACTGCAGATGCAGGGTAATGGCTGTTGCCCCCTGTCGCCTGTTGAGCCACTAACTTTATGCAGCCCAATGCCAAATTGTGGATGCCATAGATTTTCGCTTTTTGTGGGGGCGAAAATGGCCGGGCGAATTTTTGAAATATTCTTGTAACATTGACATATCACAGAAGTCCGGATATAAAATGTCGTTGCTCTAGCTTATGTAGTCTTTGACCACTAGGCGCTGATAGGGACGGACAGACGGACGGACAGACAGACAGACAGGGCTCAATCGACTCGGCTATTGATGCTGATCAAGAATATATATACTTTATGGGGTCGGAAACGATTCCTTGTGGACGTTACACACATCCATTTTCCCCACAAATCGAATATACCCCTATACTCATTTTGAGTATCGGGTATAACATGAGCAAAAGCAAAACTGTTGAATCGATTGCTGACTGAGGAACACTGAGGAAAACCATTCCAGTAAGCAAACAAACTGAATATATGGAAAATTTCTTAGATGGCGGATGGGAAAGAAAGAACTATAGTCGAGTAAAAATGGTAATTGCTCTCTCATAGGAAATTCAATGAATAAGTATCCTTTAAATAGTCAGTCAACACTCCATTGCAACCAATTGTGCGCTTTTCTCCCAGTGAAGTGGCAGAGGATAGATGAGCCTGAGGTTCACTGGAAATTTCAGCTTGGGCTGTTGCTGTCGACTGCACTTAGGCATAAAAAACAATGCGCCAGGAAGAGTGTAATAAAAACTAAGTAGCCTACAAGCCCATTTCTCAGTCTACGCCCTCGGATCCGCCCAAAGGTCCCAGGCCCAGGCACCAGTTCTCCATCAGGAAGAGCCTCGAAAGGGAGCCTCGCAACATTATGCAAAATTCAGATCTGTCCCGCTGCTTACTTACCGCTTTTGTGTGGGGGTGGTGATTGTTTTACATACTGCAACATGGCCGTCTTGCCACTACCTGGCTCCCGCTCTCGCTCTTTGGTGAGAATGGGCCTCCAATAACGTAACGTGCTGTTGGCATTAAATATGCTAATTTTTACAGTGAATACATTGCCAGCCGGAACCAAAGTCGAGCAGGGAAAAGTGTCACCTCACCGTCACCTGCCAGCATGCTGTGGCAGTTATAGTTGTGTCCTGCTCCATCCAGACCATCCCTCCCATTATCCCCCTCATCATCATCATCATCAGACGTATTATTTGCCACACCAGGCAGCCGCACGCATATTAAGTACAAGACGATGTTGTTGCTGCCATGTTGCACAGCACAGCGCAATGCCCCACGTTGACATTTGGCGTCACAACAACACCAACAAAAGCCCCAGCAAATGGCACAGCGTGGGTGGAAAGGTGGGGGGAGGGGAAATTAAGAGAAATTACGCTGCAAATTCCACCTGAAAAATTATGAAAAATATTTCTGTTTTGTGACAAGATTTCTGCTTACGCTCATTTGTTGGGCTTGTCGTCGGCTACCCTATTTTCCTCTTCTAGGGTATTGTATCCCAGCTTTGGGATTGCGTTTGCCAAAGGATGCTGATTGTCTTCAAAAAGTTACTATGTATAACTTCTGGGTCTTATTCGTAAGTAAACCGTAACAAATTAACATGTTCAAATGCTGTTTTGTGTTGAGAAAAATTATTTTTTCAGTGTTCAAAGTACACACAAAGTTGAGAAGAAGTCTCTTTTCTTAGGGACGGCACCGTAGTGTATGTACATAACTGTACATAACCATAAACTGAAACTGCTTCCCATACATTTGAACGGTATTTCACATCTTTCCGCAGAACTCCTTGCTGTCATCACCGGTCCTTCGAACTGTTGTCGTCGTTGGTTCCATACTATCGCTGTTGCTCCTTTCATACCATCCTTGTTCCCACTGTTCCTCCTGCTCCTCCTGCTGCTGATGTTGTTTTGTTGATTTTGTTTTTGGCGTGCTTGTTTTTATGCAAGAAATATTCAAATTATGCCAGTCCAAAGGTCGCTCCACCTCCAGCTGCCGTGCAACCACACTGGCACAAGCACCCCTCCTACCTGTTTCCTGGCTGGCTGACAGCATTGTCAGTGAATTAAATACGTCATAGGGGCTTATTTAAATAAATTATAAACCCACAAGGGGGTGTGCAGTCGGGGTGAGTGGCCGGGCTGCTTGGGGCTTTTCAATAAAGGTAATTAATTTATCACATAAGTGAGGCTTATTAGCCAAACTCTCTCTTAAGACATTAGGCCGTCGTGTGAGAAGCTGCAGCCGGTGCTACTGGCCCGGAATGCCCTCGGAATTCCTAAAGGAAATTAGGAGAGCGTTTTCCAGCATTCCGAGCGTTTTCCCTGACCCCCAAACCCTACGGATAGCTGTCAAGTTTTGTGGAAAACAAACAAAGGCGGGTAGGACCTCCTCCTCGAATGAAGCTGGAATAAGTTGGGGAATAAGAAATAGACTGGTTGCCCTGTCTTCAGTTCAATTGAGGTGTTGTGGGTGGCTCATGCTCCCCAGGAGTTAACACCTAAAGTGCCAATAATCGGACCCGAAAATGCAAACGAAATACAGAACGTGCCAGGTACTGCAGATGCAGGGTAATGGCTGTTGCCCTCTGTCGCCTGTTGAGCCACTAACTTTATGCCAGGCTGCTTCCCGTCTCCGTGGGTGAGTGTAAGAGAACAAGAGAAGGCGGAAAAGCGAAGGGAAAATATGCAATGTAGCTGGTGCCAAACAAAGGGGGAAAGTGAAAGTAACGCTTCATTGTTATCCACCGCTGGGTCTCAACCAACCCCTCTCCAGCCACTTTCCCGGAGTCCGGACGAGATGCTGCCAGCAGTTTGGCTTGAAGACAAACTTCTCGGCATGCAAAAGGCAGATAGAAAGAGATAAAAATAGAGCAAAAGAGATGGATAGAGAGAGTGGGGTAGAGACAGAAACAGGAAACAGGAAGGCGGAGCTGCCGCTGCTGCTGCCTTTTGAAGAGCAAATCTCACAACAATTTGGGTCAAACAAGCAAATTGCATTCTCTTTAGTGGCTCTCTTTATTGTTGTTGTTCTTTTTTTACCCGATACTCAAAATGAGTATTGCGGTATATTAGATTTGTGGTAAAAGTGGATGTGTGTAACGTCCAGAAGGAATACTCATTTTGAGTATCGGGTATAAAAACAGCGACCTTCTTCTGATTTCTGTTCGCCTGATATCCAAGAAAAGAAAGCCAAAGAAAATATGAAAAAAACGGAAAAATAAAATTAAAAGAAATTTAAAAAAACTAGCGACCTTCTGCTGATTTCTGTTCGCCTGGTATCCCAGATCTAAAAATCGAAAAATCTCGATCTTGAGTGCCCCAAATTAAAAGATGATGTTGTTGTATAACTGGATGTTCTTGTTGTAATTTGTGGTTTATGCGATGCTTCCTGTAATTGGAATACGAACTTTGATCTGATGAAGTCCTTATCAAGGACGATGGATCAAGGATATTTTCTCTGGCTGTTCCATAAATTCCCGTAATTGAAAAATATCCTTGATCATTTGGTCCTTTGAAACTCCACCAACCCCAGCCCGTCATATTTCCCCGACTCTTCGAAATGTTGATTTTTCAATAGTTTTATTCATCAAAACTTAGCTAAGTATAGATAAAAACACAAGTGCACAACATTTGTATCTTTCTTGCTGTTGATGTTGTTTGGTGGCCGCCAAAGCCCAGCCGGGAGCACATCCCTCGGAAGCGAATACCGATGCCGAGGGGTCTGGAAAGGCGGAGAAAACAGCGTGGACGCTAGGATGAGGGATATGGCAATGGTCGGACCCTATGGTCGGCCAGGATTAAGGCCACAGCTCGCACGAATCTTGTCCCGAGGGGAGCACGGCATCATGGCCCCGTGCGCAGGAGCCGGCGGGGTGTTCGCGATGTCAGCCGGTCAGTCGACAGACATCATCGAGCGCACACTCGCTCATATAACCCGGAAGACCAGAAGGTTGCGGAAAGGAAGAGTTAAATAAAGTAAATGAATAAATAATAACTTAATAACTTTACCTTTACATAACAGTTTGTGTCCAGTGGGGGTCTCGGCCAATAGAGCTAAGGGGAATACAAAAATAAAAGAATAAGAACGAAGAAAAAATAGTCTGTGGAAAATATGAATTGGGGGGAAGCAAGGAAAGGTTACCCGGTCATAGCCGATGCGGTAGAGCATGGAGCAGGAGGGAAGACGATGTACGTCGTAAAAAGTGCACCTACATAAATATTGTACCAGCGCTATGCACTCGATCGAGGATGTATGTATCGAAGCCTCGGGCCGCTTTTCCGGGGAAATGTATCATGAAATATGCTATCAGAACATGCTAAAAAACACGTAACCTCTATTGAGAGCCGGAATCATCGATTTTTAATTAACTTTCAAGAGGGCTCCCAGATAAAATTTGTCTTCTATAATTCTCCCGCTTTTCTTTCCAGGTTTGTAAAAACTCGAATGTTATTGTAACATTTACTTGACATAGAATATAATTTATCTATAAGGAACCCATAACGTAGTCAATGGCATTGTCAATGATACTTTTCGTTCTCGGCCCCAGGTTCCTAGCATACCTGGGGCCAAGGACCAAGGATATTGCATAAGTTGCCTCAAGTTCGATATTTAAATATTTTCGCATTCAGTGCTCTTCCTTCAGATTTAAAAGCAGCCGTTTAGGGTTCTTTGTCGACTCCATTACCACCACATTACACACACGTGGAACACCCGCTGCCACATATAGTACATGCACAGAGGGGCATGGCATGCAACTGAAACCACAAGGGTGCCGTCTCGATTGCATGGAAATTTGCATAAGTTATCAGATGCCGATGCGAGCTGCCTTGACAGCGCCCTTCCGGTCCGCGTCGCAGCCGTCGAAATGGGTTTCGCACTTTAATGAGGGACCGGGATAAGAAAAGCAAAGATGTACAGAATGAATCTGATCTCTCAGCTTTATTTTACGTGGCGGTTCCTCAGGGAGGGATTTCAACCACGGCGTCTAATGTTTATTTGCAGCTTAGCCTCGATTAGTGCGATATATATACATATATCACGCCATCACGCACCACCGCTACATACGCAGGAACCTGGTACGATGCGCCAGTTAGCGCCCGTAAAAAGAAGCTATAGCTATGTACATAGCGACTCTTCCGGTACCAATTGAAAGTATCCTGGTCGGGCATACAATCCCCCTTGGTGAGGGGCGAAGTGTATCTAACACGTCTTCCGATCTATGGGTCTCGGCACCCGGTTGAGAGCGCAACTCCACGAGGAGCCTAGCGGCTCTCCCCGCGTAACGTTTGGGTATCAACCACAGCCATCACGATACTCCCACTAGGGGGCCGACCTCAATGTGCAGCCTTGGAGCTGCACAACCCGTGGTACCGATCTTAAGGACTCAGCTCGATCCTCCCTTTTAGCCCCGACCGGCCTGGATAGGGAATCCACCCAGCCCGTTCGCCGCTTGCGCGTTCAGCAGCTGCTGTCGCCTGGAGAACGCCAGTCCGGCGAACCCGTCGAGAGTCCGCATTCTCTCCTTAGAAGCCGTCACATCGGAGAAGGTCCAGTCGCCATCCGTGTACTGCACTCCAAGTCCATCGAGGTCTCGCAAGTCTGCGTAGAGGGGACAAGCACATAGGAAGTGCTGCCAATCCTCGCGTTCTGCGCCGCATAGACATGCTGGCGTGTCGCTAAGGCTTCTTCCATGCAAAAATGCATTGAGCGATCCGTGGCCCGTCAGCAGGAACCCAGCGCGCAGCGTGAAGCCAAACCTTCGTTCGCTGTAAACGAAGCCTGCGTTCGGGATGAAGCGGTGCGTCACCCGACCTGGGGAGTCACCATCATCCCATCTGCGTTGCCACTCGCACAACAGGCCTTCGTCTAGTCGCGCCATCTTCTGCTTCCAGCTAAGATTTGCCAAATCTTCGCCGTACAGCCAATCGCTCTCCTCCAGCGGGTAGTCACGCTTTAGTTTGAAGCTGATTGCCAGGCGTCTGGCAACCAGATCAAACGGGGGGGCTCCAGCTAGTACTTTCAGCGCCATGGTGGACACTGTTCGGCATACCGGTAGGCATCCAATCAGGATGATCCTTTGGCACGCAAGCAGATGCCTCCTGGCAACCACTTGCGTCGTCGTCACGACAGACCAAACCGAGGCACCAAATAGTGCGCAGGGCACCATGAGTCCGGCATATATTGTCCGCTTTGCGCTGGGACTGAGTCCCCAGTCAACCCGCAGTACGCGCGACAATGCCCCTACGACTCCGGTCAGCTTATCACGCAAGCCCGTGATGTGCGGGAGAAAACTCAACCGCTCGCCGACCGTGATGCCCAGGTACCGATACTTGCGCTTATATGGCAGGCTTGCTCCAGCAAACCGTACCACTGGCGGCCGTCTAAGTATGCCTTTGAGCAGCATGATCGCCGTCTTGCTAGTTGAAACGGCAACGCCGACTTCAACTCCCCAAGCGCCTACGATGGACATTAACTCACCTCCTTTTTGTTCGAGCTCTGATCGGGCATTCCCTTCGATGAGGAGGAGCAAGTCGTCAGCATACGCGCTGAGCGCACCAAGGGGCTCTAAGCGCTGGAGCAACACGTCCATTAAGATGTTCCATATAAATGGACCACTTATGGACCCCTGCGGGCAACCTCGTGTCACCGGAACAGTGGCTACTCCATGCCTACTGACGATGCTCGCACTCCGGCCGGAGAAGAAACTTCGCCACAAGCTTGCTTCTCGGCATCCCAGCTCAAGGAGGCGGCGTAGTGCAGCATTCCACTCGACGTTGTCGAAGGCTCCCTTGAAGTCCACGAAGACTCCGAGCACGTATTTCGACCGGCTGGCCGAAACAGTACTCACGACGTGTTTCCAAGCATCCTCCACACAACGTCCTTGGCGAAAGCCAAATTGCCATCTGCAGCCATCCGGAATGGTGTCCTTCAGACGATTCACCATGATGCCCTCAAGCACTTTGCCCAGCACTGGCAACAGACAGATACCCCGATATGAGGTAGGATCGGTCCGGTCCTTATCGGGTTCCTTCCCTTTCCCGTTGGGAAATACCCTGTCTCCAGGCAGCGGGAATACATCGCTGTCATGTGCTGAGGGATGGCACGCCACAATGCCTTGCAAATGGCACCTGTGATGCCGTCCATGCCGGGAGAGCGTCTGCTCTTCAACCTGGCGACGCATGCATCAACCTCGAAAGCTTCGAGGGCCGGTGGAGCCTCGATCGGGATGGCAATGTGTGCATTCGACTCCGCAACAGGAAAGAAGTTGCGAAGGAGCACACCCGAACAGTCGCGCCATGTTGCGACCAGCCTACCATCCGTTCGAAGGCATCCAATCTCCGTGCTCTTTTTGCGGCCTCGGCAAATCCTGTAGACGTGCCCCCATGGATCATCTCTGTTCTCTCCCACGAAGCGTCGCCAGTTGTCTTCCTTCGATCTCAGGATGAGCTTCTTGTACTGCGCTGAGGAGATCCTCAACGCGAGCACAAGTTCCTCTGCTGCGTCGGTCTCGTGCCGACGAGCGTCCTGGAGCCTTCGCCTCAGTCTCCTGACCTCTCGGCGTTTGGAGTGTAGTTCGGCAGTCCACCAAACTACTTTTCTCGCGGCTCTCGGTGTGCTGCGTCCCAGCACTCTGTCGCACACACTGTGCACTACAGAGCGCAGTGCCGTTGGTTGTCCAACGGCGATTCGGCGGTGTCTTCCGGTAATTCGGCTGTCTCCCTTACCACTTCCTCCTCGAACAATCGCCAGCGCGCATTGGAAAGCTTCCAGGACGGCACAGGAGCAATGGGCTCAACTGCGTCGTTCGGGTCAGTCGTCACCACAACATGGATCATGTTGTGATCGCTGGTGTCCCACTCCTTCACTTCCCAATCGTATGTGGCCCACATAGTCGCAGCTTGGTTGACGATTGTCACATCGATATCGCTTTGGCCTCTACGGTTATCGAATGTAAACACCCGACAGGCTTCATTGAGCACGCCGGCTCTCATCTCGGTTATCCACTCAGACAGCAGCTCACCCCGTGCATAGTTAGCTTGCCCCCGATTGTGTCCGGAGAGCTTGCTAAACCACGCTGGGGATACTGCGTTCGCGTCGAGCCCAAAGATGACAGGAGTGCGGCTGCCCAGCAGCAGCACCGCATCTAAGTACCTGAGGTACGGCGCCAAGTCGGTGTCGAATTGGCAGTACACGGAGCATAGGAAGATTGAGCCGAATCTTCCCGTAACTCTGACGCATACTCCAAAATCCGTGGTAAGGGTCTCCATTGGCATGCAGATGGCGTCCGGTTCGTCGACGATGATAGCAGCTTTTCCTCGGCGGTCCTGGAATACTCGCATTCCAGAAGGAAGGCCGGTAATCCGCCCTGCTCCATCGACGTACGGCTCCTGGACCAGTGCGAACTGACGGCCAGAGCTGCGCATGATGGCTCCGAGTTCCATCACAGCCGCTCGGCCACGGCCACAATTAGCTTGGATGAAGCTAAACATTAATGCCTAGCTTGCACCCTCGCCAGTACCGCTGCGTAGATCGGGCACGCCGCTGACAGCATGGAATGTGCTGCAGGGTACCCCTTGAAGCGGCAGTTGCGGCAGTCCACGGGGTTGGGACACCGTGCAACGTTGTGGCCGTTCTGTCCACACCGGTGGCACACGTTCTCCTTTAGGCGACATTGCGACACCTTGTGGTCAAAGCCTGCACATCTGTGGCAGGCGTATGTTCGGACCAAGGAGCGGCAGCGGCATCTAAACCACTTTATGTACACGTCGTACTGGTTGGTAGCGACGAGGATTTCCATGGAAGCCTCTGGCGGCATCAGCCCCTTCAGTACAGCCTCGTTCACCGCCATCCTGATCGCAGACATTTCCGCGATGATGGCCGAGTAGCCTGCCGCGACAATGCCAGTTGCCGGGCATGTGGCAGCGGCAGCGGTGGTGGCAGCGGTGGCAGCAGCGGTGGCGGCAGCGGTGGTGGCAGCGATGGTAGCAGCGGCGGCAGAGTTAATAGCAGCGGTGGTGGCAGCGGCAGCGGCGGCGCCAGAGGTGCCTGGAGCCTCCTCAAAGGGGAGCGATGGTGGCGGCGATCTCTCGGCAGGGATCGGCAGCTCTCCGGCTATCCCAATCCCAAGCCCGATCTTTTTGGCTCCCTTTTTGGCGGCTGAGGACTTCGGCCGACCCCGCCTGCGGGCGGGAACGCTCGACGACGAGCTCGCCCCTACACTAGCCAGGCTAGTGTCGCTGGCGTCGGCCTCCGTATCCACTTCCATACCCGGCTAGTTATGGCTCCCTCTACTGGCGTGACTCGACACTAAACGGCACTAGTGGAGACGCGAACCAACAGTCTCAGCGGAGACACGAACCGCACGTTCTAGCGGAGACTAAAACCGAAAGTTTTAGCGGGGACACCAACCGAAAAAGCTCCGAACTCAAGCCAAAGCTTCGAACCAAAGCTTCGAACTCGAACGTGCTGACGAACTATTCCGACTTGTTGTCGAACTATTCGCACTTGTCGACGAACTAAGGTTCCGCACGTGGCTGTTTTTAGCGTTTATTTTACAAATATTAATTTGCAAATAGCTGCTCTGTTTTTTCACCAAATTAACACGCGATTGCACTGGCAAACAGCGCGTGATCTCGCGGCAATTTTAATATATTTTCCACTTGGAAAAATCACTTTTTACTTTACTCGAACGACGGTATAGCGGACCGCTTGAAAAACACGTCTGCTTCGAGTGGCAGTCAAAAAGCAACTGAGCAAAGATGTACAGTATGTATGTATGTATCTTACGCGGTAGTTAAACGAAGTAATAGTGCTCTCCCTCACCCCCGTTTTTCCACTCTCTTTCCCTTTCGCTGCTGCGAGACACAAAAAGTTGAGCAAATATTTGTGGCTGTTCGGCTCCCCCTTTGGCTTACGTCAAATGCAAATCTCTACGGCGCTTAATATCAAAGGAGGCAAAGCAATTGCAGCAGCAACAACAGCAACGAGAGCAAAAACATTAACAACAACAAGAATGAGAATACAAACGAGGGGGAACGTTGTGAGTTGCTGCGGAGACCGCAACTCTACAGTTATACCCGATACTAAGTCAGTATGGCTCTCCTCCGGCAGACTCCGCTAATATTAAACGACACGACAAAGAGTGCGTGCGAGAGAGACAGAAAATCAGTCTGAGCGTGACGTCGGGCGCTGCGTAGCCACTGCAAATTGATTTGTTCCTATTGGCTATAAAAATAATCTGATCTGATCCAGATTCTGCGTTTTTAGTTTTCTCGAATGTGTAATATTGTGGATGCAACAGATTTTCGTCTTTTGTGTGGGCGGAAGGGGGTGGGGCGAAATTTTGAGATATAGGTTTTATAGTGAGATCTAACAGGAGTGCGGATACCAAATTTGGTTACTCTAGCCTTAATAGTCTCTGAGATTTGTGAATATCCCCAGATTTTCAGAGATATGGCAGAGATTATGGTCGGGGAGATGGTGATGGGTGATGGGGGGCAACCCCTCCCTAGAGATGAGAATTTTATGTGCCTCAGCAATCGGGCAATTGAATTGCGGTAGCAGTCCTACTTCGCCTGCCGTAAGGGAATCCTATTGAAAATTCAGACAAATCTGCAAAAGAGCTTAATGATGTCAATCACATGCTCCGAAGCCGAAGACGGAGCATGCTTTGCCGCGTGTGGCAGGACCACTATGTGGGTCACGTACATAATTAGCGGCGCGAAGCACGTGGACAAAAGAGAAGCTACCTGTGGTACCGCAACAGCAACAGCGTCCTGTTCCACCCGGGCCTTTCTGTGGCGTGCATGCCTCCGCCGATACTCTACACATCAGAAGTTTATCGTTCGATTTCAATATGCAGACACTGAAAGTAGTCGCCCAGGGAGCCTTTCCTTCTACTGTACAGAGGTCGATTGGCCATGCCATGCCATGCCATGCACCAAGGGGCAGAAGCTGCTAGCCGTTCCACCCGTTGCTGTGGCTGTCAGACACAGGACGAGGGCTCTCTCCCTCGCTGTCTCTCTCTCCGTCCCTGCCCCTCGCTTTCTGTCATTGGCATTCCAACTCGCGTTCAACATGCTAATTACTTAAGGCGAGCCTCGTCTGGTGCCCCCGAATGGGGGAATCCCCGCAGAATGCAAAGCGGCGCAATGCAGAAGAGCGGACAAAATGGCGATGGGGATAAGCGTGGCGGGGGACTCGGCTGCACAGCATGACTTCGCAAATGCTGGAAAGAGCCTGCAGAGGGAAGTGGAAGGAACACAATAACGTTGACTTGAGATTCGCAGATTATCCTATGTAGGCACTTAACATGATGCAGGAGCGCAGGGCAGCGCAGAACAAGTCCCAGTCGGAGTTCCAGTGGCAGTCAAGTGAGAGGGCATTAGGGCAGTCAGGGCAGACAACAACAGCCGCATGTGCCACATGTGGCATCCTAAGTTGGTGGCATAATAGCGCCAAGAGCAAAGCTGATGCGTCTGAGTCTCTCCCATTCTCCAATTCTGTCTCTCTTTCTCACCCTTCGCCTAACTCTGCCCAATGTGGTGGCGGAAGCATAATAAATAAGCAAGTGTGCAGGCGGAAATATTAAGCATCGGTTGTGGGAGGATCAGCCTGCCACACAACTGCTGTGCCACAACGTACAGAACGAAACTAATTTCGTGTGTCACAAGATGCCTCGACATTTATGCACTGAATGCACGAGCCGATGCCCAGATGCTGTTGCATGCCTCTGCGAGAGCTTCAGTTGATTGCAAAAAAGGAGCCAAGGGCGTGGGGCAGCTCCAGAAAGAGAGAGAGAGAGAGAAGCAGAAGCTCTCATTGTTGTTCGTTCTGACAATGGTATAAGTCTAAGCCAGGGAAAACCACTCATAATTCACATCCCGCATGACGCAATGTCAACATTTTCCTTCCGCTCTCTCTCTCTCACGTTTTTTGAAAAAAAGGTATGACATCCGCCTGTCCTTGAACGAGGTTAGGCTTAAATACTCTTTTCGGTAGATGAAATTTAATTTTTCCCTCCTCAGAGTGGATAGGAACGGTGGCTGCCATATATCATTAAAAGTAAGGGAAATGTACACTTTGTATCGAGAATGAAGGAAGGATAGGATAGGTGGCACTGGTTGCAGTTGCAGGTAACAATGTGACATATGCTGCCATATATCATTAAAAGTAAGGGAAATGTACACTTTGTATCGAGAATGAAGACACCAAATATAGTTTGGATGTACTACTGATACTCGTAGCCCCCAAATGGTTTTTTAGTTTATTTCCAATTTCCCCGCATTAGCAATTCTATCGAATGAACAAGAGTATCCCTGTTGTACCATCATTTCTAAAGTAGAACCAGATGAGATGTCTATCATTATAGGGCTGCAGCCCCACTCCAGCTGCATAGGTAAGAGCATCCCTTCTCTCGCATTGAAGAACACTGCTCTGTCATTTGTTTCTTGTACTTTATGCTCCAATTATTAGCTTCCGACAACGTCTCAGACTTCGGACACGGACACCGACACGGTGTCCTGCTGCGAAATTCAAAACTCCCGGAGCAGAAATATAAACGACTTTGGTTGCGTCCAGCTCCAGCCCACCGGAGCTTATAACTAGGATCAGATTATGAGACCGACACTGGTGCCCCCAGGGACCACGACCAACGACCAGACCTCCCTGTTTTCTCAAGCACTGCCCCTGTGCTTCCCTGCCCAGTTCTGTCTTACCACGAAATCTTTTTCGGTTTCAATATTTATTTGTGGGCCCCAGCTGGCATTTCTCAGCCCATGCAAATTGTTTTCTAGCTCTCGAAATTAAGTTGTCAAGCTTCGGCTCTGCCAGAGATTGAGGGAGCTCTAGAGCTCACGTTCCATGGACTACGAGTATATTGATGCCCTCCCTCTTGTTCAATTTGAATGAATTAAGTCAGGGCCATGTGAATTACTATTTTCCTTTAATTTACATGCCATTCTAAGGGGAAGTACTTATAATATCCATGAGATGGAAACCATGTTTGCTTTCCATCGCTTCAATTACACCTCACTGCATCTCTCTCTTAAATTAAAGGCGTAATTAATTTCCGAATTTATTAAGTGCAGCGGAGATACTAAAAAATACAAATATTGTATTTCCAATGTTTTTACCAGTGGTTTTAACACAGAATCAATGAACAATCAAAATCTTAAAACAGTTTTAAAAATGGATTTCATATCGTGCAGCGGAGATTATAAATACACAATATATTTCCTTTTCCAGTGTTTTTAAAATTGATTCAATGAATCATCAATAGCTTTTATTAAAATCAAAATTGCAAAAAAATGAATCCCCATCAAAGTTGTTTCACCTGAATTCAATGGAAAAAGAATACTATTTTCTACTAACAAATGAAAGAAGCTAAAAGTTTATAAAACTTTCAAAAATATTCGTATGAATTCGTATGTAGAAATGAATATACTCCGAATCGGGTGCCACATTCGGAGCGATAACGAGGGGGAACATTGTGAGTTGCAGCGGACACCGCAACTCTACGTTATACCCGATACTAAGTCAGTATGGCTCTCCTCCGGCAGACGCCGCTAATATTAAACGACACGACAAAGAGTGCGTGCGAGAGATACAGAAAATCAGTGTAAGCGTGACGTCGGGCGTTGCGTAGCCAGTGCAAATTGATTTGTTCCTTTTGGCTATAAAAATGATCTGATCTGATCCAGATTCAGCAATCTGATAGATATGATCATTATCTATTTTAGTTTTCTCGAATGTGTAATATTGTGGATGCAACAGATTTTCGTCTTTTGTGTGGGCGGAAGGGGGTGGGGCGAAATTTTGAGATATACGTTTTATAGTGAGATCTAACAGGAGTGCGGATACCAAATTTGGTTACTCTAGCCTTAATAGTCTCTGAGATTTGTGAATATCCCCAGATTTTCAGAGATATGGCAGAGATTATGGTCGGGGAGATGGTGATGGGTGATGGGGGCAACCCCTCCCTAGAGATGAGAATTTTATGTGCCTCAGCAATCGGGCAATTGAATTGCGGTAGCAGTCCTACTTCGCCTGCCGTAAGGGAATCCTATTGAAAATTCAGACAAATCTGCAAAAGAGCTTAATGATGTCAATGACATGCTCCGAAGCCGAAGACGGGGCCTGCTTTGCCGCGTGTGTCAGGACCACTATGTGGGTCACGTACATAATTAGCGGCGCGAAGCACGTGGACAAAAGAGAAGCTACCTGTGGTACCGCAACATCAACAGCGTCCTTTTGCACCCGGGCCTTTCTGTGGCTTGCATGCTTCCGCCGATACTCTACACATCAGAAGTTTATCGTTCGATTTCAATATGCAGACACTGAAAGTAGTCGCCCAGGGAGCCTTTCCTTCTACTGTACAGAGGTCGATTGGCCATGCCATGCCATGCCATGCACCAAGGGGCAGAAGCTGCTAGCCGTTCCACCCGTTGCTGTGGCTGTCAGACACAGGACGAGGGCTCTCTCCCTCGCTGTCTCTCTCTCCGTCCCTGCCCCTCGCTTTCTGTCATTGGCATTCCAACTCGCGTTCAACATGCTAATTACTTAAGGCGAGCCTCGTCTGGTGCCCCCGAATGGGGGAATCCCCGCAGAATGCAAAGCGGCGCAATGCAGAAGAGCGGACAAAATGGCGATGGGGATAAGCGTGGCGGGGGACTCGGCTGCACAGCATGACTTCGCAAATGCTGGAAAGAGCCTGCAGAGGGAAGTGGAAGGAACACAATAACGTTGACTTGAGATTCGCAGATTATCCTATGTAGGCACTTAACATGATGCAGGAGCGCAGGGCAGCGCAGAACAAGTCCCAGTCGGAGTTCCAGTGGCAGTCAAGTGAGAGGGCATTAGGGCAGTCAGGGCAGACAACAACAGCCGCATGTGCCACATGTGGCATCCTAAGTTGGTGGCATAATAGCGCCAAGAGCAAAGCTGATGCGTCTGAGTCTCTCCCATTCTCCAATTCTGTCTCTCTTTCTCACCCTTCGCCTAACTCTGCCCAATGTGGTGGCGGAAGCATAATAAATAAGCAAGTGTGCAGGCGGAAATATTAAGCATCGGTTGTGGGAGGATCAGCCTGCCACACAACTGCTGTGCCACAACGTACAGAACGAAACTAATTTCGTGTGTCACAAGATGCCTCGACATTTATGCACTGAATGCACGAGCCGATGCCCAGATGCTGTTGCATGCCTCTGCGAGAGCTTCAGTTGATTGCAAAAAAGGAGCCAAGGGCGTGGGGCAGCTCCAGAAAGAGAGAGAGAGAGAGAAGCAGAAGCTCTCATTGTTGTTCGTTCTGACAATGGTATAAGTCTAAGCCAGGGAAAACCACTCATAATTCACATCCCGCATGACGCAATGTCAACATTTTCCTTCCGCTCTCTCTCTCTCACGTTTTTTGAAAAAAAGGTATGACATCCGCCTGTCCTTGAACGAGGTTAGGCTTAAATACTCTTTTCGGTAGATGAAATTTAATTTTTCCCTCCTCAGAGTGGATAGGAACGGTGGCTGCCATATATCATTAAAAGTAAGGGAAATGTACACTTTGTATCGAGAATGAAGGAAGGATAGGATAGGTGGCACTGGTTGCAGTTGCAGGTAACAATGTGACATATGCTGCCATATATCATTAAAAGTAAGGGAAATGTACACTTTGTATCGAGAATGAAGACACCAAATATAGTTTGGATGTACTACTGATACTCGTAGCCCCCAAATGGTTTTTTAGTTTATTTCCAATTTCCCCGCATTAGCAATTCTATCGAATGAACAAGAGTATCCCTGTTGTACCATCATTTCTAAAGTAGAACCAGATGAGATGTCTATCATTATAGGGCTGCAGCCCCACTCCAGCTGCATAGGTAAGAGCATCCCTTCTCTCGCATTGAAGAACACTGCTCTGTCATTTGTTTCTTGTACTTTATGCTCCAATTATTAGCTTCCGACAACGTCTCAGACTTCGGACACGGACACCGACACGGTGTCCTGCTGCGAAATTCAAAACTCCCGGAGCAGAAATATAAACGACTTTGGTTGCGTCCAGCTCCAGCCCACCGGAGCTTATAACTAGGATCAGATTATGAGACCGACACTGGTGCCCCCAGGGACCACGACCAACGACCAGACCTCCCTGTTTTCTCAAGCACTGCCCCTGTGCTTCCCTGCCCAGTTCTGTCTTACCACGAAATCTTTTTCGGTTTCAATATTTATTTGTGGGCCCCAGCTGGCATTTCTCAGCCCATGCAAATTGTTTTCTAGCTCTCGAAATTAAGTTGTCAAGCTTCGGCTCTGCCAGAGATTGAGGGAGCTCTAGAGCTCACGTTCCATGGACTAAGAGTATATTGATGCCCTCCCTCTTGTTCAATTTGAATGAATTAAGTCAGGGTCATGTGAATTACTATTTTCCTTTAATTTACATGCCATTCTAAGGGGAAGTACTTATAATATCCATGAGATGGAAACCATGTTTGCTTTCCATCGCTTCAATTACACCTCACTGCATCTCTCTCTTAAATTAAAGGCGTAATTAATTTCCGAATTTATTAAGTGCAGCGGAGATACTAAAAAATACAAATATTGTATTTCCAATGGTTTTACCAGTGGTTTTAACACAGAATCAATGAACAATCAAAATCTTAAAACAGTTTTAAAAATGGATTTCATATCGCGCAGCGGAGATTATAAATACACAATATATTTCCTTTTCGAGTGGTTTTAAAATGGAGTCTGTTGCAGCAGACGATCGTAATTACCCTATCGTAGCGTGTGCGATGTTGTGAGCAGAGCTTTTGCTCTCACACGCAGCGCTCTTGTACGGCTCTCTGCGCATTCTGGCTGCGACCAGTCCAATAAATGCTTTGAAGTCGAGCACTTGTTTTTTTTAGTCATACATTACCTGACAATTTAAGGTAAAAACCGAAACTAGAGCCCGCTGGACCGGAGTCATCATCACGTTTGTTTTTGGAAGAAGTCTTCCGAATTTACATTGGCGCCCGAGCAGGGACATCGGCATCCAGCATTTCATGGAAATTCGCACGACAAACCAGTGACCTACAGTGCATCTTTGTTGTCTCGGCACAAGTCATTGGTTTTTTTTGTTCTGTTGCGAATAGAGCTCTAGCTGGCTGGTTTTGTGCGACAAATTGGATTCATCTTTACTCAACAAAAAAGGAAAGTGTTCGGCTAATCTATGCCGAATTCTCAGGTATTTAGTGCGAAAAAAATTGAGTGCTAGAACCAAGCCACCATTTTGTGCGCTGTGTTTCTCTATTTGGCCACTGATCTCAATTTCATTGGCACCTCGTTGAATTGGAATACCAATTAAATAAAACACAAAGTAATAAAATAAACCAAAGTGAACAGCCAGCAACATAAAATATTTATTATATGCGGAATATTGGTGGATTGAAGAAAAGTGCAAATTGATGAGGGTTTACGGTACTTGCTAATCAGACGCTCCGGTCATTGCCGCTGTTTTCAATTCTCTTTTGCGAAGTACCGCTTATTGGTGCTGCCTTTACTTCGGTAACGCTATCGTTGCGCCAAATTGTGCATAATTTGGCTGCGTTTGGTTGTGTGCATTGGCAGCATAATTTGTGTTTGTTTCGCTGCGTTAACCCTTTGAAGCCGATACATAGTTTTTTGTGAAAATTTCGCGTTCTTTCATAGTTTTTGCATACCCTACAGTATTTTGGTTAACCATTGTCTAAACCCAGTGCATTACTTTCCGACCCTCTTGAAGTAAGAGAAAGCGCCAGAATGAGTGAAAAGGAAATTGTTACCAGGGAAGGAGGTTCAAAAGAAGGAGGGGGTCCAAAAGTCCTGCAAAAGTTAGCAACAGCAATGCAAAGACACGATAGGGTGATGGGCGATCTAAGGCGTGTGAGAACGGCCTTTGAAGAAAAAACTATTTCGTTCGACTCTCTTCAAACTAAATGCAGACTCGAGCTGATCGAAAATTATTGTGAAAAGTTGATGGATATACAGGCAGACGAGGATTGTTTAAATCCCAACAACGATCTACGAGCATCGGTCGAGGATATGTGTGTTACCACAAAGGCTCTGTACATGTCTGCACTTAAAGAACCCGAAACTCAGCGAATACAGAGGAGGGATAGGAGTAGCCAGCGTCATACATCACATCTGCCTAAAATTAATCTCCCCAAGTTTAGTGGAAAACATTCTGAATTTAAAAACTTTATAAGCCTTTTCGAGAGTTTGGTGCATAACGACCCAATATTATCAAATGTGGAAAAATTCAACCACTTACTGTCGTGTCTCGTTGACGATGCATTGGGAACAGTGAAGGCGTTTCAGATCTCTGCAGACAATTATGAGAAGGCTCTTGATAGTTTGAAGGAGGTTTACGACAAAAAATATTTGATCTTTTCTGATACTGTTTCGCAGTTGTTTGACATTCCCAGCACAACAAAAGCTTCTGCTTCATGCCTTAGGTCCCTCATTGACACGGTGTCAGCCATATATTCTTCTCTGCAGTCGTTAGGAAGTGAAAAATACATAAATAGCGCGATGCTAATTCACATAACGCTGTCTAAAGTAGATCCCACAACGAAGTCTCGGTTCGAGGAGCAACTGGATTACGATAAACTACCGTCTTGGTCCGAGTGCGCAGCCCAGCTGAATCGGCGCTATCAGCATCTAGCTGCCGAAGAGTCAACACGGAATAAGGGTAAAACTAAACAAGAGACAAGTAAAGGACCCACTAAATCGTCATTTTCATGTGCAAAGACGGATAGGCGAGCTGATTCGAAATGTAGCTATTGCCACGCGGGGAATCATACCATAAGCAATTGTCAATCGTTTAGTGCTCTTCCTGTTCTTCAACGGTTCGATATCACCAAGCAACTCCGACTGTGCATAAATTGTTTGAAGCCAGGTCATACAGTGACGAGGTGCAAGACAGCAAAATGTCGAGTGTGCTCTAAGCCCCATAACACTCTGCTTCATCGATACGGGGTTGAGCCACAGCAAAATGGGCCTAGTTCTGTGCCAGTAGAACATTCGTCATCGTCTGAGCCTCAGACAGCTTATTCTAGTCACGTTGCTAGTGCTGACCAGGTTATTCTTGCTACCGCTGTTGTAAAGGTGCAAGATCGGTCCGGACAATTTCAGTATGCACGTGCACTTCTAGATTCCGGCTCCCAAATTAATTTTATATCCGAGGATCTAGCCCAGCGCTTACGATTGCGCCGTGATGAGTCGTGCCTTAATATCACAACTGTTGGAAAAAACTCGTCCGTCATAAAGCACAAGATTCATACTTCTGTCCAATCTCGTATCAACGATCACAACTTTGATTCCGATTTTTGGGAGTTAAGGTCGATTTCCACATACCAACCCGATCATGTTGTCAATTTCGCCCAATGGAAGATACCAGCAAACCTGCAGATGGCAGACCCGCAGTTTTATAAGCCGGCTAAGGTTGACTTATTGATAGGGGCAGAAACCTTTTTTGAGTTAATGTGTGTAGGCCAATTAAAGGCAAGTTCCGAACATCCAACAATCCAGAAAACATTGTTGGGATGGATTGTATCAGGAAAATATAAGGCATCAGCACAGGATGCTGTATGCAATATCGCTGTTGGTAGCGATCATTGTTCTCTCGACTCTCTGGTGGAGCGCTTTTGGGAATTGGAACAGGTACCAGAGAAGTCGAAGGCTGTATATACAGCTGAACAATTGGCTTGCGAACAAAACTTTAAGCAGACTTTACGCAGGCTAGAATCGGGTGGTTTTGAAGTGGGGCTGCCATTTAAAATAAATCCCAACGTGTTGGGTTTCTCGTTCGAGACGGCAAAACGCCGCTTTCTATCCCTAGAACGCAGACTTGCACGAGATCAGTATTTGCATGATCTGTATATGGAGTTTATGAAAGAGTATCTCATCCTTGGCCACATGTCATTGCTTCCAGACAGTCCTCCAGGACGCCATTACTACATTCCACATCAATGTGTCCTGAGACCTGATAGTAAAACCACCAAGCTACGCGTCGTTTTCGATACATCGAGCAAAACATCGACTTCAATCTCATTAAATGAGACTTTGATGGTGGGTGCAACTATTCAGAGGGAGCTTTACGCAACTCTTGCCCGATTTCGATTAAATCGTTTTGCGCTCACAGCTGACATCTCCAAAATGTATAGGCAAGTTCAGGTCGCCGAAGAAGACCGAAATTTCCAATTGATTCTGTGGAGGGATAAGGCAAATGTAGATGTTCAAACGTATCGCCTGAATACGGTTACTTATGGGACAGCCTCAGCTCCATTTCTGGCCATCCGCTGTCTCGTTGAATTGGCAGACGTTTATGCTGAGTCCCATCCTATTGCATCACAAGTCATAAAAAGTCACTTTTACGTCGATGATATGCTTACTGGAGCAAACAGTCTGGAAGATTTAGAACGTATTCGGCTGGAAGTGTGTGAGGTCTTAGAATCCGGGGGTTTTAAGTTGGCCAAGTGGGCGTCAAATCATCCCCAGCTGCTGTCCGATAGTGGCCAGGAGAAATCGCTGCAGTTTGATCCTTCGTCGTCTGTTAAAACGCTCGGAATTAGATGGAATCCGCAAAATGATTTGTTCCATTATCATTTAGATGACTCATTTGATTCATTGACCCTACAAAGCGAAACATTTTGTCAGTTGCTTCCCGATTGTTCGACCCATTAGGGTTATTATGTCCCTTAATAACGAGGGCAAAAATATTGCTGCAGCAATTGTGGCGGCAAAAGTTGGATATGGACGAGTCAGTTCCCATGAGTTTGCACACGAGTTGGAACCACTTCAAGCAAAATTTGTTTGAATTAGACAAGATAACCATACCTCGCTACATTGGCCTTCCCACGCATAAAAGCGTTCAGATTCACGGATTCGCAGACGCATCAGGTGAAGCGTACGGATGCTGCATTTACATCCGTACCAGTGATGGTAAAAATGTCGTGTCTAAGCCTCTTACCGCAAAGTCTCGAGTAGCTCCTCTCAAAACGAAATCGATTACAAGACTCGAATTGTGCGCAGCACTCCTGTTATCCACTTTATGGGCTCAAGTAAAACCGCTCCTGGACAAGTTCATGATCGAAAGTGTGAACTTTTGGTCGGACTCCCAAGTCACCTTGTACTGGCTGGAAAGGGATCCAGCCACGCTCGCAACGTTTGTGGCCAATAGGGTTGCTGAAATCCAGGAATCGTCAAGCGGTGTGACTTGGCTGCACGTTCCTACTGAGCAAAACCCAGCCGATTTGGTGTCACGTGGCACAGACGTAGACGGTGTAACGTGCTCATTGTGGACTGAGGGTCCCCAATTTCTGCTCAGGAATTCTGAGGAGTGGCCATGTCTACATCAGGTTGAGTTGTCCCCAGAAATGGAACGGTCGGAAAACAAGAAGTGTTTGGTGACACATTCAGTGGCAAAGTGTCAGGCCAATGATTTAATCGAGTTGATTGAAAGATGCTCTTCCTTTGAGAAATTGCTTCGGATTATGGCATATGTAAACCGGTTCCTACAAGGAAGCAAGCGTAGTCGAGAGGTCGTTCTGTCAGCCAAAGAACTTAAGGTCTCATTTCTAAGGCTGGTAGAAGTAGTCCAAAGACACGAGTTGGGACCAGAATTCCACAAGCTAGTGAGGTCGGAAATCCTGTCACCGCATCTTCAACGACTAAACCCGTTCATACATACGAGCGAACTCGACGGAGTAACGCTGCGACTGATTCGAGTGGGAGGAAGGTTGCTCAACGCAGAGATTCCGTATGACGCCAAATTTCCTCTGCAGCTGTCGCAAAAGTCGCAGTTCGTGACGCTTTATCTTCGCAATTTGCATCGGACTCACTACCATGCAGGCGCCAAAGTCATGGTTTCGTTGCTAAGGCAGCAGATATGGCTAATCAATGCTCGAGAAGCATGTACAAGGATCCTGAGAAATTGTGTGCACTGCTTCCGATACAAGCCAGTCCTACAGGGACAGACCATGGGAAACCTGCCAGCTGATAGAGTGCGAAGAGCTCGGCCCTTTTTGATTTGTGGGGTAGATTTCTGCGGCCCATTCTACGTGTCTCTCAAGATTCGCGGCAGGCCCCCTATTAAGACATATGTAGCCGTCTTCGTCTGCTTTGTATCAAAGGCTGTTCACCTGGAGCTTGTAGCAGATTTGTCCACTGATAGTTTTTTATCTGTTTTTAAAAGGTTCATCGGGAGAAGAGGCCTTCCGCAGAAGGTGTACAGCGACAACGCCACCAACTTCGTGGGCGCGAGCAAGGTGCTGAACGAGCTGCATCAAGCGTACCAGAGGGACCAGGACCGGCTCAAGGCGTACGCAGCGGGCCAAGGCGTCGAGTGGTGTTTCATACCACCGAGAGCACCACACTTCGGCGGATTGTGGGAGGCAGCCGTCAAAAGCCAAGCAGAGGTTGGTACGCGGAGTGGGCAACGCCAAGCTCACCGCGGACGAGCTGTGCACCCACCTGGTAGAGGTAGAGGCTCTTCTCAACTCCCGGCCAATCGCGTCCCCAGGCAACGATCCCAGCGATGGAGAAGCGCTAACGCCAGGGCACCTGCTGATCGGGCAGCCGCTTCTTTCGCTGCCGCCCGAATCAGATCACGACGACAGATGCAGCAGGGGAAGCTTCGCGTACTTGAAGCGGTGGCGAATGCTGTCAGCGCTCAAGCAGCAGTTTTGGCAGGGCTGGTCCAAGGACTACCTGGTCAGCCTGCAGAAGCGTCACCAGTGGGCTACCAAAGGGCCAGACTTTGACATTGGCTGTCTAGTGCTCGTCCACGAGGACAACACACCGCCACAGAAGTGGACCACAGGACGAGTGGTGGCCGCAATCAAGGGAGAAGATGGGAGAGTGCGCATCGCCGAGGTGCGAACACCCGCGGGCGTAATTAAACGCCCCATACACAAATTGGCAAAACTGCCAATAGACGGTTGAAGCACCGGAGGTCTTCAACGGGGCCGGAATGTTGCAGCAGACGATCGTAATTACCCTATCGTAGCGTGTGCGATGTTGTGAGCAGAGCTTTTGCTCTCACACGCCGCGCTCTTGTACGGCTCTCTGCGCATTCAAGATCGGCTCGACGGTGGAGTCGGGGAGTTTTGCTATCTCTGGCTGCGACCAGTCCAATAAATGCTTTGAAGTCGAGCACTTGTTTTTTTTTAGTCATACATTACCTGACAATTTAAGGTAAAAACCGAAACTAGAGCCCGCTGGACCGGAGTCATCATCACGTTTGTTTTTGGAAAAAGTCTTCCGAATGAATCATCAATAGCTTTTATTAAAATCAAAATTGCAAAAAAATGAATCCCTTCATCCCCATCAAAGTTGTTTCACCTGAATTTAATGGAAAAAGAATACTATTTTCTACTAACAAATAAAAGAAGCTAAAAGTTTATAAAACTTAAAAAAAAAATTCGTATGAATGCACGCCAAGGGACACGTCGCCGACACATGTAGAAATAAATATACTCCGAATCGGGTGCCACATTCTGAGCGATAACGAGGGGGAACATTGTGAGTTGCAGCGGACACCGCAACTCTACAGTTATACCCGATACTAAGTCAGTATGGCTCTCCTCCGGCAGACGCCGCTAATATTAAACGACACGACAAAGAGTGCGTGCGAGAGATACAGAAAATCAGTCTGAGCGTGACGTCGGGCGCTGCGTAGCCAGTGCAAATTGATTTGTTCCTTTTGGCTATAAAAATGATCTGATCTGATCCAGATTCAGCAATCTGATAGATATGATCATTATCTATGATTCTGCGTTTTTAGTTTTCTCGTATCCTCAATATTGTGGATGCAACAGATTTTCGTTCTTTGTGGGGGCGGAAGGGGGTGGGGCGAAATTTTGAGATATACGTTTTATAGTGAGATCTAACAGGAGTGCGGATACCACTCTAGCCTTAATAGTCTCTGAGATTTGTGAATATCCCCAGATTTTCATCCTTTGCGGGGGGGGCGGAAGGGGGTGTGGCGAAATTTTGAAACAAACTCGTCTCGGTCCGATATATTAGGAGTGTGGATACCAAATTTGGTTGCTCTAGCTTTTATAGTCTCTGAGATCTAGGCGCTAATGTTTTACTCTAAGCAAAGCCGGCTATGCTACGTGTGTGTTAGAGAGAGACAGGGCGAGAAAAAATGAAATTGTTTTCTTGATGCTGGCTATAATAATAATACGATCCAATTCAAATTTTGCAGTCTAAAAGATATGGTCATTCTCTACGATTCTGCGATTTTTGGTTTTCTCGTATCTTTAAAATTGTGGATGCCACAGATTTGCGTTCTTTGTGGGGTCGGAAGTGGGCTGGGCAAAGTTTTGAAATATTTTTGTAGCAGTGACATATCACAGAAGTCTGGATCCAAAACATCGTTCCTCTAGCTCTTATAGTCTTTGAGCACTAGGCGCTAATAGGGACGGACAGACGGACAGACGGACGGACGGACAGACGGACGGACGGACAGACGGACAGACAGACATGGCTCAATCGACTCGGCTATTGATGCTGATCAAGAATATATATACTTTATGGGGTCGGAAACGATTCCTTCTGGACGTTACACACATCCACTTTTACCACAAATCTAATAGACCCTAATACTCATTTTGAGTATCGGGTATAAAAAGTGCGAAATGGAGTAAAGTGAAAGCCGGAGCAGGGCGGAGGGAGAGTGCAAGTGAAAAGTGAAATGTTAAGCCAAGAAGGGTGAAGTACAACTGCATTCTGCACACTAACTGTCGCCATTTGTTATTGCTTTTTAGGTGTCCTTCGGAAGGCAACACAGGGACTGACTTTGAAGACGTGGCAAGTTTACTCGACTCGGGCGACTCGGATGATGCTGAGACGCATCGTATGCTCCACGCAGCAGCAGGACGAGCCGAACCAGAGCTCCTGCACGTGCTGGGACTTAGGAGCAGAGCAAACCTTTTCCTCCCCCTGAACCCTGTTCTTTTGGCTCCTCTGGGGCAACACACACAATTCACAATTGTTGTCCGGCTCATGTTTGCTTGAATGGTGCCCCAGCTTTTGTTAGATCCCAGCTCATGCCCCATGCACCACCTACGCCCCCAACATTCGTATTTATACGAGTATGAACTTTATTTTGATTTTCTGAGCAGCACACAGAAAAGAAAGCAAAAAGGGCTAATAGAATTTTTAAAGAATCGGCATTGAAAACTCATGTAAATAGAGATTTAATGGGATTTAAAATTTCCGCAGAGAAAACAGAGGCTTGAAGACTTATTTAAAAATGTTTTAGAATAACGGAAACCTCACTTTCGGCTTGGATTCGAAAGAAGGAAACGATGTCTGGCCACTTTGGCATACACGTAGAATACTTTTGAAGCAAAAATGGGGCTTTAAACGTTAAGCCTGTTGTACATATCACTGTCAGAGCTGATGATAAAGATATACAAGAATCTATGATGGGGGATTTTCTTTATCATTTAGAATTAGATGTTGGTTAGCGCCCGACAGGACAATAAATACTAATAGCCAAAAGAGTAAGAGCCGGCGACACATAAACCATAGCCGGGAAAAGTTGTCGCTCTGGTGGTACGAGAAATAATCATCATCAAATTGCCTCGTTTCCAGTTTCAACTCCAGTTCTGAACTCAGTTTGGTACTGAAAGGGGCTTTCCCTTTCAGTTTCCACTGCAGCTGGTCTGGAAAACAGCATGGTGATGGGAGGAAGTGGAAGTGGAAGGCGAGAAGCAGGGACTCACTCAAGTTCATTTATTTTTATTGTTTTCGGAGCTTTTGGCGGCAATTTATGGGCCAGCGGAATAAAACGATGTAAACGAGTTTTTTATATATAAAAAAAACATCTGTACGAGTGTATGGCCAGCAGGAATTTTATTTTATTTAATTTTGAATGGAAACAATGTCCACTGCCGCTGCCAGCAGTGAAAGTGCACGAAAAGCATGGGAAATACACAGCGAAATGAAAGCACAGAAAAAATATGTATGTATGTACTATATATATAACAATGAATGAAAATGAAGAAGGGATAATTTACTTTTCTTTAGCTTGAACCTGGACCTGAACCAAGGGAAGTGGCAAGAGCAGCATTCGGTGTTCGGCCTCCAACATTCTATCTTATTTTGCACTAAATTTTAACAGGATTTAGCCCCGTTGCTCCTTGCTATCATTGCTAACAAGCGGAGACGACTGGCCGTGTCCAACCGAGCGGAGCCACGCCAAAAGAAAGATCCCGGCCCAACACAGCCACTACTTATCCCGTTCCGTGGCCAGCAGCGACAGGGGCGTAGCGAATGAGTTTTGTCGCAAATCCGCTTACGTCCACACCGCCGCAACGAAAATTGTGATGGCGCATCTGATGAGGAGGACAACGCCGACGACGACGACGACGACTACGATGATGATGATGATGATGTTGATGGGCCCGAAGATAGCCCCTCGTCCACTGCTGTTGTCTTTTTAACTGGGACATAAATAAATTCCATAAATCTTTTGCACTTTAACGCTTCTGCTTTAAGCCAAGTCAATGTCTCCGAGCGGAGTAAAGAACGAAGACCGGGGCTCATGCCTGAGTAGCCTTGATCCGATGAGTGTGTGTGTGCGCTCTGGGGCTACACTGCAAAAAATGTCAAGGATTATTTGCTTACACCCCATGTCTATAGGCCAATCATATTGGCCGAGCTTGTGAAACCCGATAACGCTTTGAATTTACATGCAATTTCTAGGCTTACAGACAAAGTAGAAATTGTATACCAGCTGGTCGGGGACGGGGATGATCGTGGCAATGAAATTAAACGGCGTCATAATTTACTGCTGTGGCCCTCCGGTGACCGCCAGTGCATTGAGTCCCGTATAAACTCCTTTCTCTGACTTCTTTACCCCAGAATCAATGTGTCTCGTTGTGGGGTCGTAGAAAGGCCAATGACGGAGGGGACCAGACTCATCGAACACTTTCATTTCGCCGTCAGGGCCCTACATTTGTGCCTCGCTCTATCTGCTTTTCTGCTTTGTGTCTGACGCGGGCAGGTGGCAAATTCTCTTTAGGCGTTCAACATGCATTTATACTCACGCCAGATACCCTTTCCCAGATGGTTCCAGCCGGAAATTCTGTATCTTAAATCTGTTAAAGGGATCGATGGAGAACAATAAACAAACGGATATTTAAGGATGCATTAAAAAATCACTTAGCTCCCACTAAACCGATCGATAAGGGCATCTAAAGCTTCGACTTGTGATTTTCTTTCTTCGCTGCTTCTTGATATTTCATTTGCAGCTCGTGAGGCACGTTGCCTGGTGCTCAGTCAAATGAATTTTACATGGCGCTTAACTCGTGCCGACTGGCTGATGCCGATGCCGATACTGATTTGCTGCAAATCAGGCACTGATGAGGAGGCTGTTGCTTAACCTTGCAGGAGAGCTGTCCTAACATTTATTTGATCTGGCATTCATTTGCAAAGCTGAGCAAAAGTCACATGACAAGTCACATGTCTGTCCGTGCAGCATGTACGAGTATTTGAACTCGTATTGTCTGCTTAGTGTTTCATACAAAAGTATCTCAAGCTCTGTCTGCCTGCACGGTCGAATAATTTAATGCCTGTCCACTGGCAGTGTCTCTGCCCTCTTCCTCTTCTGGCCATCTTTCATTGGCCAAAATACACACCACATGCTAGCAAGCCCGTGCCCGTGGCTGCCATTTGGGATGCACACAGCGTGCCATTTAACTGCAATTTAATGCAGCAGCAGGAGCAGTGGCAGCAGCAGGAGCAGTGGCAGCAGCAGGAGCAGTGGCAGCAGCTCCGACTACTACGACTACGAGAATTTTATCTTTTGCAAAATGACAAATCACATTTATTTATTCTATGCCCTGCCATGTCTCTGTAAGCCAGCACGGCTTTAATTCCCTGCCAGAACTCAAGCTGTCTCTGGATCTGCCTCTGTCTCTGGATCTCAAACTGTCGCAGAGTCTGTTTGTGCCTTGTGACACATTGATTCCACCGATTACCGATAGCTGCAGCCGCATTATGGAATACGCACCCATCTGCTGAGCTAATGCTAAACTTTCGAACGATTTTGTAATCGAATCTTGCAAAACTATTCCAACATCTCCAATGGGCGGCCACCACTCCACTGAATTATTGGCTTAACCCCAATCACTATCTAAGAAACTTTTCTCTGCTATGAAAAATATTCAGAGAAATGAACTTTAGACCCAAACAAGAAGTTCGCTGAGTTTGTGTTCCTTTGAGAATGCATAAACCCTGTTTAAATGAAATTAATTGTGCATTATTAATACGAGGCAAGTAGACCTTTTATTGATAAGAAAATTGTAAATAGCAGCCGAAGAGATTCCCGTGACCACATACCCTTCCACATAAGAGGGAAGACTATGTGACGAATTGACAGAAACGTGCCTATGCCTCAATGCCTCTAGCCATGGCACTCAATTTCCCAAGGTCACCACAAATACTATGACCTATTTGTATAGGTACAAGTACTTTTATAAGTACCTATAAGTATTCACATATTAATAAATATTTTCTGGCTTTAACTTGAATAAATCAAAATCGATCAAATATCTGGATGTTTACGTACAATAAAAAGCGAAATAGGTGTTTAATTTAGATAAAGATTAAAGCTCTTTCCCTGTTACATACAGCCCGTTAACCTCTGAAAGTGAAGGGGACTGTGTACTAACTTTCGATGGGCAATCAAAAATCCTATCAAGAGCCTAGACCAAACTCCACTGGGACCACAAACAGGATGTATTGGTGCGAAGGACTGCCCGATTCTACACCTGCACCGGATGTTGGTCAACCCCGGAGGGTTGCTATGGGACGCTTATTGTGGAGGATTGTGGGAGGACCAGAGTCTTGGCATTAGCATTGGGGCTTGGCGCTTAATTAGCAAACAACCGTTGTATTGTAGTCGCCGTAGGGCAGATGACAAATGGCCGTGAAGATAGCGATGATGGAGGCGTGGAAGAGGGTGGTATACGACACCCTTTAATGACTGATTGGCGGCAGTTTCAGCACAAAGTTTAATTAGGAAAACGCTCACTAATGACAACTAATGTCCGTGACTTGCGCTCCTACTGCTCCTGTTGTTACTCCAGTGATCGGATCTCCGGAGAAATCCTCTGAAATATCAGTTGTAAACATGGAAGCGACAGCAGGGCATGATCAATTTTCATTTGTTCCGGCCAAAAAAAAAAACAAAAGCAAAAACAAGAACAGAAACAAAAAACGTAGAAGCAACCACTTTGTGGGGCTCGCACGGCTCGACTCAATCAAGTTAATGGCAGCCAAATGGATTTTTGATGCGCTTCCCGCGCTGCTCCACGCGGAATGCCTCCATAAAAAATGATTGCCATGATTGCTCATCGCCCTGTCCTGTCCGGCTTCGTCCAGGCCCTGCCAAAACTTGGGCTTAATGAAAACGCGTGGACACTGCCGTCGATGTTTATTGTGTGGGTGTGTGGCAGTGGTAGTGGTAGTTGGACCGCTGTTGAGGTATGAAATGTTCGCAAGTTGGCTTAGCCAGACAGATAGCTTCTCCATCTCCTGCGACTTCTGATCCTCTTGGAGGGGTGTGCCAACTTTCTTATTGTCAATTTGAGCATTTAAGCGTTAAATTCTTATGAGGCATAAGTGGGCTCGCTCCACTCCCAGTCCCAGGCCCAGGCCCAGGCCCAGGCCCAGAGCCCATTGTTAATAAAGGCACTTCATAAGACCGCAACACGACACGAGGTGTGTCCACGTGGATGGTTATGGCCGCTTTTCCTTTTCGTGCTCCTTCATCTTATTCCTTTATTTTTGATGCTCCTTTTGTTTCTGTGCCTGAAAAAGTCCTTCTGTGAGACATAGTAGACCAAAATAGGAGTAAACTATCTCACATCTCTTCACGTAATTCAACTATACTGTAGTTTGAAAGGAGACAAAAATCGGGGGCAGACTGAAAAGGATACACCTTGTCCTTTTTTCGAGAGAGGCGTTTTATACTTTATTCCTTTTGACTTCGTATTTGTCCCTCCAGGTAAGAGCGATAAATGGCAATTGCTCTTTTAATTTTTTGCTGTTCACGTGATCCATAAAAACTGAGAGCTAGCCGAATTGTTTGACAAAAATGAAACGAAATTCTTGCGGGAATTTCAAATGTATGGAGGGTATTCGAGGGTATTCCATGCATAGACTTTCTTTCTTTTGCCTTTCAGCATTTTTGATGCGCCTGACGTAGCACTCGGATCCCCCTGCTCGTCTAATCAAATTAATGGAATAACTCAACGCTGACTTGGCCTCCCGCTCTTGCACTTTCCTTTATTCGCAGTTATGTTTCTGTTTCGGCCTTTTTTTCCGCGGTGTCGGGAAAAGCGGGTTTAATAAACCGACTTCCAACTGGGAAGTTATTTAGTCAGGTTCCGTTGACCTCCGCAGGACACCATTAGATTCGACCCCTTTCCATAGGATTTCATATTCAAGACACACTCCGAATCGCGATTCGATTAAGAAATTAAGTAAGTAATTACTTTGCCCTTGAATGGTGGCGGAGAGTGGGGCTGAGACTGTTTTGGGATAACGTTTACCGCAAGCGAAGAGATATTTTAATTAATTGCATAATCACTCAAAGAAAACCGCAATAGTCCCCAATCCTCCCAGGAGAGGAAACTTGAAAATGAAACCCAAAGAAACAATCAAAATTCGAAAAGTCAGCAAAGCTCGGCCCGCCCCCGCCCCACACCCGCACCCTGCCGCTTGTAGTAAGCTCAGTGTCGCCATTGTACAAGTGTTTTTAATATTTAATTGCTTTTAAATGAGTCCAAGTATTTTATTGTATTTCATTTGACGATGTAAACGCTGCTCAACAGCACGTCCCGAGGTCCCGAGAGTCGTCTTCGCTCCGTTCGCAACTTTGCAAATTATTCAAAGCGAAAATTGTGGGGATCCCCTCGAGCCCTGTGGAACGCCAGAGTGACAGTGGTAGTGGCAGTGCCTAAAGCACGGAGAGTCAGGGGACGGGAGCCAGGAGCCAGAGCACCGACAAGAAATGGCCCAAGTGGCAATTTATCAATTAAAATTGCGCTTAACAGCAATGAGGCCAAGGGGGAGAAATGGTAACCCACATCCTTAATAAAAGGAAGAAAAAAAGTTCCGACTAAAGGATACCGGCATTCAACCAACGACTGAAAATTCCCGCATTCTGGCCCGAGTAGAATATACCCTGGTGCTAAGGGGTATTAAAAAGAAGTTACAAGTACTGCAAGTCCTCCAGCGAGGACATTGACAGTTGTCCTGCTATTTGGCTCCTTGCCACTGTCATGCCGGTGCCCACCGTGGGGAGCTGCCACCTTTCAACTGCAGCGCAGGGGACCGCACCGAACCGGCCACTTCCAGAGTCACTTTACGCGTCTTTACTTCCTTGCCAACGAACCGTTCCATCTGCCATCAAGTGGACCTGTTCTCCCAATTAAAGCTCCTTCCGACGGGGCCAAAGTAAATAAATCTTAGAACAGAACTAGATATAAATTGCGATGTTAGAATGAGGATAAATGAATGGAGAGTACGCCTGCTCTTGCTCCTCCGAGGGCTTAATTAAATCAGAGAGAATGGAATAGACGATGAGGCTTACGCATCTTCTAATTTAATTGCTACCCATTAGATTCTATCAAAAACGTACATAACCTACAAACAGAAGGGAATCTTGAGAGCGCTGTCCCAGTTATTTCATTTTGCATAAACGATTATGATTCTCGTAGACATTCTCGTGTATCATTCATATAAAATCGAAAAAAGGCGTACAAACTGTCCGCAATGGTAATCCGGACATTAAAATGCATTTTGCGTTCCTCCCATCTGCTTTAAAACTTTATCAATCAATTGAAAACTACTTTATCCACCAATACTTACAGTATCTGGGTCACTCCACTGACCGCTATGAAGCTCATCCCTCATGAGTATGTTCATCGAATCCGTCCTGAAGAATCACTATCAATAACTTTATTCAAATAAACACGCATATTTTAACATTCTTTTGAGGGAGCATCTGAAATGTCATTCATCACTCCAACTATACAACAATGGGGAAATTTTCTATATTTTCTCCTTTCAATGAAATTTTGATTATAAGTTAGTTGGAAACATTTCAAAATACCATTTGAATTGAAATATTTCAAAACCCCATTTGAGTTGTTTTCGTGACGTGTAAAATTGCAAGTTCTCAAAGTGTTTGGTTTCTTTTCATTTCGTTAATATTGTAGAGAAGGCTTTCCACTTCAGGTGGGTAAAGGTGGCGCATTTACCTATATAATCAGCCCTATTGTGTGCCCCAGGACACAGAGCACGACCCACAAACGAACCGAACGCCAAACAAAGCGCCCACCAGGGTGATTCTCTTTGGGCAATATTAAAGTTTGGCACTTTAGGCCCTGCGCCGGTAATTAACACTTTGCCTAAAGTTGGGACTGTTTCAATATTTGGGTTTTCAATGGGTAGTTTTGTCAAATTTTTCGGACCATAGATTTCAGGGGAATTCTGTTGGTACCGTCAGGAATGGCTGGTGGAAGCGAGACGGGCTCGCTGGCTGGAGAATATGGAAATTTTATTGCTCGCTGATGTTTGAGTTAATTTGGCAACAATTTTGTTGAATTTTAATGAGTGTACGAGGAACATAAGCCCCACGTCGAAGCTCCCCTCCGAAGGGGGGGGTGGGGGGGGGGGGGCGGCAGAGATGGGGCGGCAGGTAGAGTTAAGCCGTTGACAGAGAGACTGACAGAGCGACAGGCGAGACCCTGTAGATGTGGATGACGATGACAAGGACTCGAAAAACAGCGTAAACTTCCCAAAACCCCACCCTGCGGCTGATGCAGTCGCCAGGGCTGTGGAAGGAGTACCAAAGACGAGTTTCTAATTAAGCCACAGCCTTGACAGAGGCGGTCAATCCGAAGCCGCAAATTATGCGAAATCTCCAGTTGTTTACAAAATATATTAACGATGGAATTACGAAAATCAACAGCAGACATGGGCGAAAACACTGGCATAAATCTAAATGGAAATGGAAAATGGAAAATCTTTAATGAAGTCGGTGCCCGTTGATTGCAGATTCTGCGCTAATTGTTGTGTGGCAAATTCAATTAAAATAAATGCCCCAGCAAAACATCACAATATGCTCTGGCCCCCGACCGAGATGAAGCCCGCACGGTGTCTGCTGTCTGATGCCTAATATCTGATGAATTAATTAAAAACGCCTCATTTGCCGGAGCAATCAAGCATGGCAAGCATTCTGGGGGCCAGGTTTCTATAGTCTATAGTCGGGGTGGCGCCCATCTGGTTCCTAGGTCCAGGGCCCAGCCTGAAATTATGCGCAACTTTTGGCATTTTCATAATGTTGCTTATGAAACGTGACTTTCGCAGTGAGACGACGAAAGACCTCATCGCATCTCATTCCGGGCCTTTTCAGCTTTTGTTTCGGTCTACTCTCCCACTGGCCCGAACTGGGGCCGAATTTTAATTTTGAACTGATTTTTTCGGTTGGGGCCATACCACACATTGTTTGTCAACTTTTCAGCCATGGCTTACCCTTATCCAAGGCGGGGTTCGGTTCCTGTTCTGTTCTGTTCGGTTTGGTTATGTTCGGATCTTTTTTGGGTGGGAGGCTTGCGGCGTGGAAAGCGCGTGCTATACATTTTGTGTTAATATTTGTAAGTCGTGGACAGGACGGAGCCGAGCAGGCGGCCGCCGCTTCATTATGAACCTCCCGTAGTTGGCGCGGCATTCAAGTTTTAACTTGTTGGACACACACACCGTTTTTTACGACTTCGATTGTTCGTACACAAATTGTAATTTTGGCAAAAGGTAATTAAGCCGACGAAAATCTAATTAAGTGCAAGAGAATCTCAAATTGAAATCAGTTGCTCCATCGCCAGTATCAGTATGTGTGTGTGCGTAGAGTCCCCATTTACACATCATTGTGCAAATTATTATAAAATCGAGCATACAATTTTAATGGTCCTTCAAGGCCTAGGCACAGCACAGCACGAGGACAACTGTTTATGGATGGCTATAAAAGTTTTAGTTTCGCTGCTCGACAAACGGAATATCAAGTATTTAAACGCGTAAATATATGTATTCTCAACTGTATAATTGCATCACTTAACCGTTAAACGATCCACCAGCCGAACCACAGCCTCAGAGCCGCTCCACCCGCCCATTTGGATGTCTGTGAACGCTGAAGGTTGATGGAAAATTTAAAATTGGATATATGATTTGAGGGCATGATTGCAAATTAAATAACTGCGGTAGCGGATTGCGTTTTTAAAAAGTTTTTATTTAACTTCTAAGTTTACAGATATAGATTTAAGTTGAGGGTCACAAAGGATTCCGGACAATGGGTTTGCGCGATCTTAGTTTTTAGCTCGACTTTTCGGTGTCGCTTCTGGATCAAGACTGACTTGAACTTTTTGATCTTTGCATCGTCGATCCCTTTCGGGAATAGTTTTTCTATAAACATTTCAATTGATTTCGCCATCCCGAGTATTGGATTTCGTCATCCAAAGAGATAACTGTAAAATGCCTAAAGTGCAGGATCTGCAGAAAGCCGGGAGTGAGATTGTTTATGAGAAGCCGGGTGTGGGCAAACATTGGTTTTCCATTTAGGCGAGTGTCAAAGATTGGGATTGTGGCGGGAGCCATTGAGATTGTACATCTTAGAAATCAATTAGGCGGAGGCCCAAGATTGAAATTGTTTTCGTTTTGGAAAGCCAAAGATTGTTTACAACTCGTATAAGAGCTCAATAGAATTGGGTACGTTAACTCCCCCCATTCTTAAATGTTTCGTCCCGATACATTTTGAAGTTCTGATAGAGCTCTAATTTCTTCTGACAGTATTTGAATGCTGCTTTCCACTATTTCTTCTGACGGTATTCTTATTGATTTAATAAGTACAAATTTGGTTAGTTTATAACCGAAGTAAAATAATATTATCAATATCAAAATGATTAAAAATAATGTTGTTAATGGCAAGGCCGTATTACCTAATGTTATAAGGGGATTTAAAATATTAACATTATCAAAAGAAAATTGTTTATCATTCGATTGTACATAATCAACTAATTCACAATCGCTATATCTATGATGCGATATATATCTTAGAATTTTACCGTTATCATTTATGTGGGTTATATTATTTATTAAAATTGTGTTGTTGAATATAAGGAGATACGAACCTAACAAAGTAGTATTGTCTACGATATTTTTGCCTGAAACTAATATGGCACCATCTTGAATGATGTCTATTTCTTAGTTTTTTTCCCTTTTTGTAGTGCAGTTGGCTTTAAAGCCATTAAGTAAATTGGTGAAACAGGTGTTCTTTAAATTTATTTGTGCGTAATTGTTAAAAATTTCACTTTTAAAATTATTCATTAAATAGTATTTCTCCTTACATTCACAAACTTTTTCACTTATAACTAACATTCCATCATTTTGTGAGATGGCTCTTGCATGTTAAAACTTGCAAATATCTTTAATTTGAAGATATTTTATATAAATGATTATTAAATCTGCATTTCGAATTATTTTAACCGTTGCAATGTCCAGCAGATCAGACAGTTCAACAGGATGTTTTTCATGCTTATAAATGTCCTCTATTTCGTTTTTATTTAAAATTTTTGTATTGAAAATGTTTACTTTTAAGAGGGTTATGGTATCAACTAAATTTAGTAGGTCAAAAGTTATTAATTTTAAACGATGCTTTCTCAGTATCGTTTCTTCATTGAAGATGACATTTTTTAATGAATTAGATAGCAATTCAATTTTTTTGAAAAATTTGGAATTTATTACAAATTGTTTATTATTATTTTCAGTTAATTCATTTACTTTATTTTGTATTTTCAAAAAGTCGTCATGATCAGGGCTGCCTGCTATCCATTTCCAAATGGTACCTAATTCATTAATTCCCCTTTTATTCCGTTTTGGAACTAATTCTGAAATCATTAATTTTAATAGACTTAAGTCCATTGATATTTCCCACTCATCGTCTGAATTAATTGATTTGTTGACATATTTGGATTCTATATCAATTATCTCTCTATAAAAACTCAAATTAGTAATATGGAAAAGTTCAGCGTATGTTTCATAAGTGTAAACGTCTCTGTCGTCTTTGAGCAATAGATAGTCACTATGCGTATAGTCAATTACTTCCGAAGTCGTCAATATAACAAAAGTCAGTATAAGTATATTCGCATACATTTTCTGGAAAAAATGGAAAGCATTTCCTTAATATTTAATGTTATCTTTATGTATAATTCTGTTTCTATTGTTGATTATAATTTTATTCGGTCGATTTTCCTTAACTACCTGCTTTTTGTATCGGGATTGAAGTTTATTTCTTTCCCCGAATTTCTTTTCATAAACTGCTTCTCCTATTTTATATTCTTTTTCTCTTCTATCTGTGTTATGTAGCTTAAGCATTTTGGTCTGATCTTCCTTAAGTAATATTGGATTATTTTTGTGCTCTATTTTGTTATACAATAATATGTCATATGGCATTTGATTGGTCGTTGAATGTATCGTCAGGTTATATTTCAGTGCCGCCCTTATTATTATTTCCGAATAATCTGTTAGATTTAGTTCATACTTGATGCACCGCGCTAGTTCTGTTAGTGTGGAATGTACCCTTTCTACCTGACCATTTGAGGTGCTGTGTCTGGGATCAGCATAATAAATATTTAAGTTACTTCTTTGTATGAATGATCTAAATTGTGCTGAAGTAAAGCTTGGTTCGCTGTCAGTCAAAGTGTTGCAAAATTTCCATTACCTTATTTTAAATGTTTAATTTACTTTGAATTTCCTTGACCACCAAGTATTTGGAATAAGAATCTATACAAGTTATGAATGTTAGGTTTTGGGCATAGTATATGTCTAAATGTAATTGATCTCCTTCTTTTGCTGGAATGGGAGCTTCCCCAATTGGAATTTTTACAGGGTGTCTGTGATATTTGTTTTTGTTACAGATCTCACAATTTTTTATATATTCTTTTAATTTTTTGTGCAGGTTTGGCAAATAATACAACTTAGTTATTTGTTTGTAATTTTCGTCTAGTCCTCTATGGGCTCTGCAATGTGTTTCTTCTATAATTATAGCTTTATCTTCTGAATTTACTGTTGAAGAATGACCATCTCTAGCAATGCACGCATGTATTGACAGACATATGAGTATGTAGACGTATGTATGAGTGAGAGACGTAACGAAGCGATGTTCTCTTATCTCCCTTTTTGTTCTCCCTTTCGTTTCGGTCTCTATCTGCCTGCTAGCAGAGCATTTATTAGTCACAAATAAACCTTACATATGAATGGTTGCGTTTTTACTTTTCGGTACAAGAACTTCCCTCGCAACGGGAGCAAAATTCTGTCCAACAGGTTATGGGCCCAGGTTCGGATTTTGTAAATTCAAAGTAAAGTGATTGTTTTAGTTACGAACTATTAACATCGGTGTGACTCAGAGACTAAATGATAATCAGCAATGAGCGGGATGTATCAAATAGACAAATTAGAGGAGGGAAATTATGACTCCTGGTGTATTCAAATGCGGTCTGTGTTGGTGCACGCTGAATTGTGGAGTGTGGCATCTGGTGACCTGCTACCAACGAATGTTCCCGAAGGTGTGAATTGGCAGGCCAAGGATGAAAAGGCGCTGGCCATGATCACATTGAGTGTGAAAACTTCACAGTTGGGATACATTAAAAATTGCAGTAAGTCGTCCGAAGCATGGAACAAATTAAAGAGTGTTCATCAACCAAGTGGACCTGTACGAAAGGTTCAACTGTACAATAAATTGCTAACTAAGCAAGCGCATGGACCAAAGGCAAAGCATTTCAAGCTACATTAATGAGTTCGTGGATATTCTTGATGGCCTTGGGTCAGTAGGAATCGAGCTAAATGATGAACTGCGCTCAATTGTTTTGTTGTCAAGCCTTCCAGAACAATTCGAAAATTTCGTTGTCGCCATAGAGACGCGCGACAGTCTGCCGACTTTCGATGTTCTATGCGTAAAACTGAAGGAAGAAGGCGAACGAAAGGGAAACACAGAAGATCAAAAGGAATACGCAAAGGCATATACCGCAGTACATAAGCCGGCCGCGCACAGAGCGCTAAAGAAGAGAAACAATACAATGATATGTTTCAAGTGTGGTGAGCGCGGGCATATGAAGGCTCAGTGTAAGAAGGAGAGCGCAAATGTGGAAAGGGCAGCAAGAGTGGAGAACAAGCAGTGCAGTCTATTAAATGCGTTGGACGCAGATAATTTGAAAAAGAGTATGTGGTGTTTGGATAGTGGTGCCACAAGCCACATGTGTTGTGAGAAACAGTTATTCACAAAGTTCGAGAAACACACAGAAATGATTGGTCTGTCTGACTCCGGTTTCCTAAAAGCTGAAGGAAAAGGGGAAGTAGGGCTGAAGACAGAGATATGCACGCTGCTGTTAAAGAATGTTCTCTATGTGCCCGAAATGAATGGAATTTATTTCTCGGTGAGCAGCGCTGTACAGAATAAATGTTTCGTCACTTTTGGACAAGAATATGCACGAGTTATCCAAAATGGCGAATGCATTGTAAAGGCGAACAGAGTTGGAAGCTTGTATATGTTTCGAGGAAAACAAAACAACTGTTTTGCGGCGGTTAAGGCTGATGGTGCCCTGTGGCATAAACGGTACGGCCACTTGAACATCAGTAGTATGAAAGATTTGATCAGCAAAGGAATGGTGCGCGGCATTGAAAATATGGTTTTCCCGGCGAATATGAATTGCAAAACATGTATGGTCAGCAAGATTCATGCGCAACCATTTCCTGTTGCAACCACCAGTAGAGCTCAAGATATATTGGAACTAGTTCATGCAGATGTGTGCGGGCCCTTTGGCACACAGTCGCTTGCTGGATCAAAGTATTTTCTAACCTTCATCGATGACAAATCAAGGCGTATATTTGTGTATTTCCTGCGGACAAAGGATGAAGTCTTCCAGAAGTTCGTCGAGTTCAAAACCCTGGTTGAACGGCAACCGTGAAAAAGTCTCAAATGTATCCGGAGCGACAATGGCGGTGAATTTGTCAACAAATCGTTTGATGAATTTCTGAAAACTAATGGGATTGAGAGGCAGCTGACAGTGGCAAAACGGCGTTGCTGAGAGGGCAAACCGCACTCTGGTGGAAATGTCAAGATGTATGCTGGTCCAGTCAGGATTAGGCGAATCCTTGTGGGCTGAGGCAGTCAACGCAGCTGTGTATGTACGGAATCGATCACCGACCAAGGCGCTGACCAGTATGACGCCTATGGAAGCGTGGACTGGTAAGAAACCTTTTGTTGGTCATCTAAAGGTTTTTGGCTCCGTTGCAGTAGCTTTGGACAAGGGTCCAAGGAAGAGTAAACTTCAACCAAAAGGCAAAGAATATCGCATGATTGGATATTCAGTAGCGGCTAAGGGCTATCGACTGTATGACCCTGTGTCTCATCAGGTGATTGAGAGGCGAGATGTTCTCTTTGACGAGATCCAAGACGACAAGGATACAGTCACATTCGAACTTCCGAAGGCAGAAGTTAGCATGCAGTCAGGCGGCGATACTGATGACATTGACAGCAGCGGTGGAGACAGCAGCCATGGTGCAAGCGTTGACGGGGAGAATCCCAGTAGCAGCGGTACTGATGGGTACGAGAGCGCAACAGAAAAGGTTGAGTCAGATGAGCCAGCTCCTCGCGTTGGACCTGGCAGACCAAGGCTGATTCGGCCCGGCAAACCTGGCCGTCCGAGAAAGGAGTACAACATTCTTGGTGCTCTGGTTGCCAGCGACGTAAAGATTCCAGTATCCTACGAGGAGGCGTTGATCAGTATTCATGCATCACATTGGTCCGAAGCGATGCAACGCGAATATGAGGCATTAATGGCAAACGAGACATGGCAGTTGGCAGACTTACCGGCAGGACAACGAGCAGTTGGATGCAAATGGGTATATAGCCTGAAACGCGACAAAGATGGTCAAATCGAACGATTCAAGGCGCGGCTGGTGGCAAAAGGTTGCTCCCAGCAGTACGGCATAAACTATGCGGAAACATTTTCTCCAGTCTGCAGACTGGAGAGCGTGCGATTTATTCTTGCGCTAGCAGCAGAATTGAAATTATATGTAAACCAAATGGATGTATGTACGGCATACCTCAACAGTGACCTGAGCGATACGGTGTACATGAAGCAACAACAAGGGTACATTGATCGAGCTTATCCAGCGAAGGCTATGCTGCTTAAAAAGGCAATATATGGATTGAAGCAGTCAGGAAGGGAATGGAATTCGAAGCTGAATGGCGTCCTGACTAATCTGGGTTTTGTTTCCTGTGACAACGAGCCGTGCCTCTACCAGCAGAGAGGGAAAGGTAACTTATCGTTAATCTTGGTATATGTTGACGATTTACTTATAGCATGCCAGTCCAAAGAGGACATGCTCGGTATCAAATCGGCTATTTCAAATGCGTTCGAATGTATCGACAAAGGTGTTCCAGAGCTGTTTTTAAGCATGGAGGTGCACCGTGAAGGTGAGCTTGGGCCTATCACCATAGGCCACTCGCAATACATCAAGGAACTATTGCAAGCTCACGACATGGACAAATGTAGACCAGTGGCTACTCCGTTGGATGCGGGGTTCCAGGTGGATTGTACTAATGAGCAGTGTCAAAAGGTTGATCCTGTCATGTATCAATCCATGATTGGTGAGCTGATGTGGCTGGCACTCACAGCCAGACCGGACATTTTGCATTCAGTTGCAAAGTTGGCCCAGAGGAACAAAGATCCGCACGCAGAGCATCTGGCTGGTGTGAAGCACGTTCTGAGGTACTTGGCAGCGACGATGAACTTCAAACTACACTACAAAGGGTGTCACCAGCCACTTACTGGATATGTGGATGCGGATTGGGGCGGCGATCGAACTAACCGGAAGTCGTATACGGGCTATGTTTATTTTTTGGCAGGTGGCCCAATTTCTTGGCGATCTGAGAAACAACGCAGCGTGGCACTTAGCAGCACGGAGGCAGAATAGATGGCACTGTCGGCTGCGTGTAAGGAGTCCATATTCTTACGTCGCTTAATCATCGAAATTGGCTGTGGAGATGAAGCTACCTCAACTACCTTATATGGCGATAATCTGAGCGCACAAGAGCTGGCTAGGAACCCAGTGCATCACTCAAGGACCAAGCATATTGATATTAGATATCACTTTGTACGACAGATTGTAGAAGAAGGTCAAGTTAGGTTAAAGTATGCTAGTACAACAGATATGATTGCAGATATCTTGACCAAGAATCGCCCTAAGAGAAAGCATGTCGAATTTACAAAATTGTTAAGTTTAAATTGAGTTAAATGGAATTTGTAAGCATGCACGCATTGAGGAAGGGTGTTGAAGAATGACCATCTCTAGCAATGCACGCATGTATTGACAGACATATGAGTATGTAGACGTATGTATGAGTGAGAGACGTAACGAAGCGACGTTCTCTTATCTCCCTTTTTGTTCTCCCTTTCGTTCGGTCTGCGAGCAGAGCATTTATTAGTCACAAATAAACCTTACATATGAATGGTTGCGTTTTTACTTTTCGGTACAAGAACTTCCCTCGCAACGGCAGCAAAATTCTGTCCAACATTTACTACATCTTGGTTCCTATTTTCTCATGAAGAGAAATTTATTTATGAAGTTTTCCTTTAGCTTATTTTGAATAAGGTATAAATCTTCTAAAGTGCAGTGTATTCCTGTGGTTAAGTGAGGCTGAATAAATTCTTTTAAAATGATTAGCAGATTGTCAACCGTATCAAATTCAATAATATGTCGGGTATTTTCATAAACTTTTACTAACTCATGAACTGTGAATCTCCCTTGCGCTAATAGTAGCTGCTGTTTAAATTGGTTTAGAGGCTTGCTAGTCTCTTGAATGACGTTTTCAAAACTACTCTCTGCTGAATGCTGAGTATTTATGTCGGATTCTGATTCTGTCTGGTCGACATCACTATCTGTCATATGATTTATTTTAATCCGAGATAAAGCGTCCGCTACTACGTTAGTTGAGCCTGGCTTATAAATGATTTTTGGTGTGAAACTTTCTATGAAGTAATACCAACGTTTCATTTCAACATTTGGATTTTTTTGCGACATTGCAAAGGACAAAGGTTGGTGATCTGTATGTATTTCAATTCCACTCACTCCGTATAAATAATTTCGCAAATTTTTTAATGCCCATACAATAGCTAATAATTCCTTTTTATTAGTAGCATATAATTGCTCGGTTTTACTTAAAGTTTTAGAAATAAATGTTATGGGATTCCCATCTTGCGACAAAACTGCACCTATTGCTATGTCCGATGCATCTGTGGTTAATGTGAATTTTTTATTGTAATCTGGTTGTACTAATTCAATATGTGATATTAAACTGTCCTTTAAATTATTAAATGCTCCATCCAGCTGTATTAATGTTTTCTTGGATGCCCTTCGTGAAACTTTCCCATTTACTCCACTCAGATATTTTGTTAATGGTTTGGCAATTGTGGCATAATTTCGGACAAATTTTCTGTAATACCCTGTTAGTCCTAAGAAGCTACGTAGCTCTCTGATATTTTTAGGAATTGGATAGTTTTGTATTGTGGAGATTTTGTCTGGATTTGTTTAAATGATGTTTTGGGAAACAATGTATCCCAGAAATTTGGTTTCCAATTAAAAGAATTTAGACTTTTCTAGGGAAATTTTCATATTAGCGTTTTGCAATATCTGTATTATATGAATTAGATCTTTATAATGTTGTTCTATAGTTTTTGAAAATATTATTATATCGTCCATATAGACGTGACAAGTTTTCCAACTTGTTCTCTAAGTATATCGTACATTGCCCTTTGGAAAATCCTGGGAGCGTTTGTCAATCCCATAGGCATTCTTAGAAATTCATATTTACCGTTATTTATGGAAAAATATGTTTTTTCAATATCTGATTCCCTCATTAAAATCTGATAGAAACCTGACTCTAAATCAATGGCCGAGAAATACTTTGCCTTACCTAAATTGGCAAGGATTACTGAAGGATCTTGCATAGGGTATCTATCCGGTATGGTGTTTTCATTAAGTTTCTTAAATTCTATTACTAATCTATGCTTAGGAGTTCCGTTCTCATTTACTCCCTTCTTTGGTACTACTATTACCGGTGAATTGTATGGGCTTTTACTAGGTCTGATTATACCTTCATCTAACATTTTACTTATTTCGTTATTAACGAAATCGTTAACCGAATAAGCGTATGGATACTGTTTGCCATATACCGGTCTATCATGTTCAGTGTTAATCTCTCCTTTTATATCCGTTCTGAACGGTAACTATATCTATATCTATCTATATATATCTATATTGGCATGGTCTTCTTCGATGATAGATACCATTTTCTCTCTGAGATTTTCTAAATTGTCCTCTTTTTGGTTATTGTGTTATACAATTTCATTTTTTTCAATTCAGAATTTGCTAACTTTTCCATCCCAAACTTTTAAATTGTTCATTGTCGGATAATTCAACGACGGCGTGTTCAGGATTCTTTAATCCCAAACTATTCAAACTTTTAGTGTCGGATAATTCAACGACGGCGGGTTCAGGATATTTGAATCTGTAGTGGCCAGTTGTGACTCTAAAACTCCAGAGAACAGCTTGGGAAGTACGGCCCTCGCGTTTAACATTAACTCTGCTCTTTACAAAAACAAGATAAGAGATCAATTACAAGAGAGCAGTAGTTAAAGCTTCCATTGAAGAGCTTAATGTCTAATTTAGAGAAGCAGCGTGGATCTGTGGGAGTTATGTTTTAAAGCTTTACTAGAAATCATACGATTACTCCGTTAGTCGTGGAAGCTATGTGTAAGCTTTGCTTAGCATCGTACGATTACTCCGTTATCTAGGGAAGCAAGGTGTAAGCTTTGTCTAAAATCGTACGATTACCCCGTTGGTTGTGGAAGGTAAAGTTCCGATCGTAAGGGCTAATGCAAGTAATAGAACTTCTGGCTAGATCATTGCTATAGTGAAGCTGTGCGAATTCGGATGTGTCTTTTTATACAAATATATATATCCAAGTGAATTTGAAAACGTTGTGCAATCAAACACGTGCCAAGTAAATTGAAGTTCTGGTGGACTACATTATTCCTTTTGGATTAAAAAAAATAAAAGGTATTTGGACCTTACAATAGTGACACAGCTTTAACAGTCTCGTATCATAGGGCTGGAAATCTTACTACGTTCGACACTGGGAAAGAAAAACCAATTGACCCCCCCCAAGAACGAGGTCGTCAAAGTCAATCGATTTCTTAGTAGTTCTGGGAAAGACCTCGGATTTCCCAGGAACCAGCATCTACATAAACCAACGATAACTACAACCAAATAAACCAGAAAGAGCCGTCCGAAGATATACTAGAGTGAAACCCGAAGTTATGTGGATGCATACTTGAGCTGAAGTACATTTTGGAGTAAGACGAGGAGAATGGTTTTCTTGCGAATTCGGAGAAACTAATATGCCGCACTCGTCACGCTTCTCGCTAATGAATTAAGCGCGCGGCTAAGGTTTTCGCATGTAGTTCTTCGCAGTGTGTGGAGTGGCTCTCAAACTGTGAAAATAAAACATTATTCTGCGGCGATCCACACTGCCGTTTAATAGTCGTCGTGTGAAAATGTACCAAAGTATTAGTTTTGAGTCTCGTCATGAGATTTTCCATTTATTAAAGATTAGGCTACGCACTAACTATTTTTGTATTGTATAGATTTAAAAAGAAAAAAAAAACCAATAATGTATATAATTACCCATAATTAGAAATTAGCGCAAATGAAAACCACATTTTTTTAAGATTGAGTGGATTGAGCCGTTGAGTGGCAAAGCGTCGCCGTACGGGTATGGAAATGGAAAGAAAATCGGTGTTTCATCCGAATTAGAAGTGAAGACCTGTATATTCATAATTGTTCTCCCTTCCTCAGAATATGTTCCTACGTCGCCCCTTGAGCTCAACGGACACGCCGGATAATTCGTACAAAGTATGAGTGAGTTACGAACTTCCTTAAACGGAATTCTCGAGTATTTTCGAAATATATATCTGTCTTATAAAACTTCTATTCCGGTATATAAAACAACTATATCCGTGCCATAATTTAAAGCGGATCGGCTACTAATTTTTCTTTCACGTTTGCCTTCTAGTTATATAATTATCATATTTTTCTCTTCTTTCCAATTTAATTTCTTTTACGCCATATTCTCTACACATAAGTCCTATATACATATATACATATAACTAGGAATAACTTGCTACTATTTCCTCCTTCTTTATTTAATTACTTTATGCTAAGTTTATACTTATCTGGAAAACCATGAAGTCCAAACCCTTAAATTTTGAATTATTAAATAATAATTAGTAGATAATAATGGAGCATTAAACCTTTCGTGTTTGTCCTGAGTAGAGCCTGAGGAAGTCCGATGATCAAATAGAGATGCGCTCGATTAGGGTTATGATGTCGATTAAACGGCATACTAAAGGTAGGGAGGGTAGAGAAGGGGTCATGACTATTTGTCGGTAGTCGATTAACCAGTTAGTTAAAATTCCCATTCTTTTCTTTTTGATTTCTTTTGTAGAGTTCCTTTTGAACATTAAATCAAGTGTACCTAAAACATCTTTGCGAATGTGTTCGTATAGCAGATAGGAGAGTAGGAAAGATCCCACGACATTCCGGCGAGCTAGTTAGAGCATAGCTAGAGGTACACGTTCCGAAATCCTGCTATACTATTGGTGTCTGACCGTCAAAAAAAGTATGTACAACCTCCATCCGTACATACAATCTCACACCTCTACGAATATGAATTTCTGGCACATTACATAGATTGGCGCCCAACGTGGGGCCAGAGTACGAGTTACTACTGGTTAAAACCCCCAAAAACTTTGCTCGTTGCAATTTTAAATTCCACATTAAAATTAATAATTCCCGTCCAACTACTGTAACGGAGGATATTGATGGAATTTTGGGTTTAAGATTCTGAGTTTCGGAATACCTAACCAAATAGAATCCGCCAGGTAGCAAGGGATGGAAACTGATATTTTTTTTGTTACCAGAATTAATTTGCGAATATACGACAGCTATTCACAAAGGCGGATAGGTCGGCCAAATTATAATATGATAACCCCAAAAGAGTTTATGAAGGAAGAGTATCGATGGCTTTCGGAAGTCTAATTTTCTAGATATAGATTTGGAAATTAGCCATTGCCAAGGTTACTGACCACATAAACATACCATAGACCAAGTTGGATTTCATTGAGGTTATATTCCGGCGACAAGAGAAAGCGTATATCGGACGGAGTCAAGCTCAAAAAGGACAAATATTGGGTATTTAGGAAAATTTTGTAGAATTTATTGAAGCTTTGGTCCTATAATTAGGGATTTCCACATTTAGTGATCAGAACTCGTATTACTGGGTTACCTTAACATGTCACCAGTACAACGTACCCCAGGGGGCAAGGCGTCGGGTGACGTGGACGCCCAGATCTGTGGTATATGTCAAGAAGCCATAAGAAGAAGTCAACTAATATGTACTGCGTCTTGTGGGCACCGGTATCATGATACTTGCATGAAAGAATTCGTGAAAAATAACAGAAATTGCCCCGTATGTAGGGCGGAGTTGAATCCGGAGGAACTTTCGTTTGATGAGAATACTCTAGCAGCCGAATTACCACCCGACATGGGTTCGGGTATAGTGCCGTTAGAAGGGGGATCCAACCCGGAGTCAAACGCTTCAGAGAGAGGACTTCAAAAGTCAAGAGGGGCTAGGCCTAAACAGGGACGGGGAACTACATCGCGCAGAGGGATGCATACTAGGTTGCAGTCTCAACAATTTCGGGATAACTCTTTGGGCAGTATCAGCCATAGGTCGGGCGAAGGAGATATGTCGGAAAGAACCCTTGAGGTTTTACAAGCCCTGATAAAAGGTGAGCAAAAAGATATGATGGTGGAGCTAAGTTCATTCGTTAAGAATTTGATCGAAGAAAATCTACGCGGACAATTAGGTAGGATGACTATAGCTTCAGATAGCACGCCTGTGCAAGCGACAAGGCAAAATCAAATGTATCTAACAGGGCAATAGCTCCTGGGAAGGCCGCTAATATCTTAGCCAGTTGGCGACTAAAGTTTGACGGATCCAAAGACGCTATGCACGTCGACGAATTCCTGTACAGGGTTCGTTCACTTACATCCTCCACTTTAAATAACGATTACGAATTACTCTGTGACAATATGCATCTGCTTTTCTCGTCTAAAGCCAGCGATTGGTTTTGGAACTTCCATAGAAAGAACCCACAGTTTTCTTGGCAAACTTTTTCTGCCTCGTTTAGACAACGATTCGACGATGCTAAAGATGATTTCGACTTGTGGGAGTTGATTAGGAAACGCCGTCAGAGAGAGAGTGAATCGTTTGACGATTACCAGACGGCCGTCGAAGAATTAGTGTCCAGGCTCTCACACGAGATTAGCGAAAATAAGTTAGTAGACATTTTAAAACGTAACGCAAAAACGGCTTTCAGATATGAACTCTTGCATCTCAAAATCAGCGATCGAACTGGCCTGAGAGAAGAAGTTCGCAAGCATGAAAACTTCTGTAAAGACAACCATAACCCTTTTCCACGAGGTAAATTCAGCAAACCGAATGTAGCAGAAATACTTACGGACAATGAAGAAACGGAGGAAGAAGACGTTTCGCAGATTTATCGTAAGAAACTAGTATGCTGGAACTGCGACCAGGAAGGGCATCGTTTTGATGATTGTTTAGGAGAAAGGCGAATTTTCTGCTATGGGTGTGGTGCTAAGGATATTTATAAACCTCGATGCGTCAAATGTAACCCAGCGAAAAACTTGAAACGGGATGTACCGACCGGAGCCCAGTCAGTACATCCGACCAAGAACAGCAACTAAACGAAAGTAAACCAACTACCTTAAGAGGGCTTTCCGAAGGGGTAGTTGACGTAAAACCGGATATGATACTACACCAAATTTTTACAGGTATAGATGTAGCGACTCAAACGATGGAGAGCAAAGAGTTAGATTCAGAAAATGTGAATACGTGGTTTAAATTGATAGTTAAGCCCAAACGATCGACGATCCGGAGACGAGCGTTCTGGAAAAAGGTCCAATCTGTTCGAAAACCTTTAGTCTCAGCAGTTATTCTGAGTTCAGATAACCGATTGTACACGGAGGTAATGATCGAAGGGCAAACTTATAAGGCTTTGCTGGATTCAGGAGCAACCATTAGTTGTTTGGGTGGAAGAGCAGCAACCTTTTTAGCACATCACCCACAATCTCAGAAGTGTTTGGGAACCATACGCACTGCCAGCAACGAAGCTTGTACCGTAGTGTCCAAATTGGTGGTTCCGATTGAATTCCGTAAAATAGTTAAGGAAGTAGAGTTCTTTATCATACCAGATTTAAAGCAAGATGTTTATTTAGGAGTTGACTTTTGGAAAGATTTCGGTCTTCTATCCCAATTATTGACCCAAGAAGGAACTGTGAGCTGTTTGGAGAATAGAGACGACACGATTATGAAGGAAACGCCTAAAATGCATTCCCTAAATGAAGAACAAAGGAACCAATTAGAGGCGGTAATAAGAACCTTCCCGTCATATGAATGCGACGGACTAGGTCGTACACACCTAATACAACATTCTATGGTAATCAATGCCGAAGTACCCGTCAAACAACGACATTGGCCCATTTCCCCCGCGAAAGAGAAAGTGATGTTCGAAGAAGTAGAGAAGATGATTAAGCTGGGCGTGATAGAACCTTCAAATAGTCCATGGGGTAGCAATTGCGTCCTAGTAAAGAAAGGGAACAAGAATAGGTTATGCCTTGATTCTCGAGAGATCAACAAATATACCCGAAAAGATGCATACCCCCTTCCCCATATAGATGGGATTCTCAGGCGATTGCCACCTGCCAAATACATAACGGGACTCGACATGAAGCATGCTTATTGGCAAATTCCCCTAGAGGAGTCTTCACGCCAATACACCGCGTTTACCATACCTAACCGACCGCTGTATCAATACAAAGTTATGCCTTTTGGTCTAACCAATGCCTCACAAACCCTCTGTCGTTTAATGGATAAGGTAATACCTGCTAACTTGCGTACGAGAGTGTTTGTTTACCTCGATGACTTACTAATTTTATCAGACGATTTCGAATCCCATTTAATGTTACTGAGAGAAGTTGCAGTACACTTACGAAAGGCTAATCTTACGATAAACATTGCCAAGTCGCACTTTTGCATGCGTGAGATTAAGTATCTGGGGTTCATCATTGGATACGGACAGGTAAAGACGGATCCGAGTAAAATTGAAGCTATTAAAGAATTCCCCGTTCCCAAGACGGTAAAACAATTGCGACGTTTCCTTGGTCTTGCTGGTTGGTACCGTCGTTTCGTCGACAATTATGCAACGATAAAATGCGCCCTCACAGAACTATTAAAGAAACCGAAAGCGTATGCGTGGAACCCTTTGGCCAATCAGGCATTTGAAAAACTTAAACAGTGCTTAACGTCAGCTCCCATTTTGTCTACTCCTGATTTCTCAAAACCCTTTTTGCTGTTATGTGATGCTAGTACTGTAGGAATTGGTTGTGTGTTAGCTCAGAAAAACGAAGAAGGAGAAGAATTACCCGTAGCATTCATGTCCGAGAAGCTATCTAAAGCTCAGAAAAACTACTCAGTCACGGAATTAGAATGTTTAGCGGTGATAAAGGGAATTAAAAAGTTTCGTGCTTATGTAGAAGGTCAGGCATTCGAGGTGATAACCGATCATGCCTCATTACAATGGCTTATGCGTCAGAAGGAGTTGTCTGGTAGATTAGCTCGATGGGCCATAAAACTACAGGGATTCTCTTTTGAGATAACGCACCGGAAGGGCTCACTAAACGTGGTAGCGGATGCCCTATCGCGTAAAGAGGAAATTACTGTTTCTGAAATGGAAGAGCAGGGTCCGATAGTTGATCTATCTGCCGCAGAATTTAAATCACCAGAATATATGACCTTAAATTACCAGACTTGAAGATTCTCAATGATTTTGTCTACAAAAGAACCGAACCTGATCAGGGAAATAATGGTGTAGATAATCTATCTTGGAAATTGTGGATTCCTAGGGAACTCACCCAAGGTGTAATCTCGCGGGCCCATGATCCGCCCAATGCCGCTCACAGTGGAGTAGGGAAAACCATCGAAAAGATTAAAAGATATTTGTTTTGGCCAAAAATGAACAAGCAAATACGTGAGTATGTAACTCATTGTGAAGTGTGTCGTCACACCAAACACCCGAACCCCGTGTTGAAACCACCCATGGGAAAACCAATGGTGGATTTGCTGGGTCCATATCCCCGATCCAAGAAAGGGCATATTGGTTTACTTATTATCGTAGATCACTTCACAAAATTTCATTTCCTATGCCCCCTTAGGGTGTTTACTTCCAATCGGGTGTGCGATTACCTCGAAAATTATTTGTTCTGTACATTTGGAGTCCCCGAGGTGATATTAACAGATAACGGATCTCAATTCGTTTCTGGAGCCTTTCAGGCTTTTCTAACCCGCTTTGGGATACAACATATTCGTACGGCGATATATTCACCACAGGCGAATGCCAGTGAGAGACTCAATAGATCGGTGTTAGCAGCTATAAGAGCTTACATAAGCCGGGATCATTCCACTTGGGATACCAAATTACCGGAAATCAGTGCTGCTCTCAGATCCAACATTCACCAAAGCACCGGGTCCTCGCCCTATTTCCTAACCTTTGGACAAAATATGATTCTGAATCGCAAAGACTATGAGTTGCTTCACCGCTTAAGACTCTTATCGGAGGATAGCCGCATTAGTTATCTGGAAGCACTACAAATTATTCACGAATCGGCAAAGAAAAAGGTGAAAGAGTCACATGAACAAAATGCTAGGCGATATAATCTACGCTGTCGAAAAGTAGAGTTTAAGGTTGGAGAGCCAGTACTTGCCCGCAATTTCTGCCAAAGCAATGCTATTAAAAAGTTCAATGCAAAGTTAGCGCCGGTTTTTATTTCAGCCGTGGTATCTAGACGAGTTGGCTCATCCTATTATCAACTGAAGAACGAACAGGGTAAAAACTTAGGAATATTTCACCTCAAAGACATACAAGTGAAACACTAGGCAACTGTCCTTTTTCCGTTTAGGCTTCGCCAGTTAAAACTAGCGCTTCCTCAACTGTGGTGTAGTGGCCAGTTGTGACTCTAAAACTCCAGAGAACAGCTTGGGAAGTACGGCCCTCGCGTTTATCATTAACTCTGCTCTTTACAAAAACAAGATAAGAGATCATTTACAAGAGAGCAGTAGTTAAAGCTTCCATTGAAGAGCTTAATGTCTAATTTAGAGAAGCAGCGTGGATCTGTGGGAGTTATGTTTTAAAGCTTTACTAGAAATCATACGATTACTTCGTTAGTCGTGGAAGCTATGTGTAAGCTTTGCTTAGCATCGTACGATTACTCTGTTATCTAGGGAAGCAAGGTGTAAGCTTTGTCTAAAATCGTACGATTACCCCGTTGGTTGTGGAAGGTAAAGTTCCGATCTTAAGGGCTAGTAGGGTGGCAAGTAATAGAATTTCTGGCTAGATCATTGCTATAGTGAAGCTGTACGAAGTCGGATGTGTCTTGTTATACAAATATATATATATCCAAGTGAATTTGAAAACGTTGTGCAATCAAACACGTTCCAAGTAAATTGAAGTTCTGGTGGACTGCAATATTCCTTTTGGATTAAGAAAAATAAAAGGGCTGGAAATCTTACTACGTTCGACACTGGGAAAGAAAAACCAATTGACCCCCCTCCAAGAACGAGGTCGTCAAAGTCCATCGATTTCTTAGTAGATCTGGGAAAGTACTCGAATTTCCCAGGAACCAGCATCTACATAAACCAACGATAACTACAACCAAATAAACCAGAAAGAGCCGTCCGAAGATATACTAGAGTGAAACCCGAAGTTATGTGGATGCATACTTGAGCTGAAGTACATTTTGGAGTAAGACGAGGAGAATGGTTTTCTTGCGAATTCGGAGAAACTAATATTCCGCACTCGTCACCCTTCTCGCTTATGAATTAAGCGCGCGGCTAAGGTTTTCGCATGTAGTTCTTCGCAGTGTGTGGAGTGGCTCTCAAACTGTGCAAATAAAACATTATTCTGCGGCGATCCCCACTGCCGTTTAATAGTCGTCGTGTGAAAATGTACCAAAGTATTAGTTTTGAGTCTCGTCATGAGATTTTCCATTTATTAAAGATTAGGCTACGCACTAACTATTTTTGTATTGTATAGATTTAAAAAGAAAAAAAAAACCAATAATGTATATAATTACCCATAATTAGAAATTAGCGCAAATGAAAACCACATTTTTTTAAGATTGAGTGGATTGAGCCGTTGAGTGGCAAATCGTCGTCGTACGGGTATGGAAATGGAGAGAAAATGTTTCATCCGAATTAGAAGTGAAGACCTGTATATTCATAATTGTTCTCCCTTCCTCAGAATATGTTCCTACGTCGCCCCTTGAGCCCAACGGACACGCCGGATAATTCGTACAAAGTATGAGTGAGTTACGAACTTCCTTAAACGGAATTCTCGAGTATTTTCGAAATATATATCTGTCTTATAAAACTTCTATTCCGGTATATAAAACAACTATATCCGTGCCATAATTTAAAGCGGATCGGCTACTAATTTTTCTTTCACGTTTGCCTTCTAGTTATATAATTATCATATTTTTCTCTTCTTTCCAATTTAATTTCTTTTACGCCATATTCTCTACACATAAGTCCTATATACATATATACATATAACTATGAATAACTTGCTACTATTTCCTCCTTCTTTATTTAATTACTTTATGCTAAGTTTATACTTATCTGGAAAACCATGAAGTCCAAACCCTTAAATTTTGAATTATTAAATAATAATTAGTAGATAATAATGGAGCATTAAACCTTTCGTGTTTGTCCTGAGTAGAGCCTGAGGAAGTCCGATGATTAAATAGAGATGCGCTCGATTAGGGCTATGATGTCGATTAAACGGCATACTAAAGGTAGGGAGGGTAGAGAAGGGGTCATGACTATTTGTCGGTAGTCGATTAACCAGTTAGTTAAAATTCCCATTCTTTTCTTTTTGATTTCTTTTGTAGAGTTCCTTTTGAACATTAAATCAAGTGTACCTAAAACATCTTTGCGAATGTGTTCGTATAGCAGATAGGAGAGTAGGAAAGATCCCACGACATTCCGGCGAGCTAGTTAGAGCATAGCTAGAGGTACACGTTCCGAAATCCTGCTATACTATTGGTGTCTGACCGTCAAAAAAGTATGTACAACCTCCATCCGTACATACAATCTCACACCTCTACGAATATGAATTTCTGGCACATTACAAATCCCAAACTATTGACGGACAATTCTTCGTCGGCGTGCTCAGGATTTTTGATCCCAAGCTATATAAGCTTCCTTCTACCTTTACTGAATCACTTCTCATTTCTTTTTCTTCTTCAAAATATTTTTTTATTATATATTCCTTCAATGGAAGGATGGTTTTTCCTTCTATAAAGGTTAATTTGTTTAAAGAAAGGACCTCGTCATATATTAGTTTCTCTTCATTGTCTTTATAACTTAAAGGGGACTTTCTGTATCAATAACAGCTCCGATTTTCTTCAATAGGTAAAATCCTATTAGTAAATCTGCCACCATTCCATCCTTTTCGTAAAACACTTGTTTTGTGTTGAAAATAGTTATATTATGGAAATATTTAATTATTGAAAACCCATTTACTGTAGCAACTTTCTTATAAATTGATAATTCTTTTTTATTTTCGTAAATTCCCTTTTTTATATAACAGGAAGTTGCTCCCGTATCTATCACTTTTAATTTAACTTTTAATTCTCTGTTTATTTTTTTATCTACTCTTTTTAAGTAGGGCAGACCTACTTCGGGGGCTGATCTAAAAAATGGTCCTCCTCAATGTTATTTATCCGCATTGCTTTATTAGCCGGTTGTTCCGACGTTTCATTTGGTTTACGTTTCTGCGCTTGATTTGCGTTAGATTGATTATTCGGTACTACGTTTGCCCTAAAATGCTGAGCATGGTTATAATTGTTATTATTTCTCCTATAATAACCATTAGTATTCTCCCGATAATATCTATTATTATTATTATTATTATTTCCCCTGAATTGATTGCTGTTCTGTCGGTTCTGGATTTGTAATGATTCGTCTACATCCATTGGTTCTGGGGCCTGATTTTATTGTCTATTACCCAAGAAATAGGGTTGTCCCCATGACATGTTATTCCTCTGAAAATCCCTTTTTTGGTCGAATGTTGAACTATTAAACCTTGGTTGTCGTTGGTTGAATCTTAATGTATTGTAATTATTATTACCTGAATTTCTGGGGCCACTGAATTGGTAGGCAAATTGGGCCCGAATGTTATTTGATTGCAATTCCTGTACCTTTGCCAAGGCATTCGGTAAATCTGGGGGATTCAATGAAAATAGGATTTCTGCAATGCCGCCGTTTAGGCCAGTGACAAAAATGCGTAAGGCATTGTCTCTAATTTTTATACCCGATACTCAAAATGAGTATTGGGGCATATTAGATTTGTGGTAAAAGTGGATGTGTGTAACGTCCAGAAGGAATCGTTTCCGACCCCATAAAGTATATATATTCTTGATGAGCATCAATAGCCGAGTCGATTGAGCCATGTCTGTCTGTCCGTCTGTCTGTCCGTCTGTCCGTCCGTCCGTCTGTCCGTCTGTCCGTCCCCTTCAGTGCTCAAAGACTATAAGAGCTAGAGCAACGGTGTTTTGGATCCAGACTTCTGTGATATGTCACTACTACAAAAATATTTCAAAACTTCGCCCCGCCCACTTCCGCCCCCACAAAGGACGAAAATCTGTGGCATCCACATTTTTAAAGATACGATAAAACCAAAAACGCAGAATCGGTGAGGATGACCATATCTTTTACAGTGCAAAATCTGAACCAGATCGTATAATCAGAATCAAGAAAACAATTTCATTCTTTCTCGCTCTGTCTCTCTCTAACACACAGGTTTCATGGTCGGTTTCATGTTAATGCAAAGCGCCGAGTAGATAGGGTCGGCCATATGTTGTTTGTGTCTGACGGCTCGATGACGCATCGCGTTGTAGCTCTGACTACGAGTACGAGAAGGTGTGTGCTTTTCTCTCTCTCTCTATCATAAATTTAGTGGTCGCGCCTGCGCATATAACAATTGAACCATTATTGATATTCGGAAATGTCGCACATGTTTGGTTCACGTTAGTTGAAAGGACGCATAATCGCAGACATCGAATTCAGTTACTGTTGTTTTACTGTTCATGCCAGGATAAGTTTAATGTCTAAAAGTGAAGATTAAACCATAGCTCAAGCTCACGCTCAAGCATTAAATTGAATCTGATCAGCTTAGCCGTTTTACAAAATTGATATAAAGACTATACACACATATAGTATGTATGTACACATAGTAACTAATATTAGACATCGTCAAACTGAACTGAAAACGATTCCAGGCATGAACAAAGGAACGTACATAAGGTCCAGTGTACCGTTTCCAAATGATTCCTTATTATTAAACTGATGCCACTGTCACCGTTGTCTTCTGACGTTCTGTAATAAGACGAAGAAATAAAAGTTAAAATATCCCATTAAATCCCAGTCGAAGGTCCTACCAAGCATGCTATAGCGACTTGACAAGTCGGTGTATGTCTTTCGCAGCTTGGCAACAATCGCACGCCTTTCCTGGACCTCCTCCAGGCACTTGTCGTACTCATACATAAGGGCTGGGTGTAAGAGTAGTCCGCCTTTGGCGTATAGGCGGGCGTGGGTAGTCTTGATCTTTAGGCGGTCCGCTTGGATATCGCTCAAATAATGACGCGACTCGTATAGCCTCTCGCCCTTCTCTTTCAGTGCCTCCTTCGCAATCTCCAGGGATTCAGCGATCATGGTGCGCTTCTCGCGGATGCATGTTTTTTCGATCAGGAACTTTTTGTAATTTGCTTGCATGGCCAACACTTCTTTGGCGCGATCTGGGGAATACATAAGGACTTATGTATGTATTTGACAGTTCTCTGGCTATGAATTACGTCCATTTTACGTGGAATACTTACCCTCGAGTCGTTTCTCCAAATGTATTATATTGTCAGTGGCACTTTGGACTTCAGATGTCGTCAAATCGTCTGTAATTCTTTCCACTAGTATTTTCTGGACAAAAATATAGAATTATAAATAATGGAACGAATAGAAGTACAATTTTGTCGCATTTACCTCCGTAATGACGGCCAGCGAGCGTAGATTCAGATTGAGTTCGTAGCGAGAGACGACGCAGCTTGTCCGAGTCCTGGCGAAGCAGATTCTTGCGCATGCAGGTCTCCAGATTCTCCGTCACGAACTTCGACAAGGTATTGCAGAAGTGCAACTCCAGTTGGGCGCGCGAAATCACGAAACTGCCATTCTTCTTGATAATCGTCGAACGCTCCATCAGGGTATCGACTACGTTCAGGGCGCCCACATATCGGCGGTGTTCGATAGTCTCCACAGCCGGTGGCAGCGTGGCGAACTTGTCCGGCTTTCGGTTGCGCTTGCAGTGCTCCCCCATTTTGTTGTTTAGGATGTTATTGGTTGACCTCTCCACGATGAACAGGTGCACTAGACGCTCTATCTCTACTAACATTTTACCCTTATCGAACAGCTTCGCTCTGGCCCCAATCTCTGCAATTTGCACGGCCCGATTGATCAGGCTCTCGAGGAAATCGCTCATCATCTTAGACACTTGGATCTGCTGGGCTAGCTTGGGATCCACCACATCTTTGCCATCATCATCGCTCTCCGATTCGACGTATATCTGGGCCATCATATCGGCGTCATCTTGTATGATCACCTCCTTGCGAACTGTCTCCGGTTCCTCAATCAAGCTGCCCAGGAATGAGCTTTGCGACAGTTCTTCTGGTTCTTCTTCCTCTTCGGCGATCAACCCGAACACAGACGACGACGATTCACTAAGAGTCCTCCCAGAGGTAGATGAGACCGAGAAGCGGTCCACGGACTGCACGAATCTCCCGGGGTCCACAGAAATTCGCACAGGTAGTGGTGGGGCGACGGACGGACGAGTCTCGGACTCGACCGTGGTGCTGTTCTCGGATATGTCGCTTAGTGAGGGCAAACTCTCGAACTCCCTGAAAAATCCGCCTAGGAAGGAAGGCTCGGGCGCACCCCGTGGATCCTCCAGGTCGGAGATTGAACTGTCCAGTGAGAAAGCCAGAGAGTCATGGGATCTGGTGCTGCGTCTGCCTAGAAACTCCATTCTCTCCTCTTCGGAACCGTGAAAATCAGTTATCACAGAATCGCCCTCCTTCTGGACTCGTTCTTTCTCCTCAACCTCCATCTCGGCTCCCTCAGGCCACTCGCATTCTTCTTCGGGGGCAACAACTTCAGGCTCTCCTTAAATTCTCTTTAGCATCAGTTTTGCCCTCTCACGCTTGAGTCTCTTAAGTTCGTCGGCAACTTTCTGCAGTTTCGACTTATGGTCTACGGATGGTTGAAGATCGCTCGACTCCTCCACTTCGGTCGTGGCGACATCTGTCCCCTCACCTTCGATGGATGGCTCCATGTCCGTTTTCTCCCCTTCGGACGGATAGTTATCCGTCTTCTCGCCTTCGGATGGACTAATATCCGTCTTTGCGTCAGTCTTCTCTACTTCGGGTGGGGAAACGTCAATATCCCCTGCTTTGAAGGTCACTGGGGGCCCAGCAGCAGCTGGCTGCTCCCCTTCCACCTCCTGTACAGGTTGGGAAACATCCGGCTTTTCGTCTCCGGATTCCTTCACATCGGTTTCTTCCTTGCTCGGTATAGGCTTGGGATCCTCTTGTGGCATGGAAGCTGCTTCCTCTTCTGCAGCTTCCGCCATTATTGTGTCTGTCGGGTGGATATATTACAGCAAAATATATTTTCAATAAATATATATTATGATGTTTTAGTATGTACAAATCTTTTAGATATGTTATTTGTTATATGATTCGTGTCAGATGAATTTGAGATGACTGAATCGTCTGCTGGGATTAGTAGTAATTTAATGTATGTAGATTTTATGGCAGCTTAGAGATTTCTGTTTCCTGTTTTGTCTTCTTGGAGATGTTAAAATCTATGCAGATAAAACTCAGACTAAAATATATTTATATTTAGTCATCTTTTCATTGTTCTCCATTTAAACAAACGCCATCCATTACGATTTATCCGCCTAAATCTGTCCTGTCTGTCTTTCGGACAAAAGTGACATAAATGGCTTAAATAAGTGCATTGCTGACGATGACTAACGAAGGAGCGACTATTTAAACATTATTTAAACAAATATGCCAGAGTTCCTGGCCGAATTCGTTATTTTTCCCAACAGTCCATGGACAAGAATGCAAACAAATTCTCGTACCAGCTAGATAAACAACTACGGCAAAATAACAAACTGAATGAAAGTTAAACAATCTTCAGGGCAGTAACCCTTTGACATGTGAGTCCCGAGCATGGATGGACACGGCCAGGCGAGTGGCATTCTTTAATTAAAGTGCAATGCCCCTGTCACTGCAAATGAAAGCCTGTAAGTGGGGCAACATCAGCATAAGCAGAGAGAGCACTTTTTCTCAAGAGATTGCTTTCCCTCATGAGATTTACAAGCGAGGGAAATTCCCCTGGAGTCAGTCGAGTCTAAAAGTGTTTCATGTGTGGCTCATTAGGGCATCTTCAACTGACAAGGAAGCACCTCAAAGATGCACCACAAAGCACGGAGGAGTTTCTGTCTGAGCGGAGAAGGGGATCTTTAATAGCTGCAGGCGCACTTCAGCGCCGCCTTGATTGTACCCTTTTCTAATTAGCATAAAGCCAACATTAGGGATGGCTGCAACGGGGAGCGGCAGCGGCAGCTAATTGAATTGACCGTGACATCATAGGGGTCAAGACCTCAAGGACTTCATATGCGTTGAAATCACAATTGAGTAATTTCTCACCTGTTTGGCCCGGACATCCCGACCACACCACACCCTACCACACAGCAGGAACAAAGCCTAATGACTTAATGAGCACCCAGACGGGGGCTCCGTTGCGACACCCACAGTTCACAATCCACAGTCAGCCCAGTGTTTGGACAAAAGGGGTTTGCGGCCAGAGAGTTGAACTATCAGGGATGTCAAGGATGTCTGTGCCTAAGACCTGCGCCCGCCTGTTCCCTTTCTCAGCATTAACTTAGTGCCTAGCCAAAGACATCACAAGGCAACGAAGTGGAGCCACCCGTTCTATCTGCTCTGCTTCAACTTATACTCCTGCTGCCTCCTTTCGGCTGTCTCCTCTATTCTCGGTGATCTTGCGGTGAACAAGGCCAAACTACTAAAAGCACTTTGAGGGAAAGTCCACCCACCTCCAGGCCAACGACGGCCACACTACACAGCACGCTAAAACAATGGAAACAATGTGCTTTTAGTGGCAACCACAGGACATAAACGTGGGGCCATAAGCCTGCAAAAAATCAACAATAACAACCCGTATCCAGAGACAGCAGGAAATGCTAGTGTCTGTTTAAGTTCCTCTGACACTACAGTCAGTACAATAGATTTCTATACAAAATATTCCAAATCTAATATTAAGAATTGGGCAACTCAAAAAAATAAAATTAATCTATGAGTCAGAGAAAAAGTCAATAATAATTTGAAACTCTAAAGCATTAACGCGAAGCAATCCAAACATGGAAATATTTATGTATATATGTACATATGTAGCACAATATACAAATTGTAGTGTATATTCAGGCTCTTTGCAACACTTCTTGTTGTGGTTGGACTCCCCTGAACTGCCTCTGAGGATACCAGCAGCACAGCTCGCGTTGCGTGTAATGAGCATGTCCTTGAAACACAATATGTCTGCATAATTTACCTTTAGTCCACATTAGTCCTGGAGTGGGCGACAGTCGAGAGCGTTGATTGTGGTGCGGAGGAGAGCTCTCACCGCAATCAACACTCTCGACTATATAGTTCTGTTATAGAAGATATTTATGATTGAATTGCACTGAACAGATTGTTAGAGAGTCTCAGCATTAAGTCTGCAACAAAAAATAAAGGAAAACAACGTGCGAACACTTGGATATTCCTAATACTTGATACCAGATATGCCACAGAATCCAAACGAATACCCTGAGCTAACACAATATATTGATCTTCCCATATCAATCTTTCAGATACAGCTCGCAATATCGAGATTTTACATGAGTAGCGGGTAGGAACACTCCCTGTGACATCCATCTCGTACACGAATTCATCATACCTTTGCCCCCTGCTAGTACCGTGTATGAGATATCTTGTCGTAAATCATCCAAGCGGCAAACTTGTGCTTTGTGTCGACTCTGGGAACGGGGGGAATTCCATCCATTGGAAAAGATTTCAGACTTTCTCAAAGTAAAAGGTCACGACGAGTTGAGGAATGTCCTAAATAAGAAAAGTTCTAAAGTCCACAGACTGAACAGATTTAAGGCTTTACTTGAAGAATCCTTTATAAGAACATAACCTTATCATCGGAAAAATCATTAATATAAAAGAACTAAAATGCAACCTCAAAATGGCGATTTCCAGCGATTTTCCAAGCCAATCATCAGCTGATTTGCTCAGCAATCGATTGATACACCCAATACGCCAAATGTAAAATTAAATAGTCCTTTCATGGCGGTTCGTTGTGCTGAGAAGCCTTATAAAAATAGATTCGTTTTTCCTTTATATATTTTGCTGTCTTTCTGTTTGATTTGCTCCTTTTTTCTTGGCACTTCTTCAAGTTTTCCCTTTGGGCGCTTTTCCAGTAGCAGCAGAAATAGCCGCAGCCAGCTCGGTTCATTGAAATGGGTGATAATTCACCATTGATTGCACGTTGTCGCCAAAGTTTTGTGTGGCGTTGACAACTTTGGCCAACTGCAGTTTGGCCTTTCGTTCAACTCTACTCCGCGCTTGTATGCTCCTGTCCAAATCACTTCGTTTCCCCCACTGAATTTTGGTTATTTTTATATTATATCCATCCTTGGTTGTCCTTTTCAGTATTTCTTTCCACAGCCTTGGGCCCAGTCCTATCAAAGCTGCAGGCTAGATAAAGCAATTAGTTGAGATTTTCCCTTTTTCAGGCTTATATTGGACAAGCCGAACAACAGATTGCGGGCAAACAGAGAGAAAAGAATAAAGATACAAGTGTGAAGAGAGAGAGACGAGAAGTTAGATTTTCCCCGCGTGGCCACTAAATCATCTTAAAGGTCAGCGCGGAAGTGGATTAGCGGAGGATGAAGCGTTGTCACTTGCACTTGGCAATTTCATCAATTTCCCCTTAATCCTCTGCCAAAGTTAAAGATACCGGCGGATCCTTCTGAAGACTGGCAGCGGCAGCGCGGCGGATACGCAACTTTCCGTTGTGTCAAAGTTTCTATTGTGTTGTTTGCTGGCGCCATTATTTGACCTGCTTGCATACAATTTCAAACCGCACTCACATACACTATAGTACTATGAGTATACCCTCTCTGAGGCGGCCTCAAGCCAGGCATTCGAGCATGGCGAGCACTTGAATTGCGATGCACCAATTACGAGGAGCATGCTGCCGCTTCTGGGCCGCTTCTTGGCACCGAAGCATAACTAATCTTTTGAGATTTCCAATTAAAAGTAAAACAAGCAGCCCAACAACGACCTCTCCCACAACGGCAGACCGACTTGCAAAGATGTTGCAGCCGCCCCCAAGACGAAGCCTCCGGGGCAGCCTGTGGGGGGAATAAGTGTGTTTCATACATTTTACGTGCAAAGTGTCTGAATTAACAAGGACGACAAAGTAGGGGCTGGCAGGAGGCATAGGAGAAGCGGAGAAAGGCAACTTTATAATTATGTTAAGCATGTTTCGCTCAGTGTTGCAGCAATCTTACAATGTTGCAGCTTATTTTCGCAGTGGCGCCCTGTGCCTGTGCCTGTGCACCAGAAGGCACGTCAAAGCTGCAGCGTAGTCCATTTAATAGACAGGCGTCTCCGATACCTTGAGACTCGAGGACAGCCCTAATAAACACCCACAAATACTTGTACATGTACGTATACGTATGCGAGTGCACACAGGAGGTATGTCGATGTGGGCCTAAAGCCGGATTTGCACTTTGGCTTTTCTGCTTTAAGTTTATTAAGGTATCGCCTGTCACAGCCACCACCCTTTCACCCTTTTACTCTCTCCTCTGTGCTATGGTTGATAAGAAAATTACTTTTACGTCAGTCATATGCAATAGGGTACCTGGTGCGTATGAGTTACTTAATTAGAAAACTTTCCCTAGCTGGCATGAAAATACATACATGCACCCACACACATATAAAACCACACCGGATATGCTCGTGCATAAAGGCGGTGCAAGCAAAGGCCCAATCAAAGTCGAGGAACTGCATCTGCCAGCTATTTAAGCCCTTTGGTTTCTCTGACCTCTTGGAAGTGGCCATGAATTAGCCAGTATACTCCTTTTTTGCGCACCGGCCTGTGCCTTGGCCTGAGCCAAAGCGAGGGCTTATTCCCTCTGAGGATAGCTTTTCAGCTTTTGCACCGATAGCAATCGCTTGAAAATACCTGCTTGTCCGCTATGCTCTATTTTGCGGAGTACATTGGCAGTTCTGAAGTAATGCGTTGTTAAAGATCTCTTCACGTCTTCTAAGTCCTGATGAAAATTTGAATTTAGTTGTTAATTCAGCTATTAATCAGGCAGAATTACTAAAGCGGCTCCGAAACCGTTCAGAATCGAAAGCAGTAACACCGCACGCCACCCTCCTTCCTCTGGTGAAAAGTATCTCAAATTTGCGAGCCCCTTTATATCCATGGACAATAACCGAACAAATCCCAAGCAATCACTCAGAGCATACGGATGGCCACACAAGCAGGCAGGCAGACATGGCCATGGCTATTTAATGGGTGGGTGTTTGTGCATACTCGTACGGGGTAGAATCAGTCATGCCAGAAGGGAGATCGCTTCGCGCCATGCCCCATGAATTGCCAAAGCAAATAAATAAACAAACCCAAGAACAATCACAAATATCAAATATCAACACACCAGGCACATGCTCACACACACAAAAGGAGCAAGGGGTCTGGTGCTCGAGGAACGTTTAACTCAAATCGATTTTAAAGCATTAAAAAAAAACGAGGGGGAACGTTGTGAGTTGCTGCGGACACCGCAACTCTACGGTTATACCTGATACTAAGTCAGTATGGCTCTCCTCCGGCAGACGCCGCTAATATTAAACGACACGACAAAGAGTGCGTGCGAGAGAGACAGAAAATCAGTCTGAGCGTGACGTCGGGCGCTGCGTAGCCACTGCAAATTGATTTGTTCCTATTGGCTATGAATGATCTGATCTGATCCAGATTCAGCAATCTGGTAGATATGGTCATTATCTATGATTCTGCGTTTTTAGTTTTCTCGAATGTGCAATATTATGGATGCAAGAGATTTTCGTCCTTTGTGGGAGCGGAGTGGGGTGGGGCGAAATTTTGAGATAAACGTTTTATAGTGACATCTTAAAGGAGTGCGGATACCAAATTTGGTTATTCTAGCTTTAATAGTCTCTGAGATTTGTGAATATCCCCAGATTTTCAACCTTTGCGGGGGCGGAAGGGGGTGTGGCGAAATTTTGAAACAAACTCGTCTCGGTCCGATATATTAGGAGTGTGAACACCACATTTGGTTGCTCTAGCTTTTATAGTCTCTGAGATCTAGGCGCTAATGTTTTACTCTAAGCAAAGCCGGCTATGCTACGTGTGTGTTAGAGAGAGACAGGGCGAGAAAAAATTAAATTGTTTTCTTGATTCTGGCTATAATAATTATACGATCTGGTTCAGATTTTGCACTCTAGAAGATATAGTCATCTTCTACGATTCTGCGTTTTTAGTTTTCTCGTATCGTCGAAATTGTGGATGCCACAGATTTTCGCTCTTTGTGGGGGCGGAAGTAGGCGGGGAAAAGTTTTGAAACATTCTTGTAGCAGTGACATATCACAGAAGTCTGGATCCAAAACATCGTTGCTCTCGCTCTTATAGTCTTTGAGCACTAGGCGCTAAAGGGGACGGACAGACGGACAGACGGACGGACGGACAGACGGACAGACAGACATGGCTCAATCGACTCGGCTATTGATGCTGATCAAGAATATATATACTTTATGGGGTCGGAAATGATTCCTTTTGGACGTTACACACATCCACTTTTACCACAAATCTAATATACCCCAATACTCATTTTGAGTATCGGGTATAAAAATACAAATACACTGACATATGTGGCCGGGGGACAGTGGAAAAGCTTTTACAGTTACAGCTGTACGCAGGCTGCGTTGCGTTCATTTTTATACCCGATACTCAAAATGAGTATTGGGGTATATGTAAGATATTATTTAGAGTATTGTTTATTCGTATTATTATCGCGGTGGCCTGGTATGTGTGCTTACAAAAGTTCTTAATGTTACGGCTTATTTCTGCTGATTTTCTGCTGCTGCTTGAGTCGCGTCCGTATGCTGCTGTTCTCTCCTTCGCTCGGTTCCTCTTCTTCTCTGTCCGCTGTTGATCTGCTGCTGTTACTACTGCTGTTGCTGCTAATCAGCTGTTCCTCTGCTGCTGTTATTACTGCTGTTGCTTATCTCCGCTGCCCCCTCAATAGGCCAGCTGGCCCACTCCTTCTTACACTCGGTCATCCTGATTAGTCATCAGTCCCTGATGACCATGCGTCCTCGTTTTCTACAGAAAAGCTCCATAGTTTCATGTTATCATTGCTTGTGGTCGTATTGCTTGGTCCTTCGACGTCTGCTGCCTTCCGAGCATTATAGCGTCCGCCTCGTTTCACGTTGGTTATTTCGTATGGTCCTAAGAATTCGCTGGCCATCTTTCTTCCGGTTACAAATTGTGTTCTACGTATGGCTACGAGATCTCCGACCTTGTATCCGTATTCGCATTTCCGCTTTTTATCGAATTGTTCCTTGTATCTGTCCTGGGCCTGCTGAATATTTTCTTTTGCCTCTTGTCGCATCTTTTGCCTCTCGTCTTCAAAATTATCAACCATCTCTTTTTCTATTAGCTGAAGTAAGTCGCTATCCGGTCCACAACGCATTTTTACCCCGATCATCAGCTCAAATGGACAACGCTTTGTAGACACATGAACAGTGCTGATAATAGCCCTCTGAGTTCGCGGTACTAACTTATACCATCTTCCAGGTTCCTCCGACGACAATTTGGAAATGATGCTCAGAATAGATCGGTTTACGCGTTCAATTTGTCCGTTTCCTCTTGGTACCCCTGTGGTGCTCCATATGTGTTCGATGTTCTTTTCCTTGACAAACTCCTCAAAGCTTGAAGATGTAAATGCTGCTCCACGATCGCTTACTATGCGTGCCGGATTACCAAATACATCAGACCACTCCCTTAACTTCTTGAGAACTTCGTCTGCTCCTGTTGTTTTTATGGGATACATCCATACGAACTTACTGAAGCTATCAACCATTGCGAAGATGTACTTGTACTGCTTTGAAGTAGCATCCATAGGCCCAAGGTGATCCACGTGTATAGTATACAGCGGCTGTGATCCTTTGTCAATTTGATGCAGAAATCCCTCTTTTTTGCCAAGCTTTTTGTTGTAGATTATACATTTCATACAGTTTCCTATGATCTACATTACTTTTCCTTCCAGATGTGGAATCCAATAGCTCTGCTGTACGGTATGCATTGTTTTTTGAGCGGCAAAGTGTCCTGCGTTGTGAGCGTCGGTTATTATTTATTTTTCTAATGACTTCAGTATTGCCAGCAAGTCCGTGCCTTGCACCACTTTGTATACGAGACCAGCCTTCAACTTAAAGTTGTCATATGGTTTACTTTTCAAAACTTCGGAAACTGCTTTGATCGTCGTATCCTCCTGCTGGGTTTTCTTAATTCTTGCTGTGACTTCCGAAGATACCATCATGACATCAATTGGGTACCTACTCAGGCAATCCACATGCTTCAGCCGTTCTCCTGGTCTGTGTTCCACTTCAAAGTCGTAGTCCTGCAAGTACAGGACCCATTGGGCTACCTCCCGCGGAACGTCCTTCTTGCTTAACGTTTGCTTGAAAGCAGCGCAATCCGTTACGAGCTTAAAGTTGGTTCCAAGTATGTACTGACGAAATTTTGTGCACGCTAGGAAAATTGCTTTGGCTTCCTGTATATAGCTATGCTGTCGTGCTTCAGACTCCGAGGTTTTCTTACTCCAGAATAAGATCGGATGCAATTGTCTTTCGTGCCATTGTAACAACGCCGCTGCAAACCCGTCCTTTGACGCATCAGTGTGTATCTCGGTTTTTGCATTCCTGCGATAAAGTTTCAAGACCGGCTCTTTCACCAATGCTTCCTTTAATGTAGCGAGCGCCTGCTGCTCCTCCAGACTCATTTTAAATTGGACATCTTTTCGCAGCAGATTGGTCAGTGGTTTGGCGATTAGCGAATAGTTTCTTATGAATTTACGGAAAATCCCAGTTAATCCTAAAAACGACTGCACAGCCTTTATGTTTTTCGGCATCGGGAACTTGCTGACGGCTTTGGTTTTCTCCAATCCAGGCTTGATTTCACCTCCTCCAACTTGATGACCCAAAAATGTAATGGTCGACTGCAGAAATCGGCACTTCTTCCACTTCATCTTCAGCCCGTATTCAGCTGCAGCATCAAAAACCTTCGTCAGCTTTCCCAGGCATTCGTCGGCGGTTTCAGCGTGTATAACGATATCGTCCATGTACAGGTCAAGAATGTTTTTATTTATAAGGTTTTGAAATACAAAACTTATAAAACGGATGAAAACTGCTGGCGAATTGCAAAAACCGATAGGCGCACGGTTGAACTCAAAGAGGCCTTCCTTCGTTATGAACGCCGTATATTTTTTGCTGCTTTCTTCCACAGGAACGTGGAAAAACCCATTTTCTAAGTCCATGATAGTGAACACCTTAGCATTTTCCAGTTTTTCCAGCACCTCTTCAACGATTGGAACGGGAAAGCAATCTTTCAAGACCAACTTGTTCAACTGACGATAGTCCACGCAGACCCGGCTGCTCCCATCCTTTTTCTTGACAATTATAGTCCAACTGAGGAGTGCTGGCAATATACTCCGTCGGCAGAACGCAAGCCAGATGTCGAGCCCGACGGACAAATGGATAAAGAAGGTTGAGTGGGCCTCGAAGGTGCTGCCGAACTTTGGCAAGGAAGCACCGAAGAAGGAAGCCCCTCAGCCAAAAAGGCAGCGCTCACAAGAGACTCCGGGGCCGACACCGAAGCGCTCCAGAGTGCTGCCTAACACATCATTCGCGCAGATTGCCAGAGAAAGGACGCTGATTGGCGTCCTGGACAAAGGCAGCGCGGACTCCCGGATACCTAGAAACCAGTGGAAGTGGGTGGAAGCGGCACTGGCCGACCGCTGCTTCGAGCTGCTGGAAAAGCAGCCTGGACCCGGAGCGCATCCTAAAAATGTTGCAAAGATGCAACCCCCACCTCCCAACAGCGGATTGGAAGGTGGTCAAAGTTGAGACGACACAGGGCCCCACAAACCAGGCGGTGGTCGTCCTCAACAAAGAGTCGCTGGCCCCGATTGAGGCTGCCAAAGGCGAGCTCAATTTTGGGTTCAGATCTGAGACCGTAAAGGTCTACAAGTCGGATGCGGCGGCCGAGGCACGTCCTGTCGACAAGCCAGTTGAGCAGGACGCTGCCTCGGAGATCGAAGCACCCGACGATCACACAGAGATAGACCCAGAGGGCTACTCCACCGATGGCAAGCTGAGATGCGACTTCGAGGCGATGTGTTGCCACGAGGAAGTCGAGGACGATCCGGATGCCGACATTACAGTGGTGGAGAACACTAAGGATGTCCTTGAGGCTCCTTCAGATCAATCTCCACCACTGTAAAGCAGCATCCGCTGCTCTTATCCTCCGCCTCGAAGAGAGCGGAGCAGACGTAGCCCTGATCCAGGAACCTTGGATAGTGGGAGACAAGGTTTGTGGACTAGGGTCAAAGGAGTACAAGATAATTGTAGCTCAACATGAAGGTAAAACCCGCACCTGCATTCTCGCCAGAAAGCACCTTAATATCTTTCTGCTCCATAACTATAGCGATAGCGACAACACGGCGGCAAGCCTAGAGCTGAAAGGGACACATCTAAGGCTGATGTCGTCCTACATGGCCCATGAGGGAAACGATCCTCCCAACGACCTGGTTCGCAAACTAGCCAGCGACAGCGACCAACCTGTTAGACATAGTCAAGAGTTGGCAAGTCCTTGATGACCACTCTTTCTCTGACCACAGATACATCGAGACCACACTATCCCTCGAGTGTCCGAAACCTAAGGACTATATTAATCCCAGGAAAGCCAACTGGGAAAAATATAGCTCAGCCCTGGAGGAGCCCTCCAAAGCACCATCATGCCCTGACACAAAAGACGACCTAGATCGCCTAGTGAACAGGTTCACAGAGGCATGCAACAAAGCCTTCGCGGCAGCGTGCCCCTGTAGCAAACCTAGGGGGAAAAAGAAACCCCCCTGGTGGTCAAAACAAATAGACATCCTACGTAAAAGCTGCAGGACCCTATTCAACAGGGCCAAAAGCGCGAACGAGGAAAGCCACTGGGCAGACTACAAAATCAGTCTGTCACTATATAAAAAGGAAACAAGGAAAGCAAAAAGGGCCTCTTGGCAAAAATTTTGCTCGGAAATTGAGGAAACGTCAGAGGCCGCAAGGCTTCGCAAGATTCTCTCAAAAACTAACCCCTCGGTAGGGTATCTTAAAAGGAATGACGGCACGTGGACTAACTCCAGTGAGGAGTCCCTGCAGATTCTACTAGACACACATTTTCCAGGGTGCACAACCATCGAGACGGCACATCTTCCAGGAGAGGGACCGGTAACCTCGATGGATCACATCCTCACAAAACGTAACATAAGCTGGGCAATAAACAGCTTCAACCCGTTCAAATCGCCAGGCCCAGACCAGGTAATCCCGGCCCAACTTCAGAAGGCCGGGGATACGGCCATCAACTGGCTACAAGGTATCTTCAGGAAGATACTAGCTGTGGGTACAATCCCGCGAACATGGCTTAAGGCAAAGATAGTCTTCATTCCCAAAGCTGGGAAAGCCTCGCACTCAGCTGCAAAAGACTTTAGACCAATCAGCCTATCGTCCTTCCTCCTCAAAACCTTTGAGAGACTCGTCGGGCTGCAACTGAGGACAACTATACACCCTCAGTTGCTGTCAGGCGCACAGCATGCCTACCGGAAAGGAAAATCCACGGAAACGGCTCTTCATGAAGTGATCTCAGCGGTAGAGAAATCTCTGCATCACAAAGAGTACTCACTCATAGCCTTTCTCGATATTTAGGGAGCTTTCAACAACGTTGTACCGGGCGCCATTACAGAAGCCCTGACTGACCTGGGGGTGGACCGTCACTTGGTGATGCTCATTGATCAATTGCTCACATGCAGGACGGTGACATCATCGATGGGATCGTCCGCCCAGTCAAGGTATGTCAACAGAGGCACCCCGCAAGGTGGTGCCCTGTCTCCTCTTCTGTGGAACATAGCAGTCAACAAGATTATATGTGACCTAGAAGGGGGGGCTGCAAAGTCGTGGCCTATGCGGACGACGTTGCGATTATCTTCTCGGGGAAATACCCCCAAACACTGTGCGACTTAATGTCCACAAAGCTAGCGCAACTGTCGGATTGGACAGAATCGCGCGGTCTGGGAGTAAATCCCTCAAAAACGGAACTCGTACTATTCACAAATAAATACAAGGTCCCGCCCCTCAACCCCCCAATACTACAAGGATGCAGGCTCTCCTTTAGCGACAGTGCCAGTTACTTAGGGTTGGTAATTGACAAGAAGCTTAGCTGGAACCTGAATGTCAAAGACAGAGTGAAGAAGGCAATGACTGCACTCTACACATGCAAAAAAGCTATTGGGCTAAGATGGGGTATGATCCCAAGCATAGTCCAATGTATATATCAAGCTATAGTTAGACCAATACTACTCTACGGAGTTACGGTGTGGTGGCCGGCCCTATCAAAAAGGGCGATCACCAAGCAACTGGGCAAAGTCCAGCGGACTGCCGCCCTATGCATCAGCGGAGCTCTTCGCACCACCCCAAATGATGCGCTAAATGCCATCATATGCCTACAGAGCCTTGACCTCGCAGGAAAGGAACGGGCAGAAGCAGCAGCAATACGTCTAAGAGACTCAGATCAATGGTGCATAGGTCACTCAGCCATATTAAATAATAGCAGTACCATCCCCTCAAAAACAGACTACCAAGTTCCAAGAGAGTACACAGACACTCCCTTCGACACAATCATCCCTCACAGAGACGAATGGCTCGAGGGACTCCCAGGCCCAGATGGGGCCATAAACATCTTCACAGATGGATCAAAGCTGGACGACAGAGTCGGAGGGGGAATCTACTCTGAACAGCTAAGCATAAGGCATTCCTTCAGACTCCCAGATCATTGCAGTGTCTTTCAAGCGGAAGTCATAGCAATCAGGGAGGCTCTAGGCTGCCTACAAGCGGCTGCCGTCACGGCAACCAAGCTAAACATTTATAGCGACAGCCAGGCTGCGATCAAATCGCTAAGCGCGATTTCCTCGAACTCGGCCACCGTGGCAGACTGCCGCAAATCTCTGCACGAGATGGCTCAGCAATTTGCTATTAGCCTGATTTGGGTCCCGGGCCACCGGGACATCGAGGGCAACTGTATAGCGGACGAGCTGGCCAGATCTGGCACTACAATCCCCTTCTCCAAGACAAGGAGGATATCTGTATGCCAATGGCCACCTGTAAGCTCATTATAAGGGAGCAATACAAGCGACTAAAAAAGATATGTGGCAAACAGTGCCACGATGTCGCACAACTCGGCAAACATGGCCGACCATGGACATGAAGCGCACCTCCGAGCTCCTCAAGTTAAGCAGGAAAAGGTGCAGCGTAGTCACACGTTCCCTCACGGGACACTGGCTAATAGGCACCCACGCTAACAGCCTGGGGGCCCCACATAACGATTTTTGTCGCAGCTGTAGAGACGAGGAAGAGGAGGAGACAGTGGAAAATCTGTTCTGCTCCTGCCCAGCTCTCAGCAGAAGAAGGCTACAGCACCTGGGCTCAGCCTTTCTACACGACGTCTCAGAGATGTCCAAACTATGTCCCAGGAGATAGCGAACTTTGTGAGAGCATCTGGATGGGATAATTGCTGATAGGAAGTCTCACAACGCAGGAAGGAAATGATCCTATGCGGTATCACAACGGGCCGAAACCGGCCTAAGTGTGATGGGTTCCGAGCGAGCCCGGCAGCCGCCTCAACCTAACCTAACCTAGTCCGACTGGCGAAATTTGATGATGAGCGTCGTATTATCCAGCGTTGGCCCATTCATCGATCTGCTGCTTGACAACGTCGGCTTCGCTGATGGCCACTCGACTTGGCGAATGTCGAAACGGCGCTATTTTCTCGTCCGGTACGATCTTCAGCATGATCCGGCACACTGCAGTCTGCTTCTTTTCAGTAAAGTCCTGAATCATTGATTGGACGGCATCTCTGAACTGCGATGGAATGTTTATGTCAGTATTTGCTTCGACCACGTTGTAAATACTTATCTGTTTGGTGTCCTCAGTTTCCTCCCCCGGCAGGGGAGAAAACTTATATCCTCCTGGCGTTGATGTCATTGTGAACTTGGATATAAAGTCGTGTACAAGCAACAATTCGCATCCGACGGCAGATCGGCCACCACAAGGAATTTGTGTGCCAGTCGCATTCCGTCGATCTCCACTTCTGCCGTAAACTGCCCAGCGGAGCGTGTGATGTTGTTTCCAAGTCCCCTCAAAGTTGACGAACTGGCTTGCAGATGTATACCACTCATTTTGCCGAACACTGACATCTTTAATAGGGAAACATCTGCACCGGTGTCTATGAGCCCCTTGACTTGCACGTCGTTAATTTTAAGAGACTTCAGGCGTTTTTCCTCATATGCAACGTTTACGGCAGCAGCACTCGGGCAATCCTTAGACATGTGTCCAGTCTGATTGCAGCGGAAACACTTTAATGCAGCTCGGCAATCCTTGCGTAGATGCTCCTGGGATCCACAATTGTAGCAGTGTTGCTTCCTTTCATATTTGGTGAAATTGGACTTCTTTCCGAACGGCTGTGAGTCTTTTTGTTTCGGGGCCAAACCCCCATCAACCGCGAGCGTTCTTTCGTAGATTTCGTACTTCTCTCGCAGCGGCTTGTATGAGCTGCATCCATACAAGGTGTACTTATAATCCGTTTTTAAATTCAGTCCGTCGACAATGTATCGAATCACCGACTCCGTGTCTGTTGTCCCACGTGCAGCAATGCGTTTCATCTGTAGTATATATTCGTGAAAACTTTCGCCGGCCATTTTCACTCGCATAGACAATTGATTGTGAATTTGCGCACTGCATAAACGCTCACACTCAAACTCCTGTAAAAGTTGGTGACGCAATTGGCCGTACTCATAGACTGCTGTGGACTCGAGAAAAAGAGCGGCTGTACCTGTCATTTTTGCTCGGGCTTGCAGGTATTTTTGTTTGTCATTTAGTCCGTATGCTTCAGCGTTTAGCTCGAAGTTAATAAACCACTGCTGTACCGACATATTTTCTCCGTTGAATTCTGGAATAATTTTGCAAAATTTTCCACTACCAGCTTTGCATCATTTTTCTTGTATATTTCATCAGCATTTGTTTTCATCGAGAGCAGTTGAACCAGCTGTTGGAGCGTCTGTGTGTTTTCTTCTAGGAGTGTTGACCTCATCGCTTCCTCGTTCGCGTTTTGCTGCATATTCCCGGCTGGTGGTCCACTTGTATTTTCCATTATAATTCTACTACTGAGACACACAATTTTAGATTTTTTCCACTTTACACAGGCAGTACGCGACTGGTTGAGCCCCCAAATGTAAGATATTATTTAGAGTATTGTTTATTCGTATTATTATCGCGGTGGCCTGGTATGTGTGCTTACAAAAGTTCTTAATGTTACGGCTTATTTCTGCTGATTTTCTGCTGCTGCTTGAGTCGCGTACGTATGCTGCTGTTCTCTCCTTTTCACTGCTTCGCTCGGTTCCTCTTCTTCTCTGTCCGCTGTTGATCTGCTGCTGTTACTACTGCTGTTGCTGCTGCTGTTACTACTGCTGTTGCTGCTAATCAGCTGTTCCTCTGCTGCTGTTATTACTGCTGTTGCTTATCTCCGCTGCCCCCTCAATAAGCCAGCTGGCCCACTCCTTCTTACATATATTAGATTTGTGGTAAAAGTGGATGTGTGTAACGTCCAGAAGGAATCGTTTCCGACCCCATAAAGTATATATATTCTGGATCAGCATCAATAACCGAGTCGATTGAGCCCTGTCTTTCTGTCCGTCTGTCCGTCTGTCCGTCCGTCCGTCCGTCCGTCTGTCCGTCTGTCCGTCCCCTTCAGCGCCTAGTGCTCAAAGACTATAAGAGCTAGAGCAACGATGTTTTGGATCCGGACTTCTGTAATATGTCACTGCTACAAAAATATTTCAAAACTTCGCCCCGCCCACTTTCGCCCCCACAAAGAACGAAAATCTATGGCATCTACATTTTTTAAAATACGATAAAACCAAAAACGCAGAATCGTAGAAGATGACTATATGTTCTAGATCGTAAAATCTCAATCAGATCGTATAATTATTATAGCCAGAATCAAGAAAACAATTTCATTCTTTCTCGCTCTGTCTCTCTCTAACACACAGGTTTCATGGTCGGTTTTGCCAATTGCAAAAAATGAGTTAAAGGATCTCAGAACCTATAGGAGCCAGAGCAACCAAATTTGGTATCCACACTCCTGTGATATCGGACCTTGACCGTTTTGTGTCCAAATTTCGCCACACCCCCTTCCGCCCCCGCAAAGGACGAAAATCTGGGGCATCCACAAATCTCAGAGACTATTAAGGCTAGAGTAACCAAATTTGGTATCCGCACTTCTGTTAGATCTCACTATAAAACGTATATCTCAGAATTTCGCCCCCCCCCCCCCCCCCCCTTCCGACCCAACAAAAGACGACAATCTGTTGCATCCACAATATTGCACATTCGAGAAAACTTAAAACGCAGAATCATAGATAACGATCATATCTATCACATTGCTGAATCTGGATCAGATCGGATCATTTTGTAGCCAAAAGCAAGAAATCAATTTGCAGTGGCTACGCAGCGCCCGACGTCACGCTCAGACTGATTTTCTGTCTCTCTCGCACGCACTCTTTGTCGTGTCGTTTAATATTAGCGGCGTCTGCCGGAGGAGAGCCATACTGACTTAGTATCGGGTATAACTGTAGAGTTGCGGTGTCCGCAGCAACTCACAACGTTCCCCCTCGTTTTTTATTAGAAACAAACATCGGTTGACGCTATTGGAAAATGGTGAACATATTTGTCCCTGGACGGCAATTATTGTTATCGTTATTGGCATCGACCCGACAAGGGATCGGGGGAAACGCTGGTCAATAGGACAGCCGGCGGATGGCAGACCGATTGGGATGAAATTTATTTCGGGCTGGAGTGCAGCAACAACAATCGAAAATGGAGTAAAGAAAAATGGCAAAATGGCAGCCCAATGGTTGCCTGGTCAGCCAACTAAAACTCAGTTTTCGGCTCTTCCCAGCAACGGGCTGCAATTTAAGATGACCAACACAATGCAAGGGAAGCTTCTACAGTGGGACAGACCCATTGATAGAGCCGGCTGTATATTCATAGGCCCCAAGGCCAGCAAGGGAGCTCCAGTGCCTATTGTTTAGGCTACCCTACAGGCTGAAACTATCTGTCAATGCTGTCAATGTAATTTCATCTGATACCAGATATTTGACATCCCACGTCTGACAGATGCAGATCTGCTACCCTCAATAGCACCGGAATCGCTTCATTCATTCCATAATATGAACGTGCAACTTCTTGGATACAATATACCCTTCTAGTGCACAACTATACTATATAGTAGTATCTGTCTGCTAGCCAAATGTAAGCAAACACTAAGGTCTGCCACAAAATTTTCCGCAGCTTCCTTTTTTGGCCCCTTTTTTGCGGCAGGTGCTCGTAGAAGGTGTCGCTGACTAACTCGTTTCGATCCGCCTTCCGTTAAAGACCACACATGAAAGCCCCCCACATTAGGGACCGTGTTTCGGTTTCGATGTCGATTTTCAAATCCCAGATTAAGGATTCCACGCCCTGTCCACCTAGTACTTTACTCTGCCATTCACTTTGTATATCATTTTTATACCCGATACTCAAAATGAGTATTGGGGTATATTAGATTTGTGGTAAAAGTGGATGTGTGTAACGTCCAGAAGGAATCGTTTCCGACCCCATAAAGTATATATATTCTTGATCAGCATCAATAGCCGAGTCGATTGAGCCCTGTCTGTCTGTCCGTCCGTCCGTCTGTCCGTCTGTCCGTCCCCTTCAGCGCCTAGTGCTCAAAGACTATAAGAGCTAGAGCAACGATGTTTTGGATCCAGACTTCTGTGATCTGTCACTGCTACAAAAATATTTCAAAACTTCGCCCCGCCCACTTCCGCCCCCACAAAGGACGAAAATCTGTGGCATCCACAATTTTAAAGATATGAGAAAACCAAAAACGCAGAGTTGTAGAGAATGACCATATCTTTGAGACTGCGGAATCTGAATTGGATCGTATTATTATTATAGCCAGCATCAAGAAAACAATTTTATTTTTTCTCGCCCTGTCTCTCTCTAACAAACACGTAGCATAGGCGGCTTTGCTTAGAGTAAAACATTAGCGCCTAGATCTCAGAGACTACAAAAGCTAGAGCAACCAAATTTGGTATCCACACTCCTAATATATCGGACCGAGACGAGTTTGTTTCAAAATTTCGCCACACCCCCTTCCGCCCCCGCAAAGGACGAAAATCTGGGGATATTCACAAATCTCAGAGACTATTAAGGCTAGAGTAACCAAATTTGGTATCCGCACTCCTATTAGATCTCACTATAAAACGTTTATCTCAAAATTTCGCCCCACCCCCTTCCGCCCACACAAAGGACGAAAATCTGTTGCATCCACAATATTGCACATTCGAGAAAACTAAAAACGCAGAATCATAGATAATGACCATATCTATCAGCATATGGAACAGAGGAACGACAAACCAAAGCCAAAACGAGGGGGAACGTTGTGAGTTGCTGCGGTCACCGCAACTCTACGGTTATACCCGATACTAAGTCAGTATGGCTCTCCTCCGGCAGACGCCGCTAATATTAAACGACACGACAAAGAGTGCGTGCGAGAGAGACAGAAAATCAGTCTGAGCGTGACGTCGGGCGCTGCGTAGCCACTGCAAATTGATTTGTTCCTATTGGCTATGAATGATCTGATCTGATCCAGATTCAGCAATCTAGTAGATATAGTCATTATCTATGATTCTGCGTTTTTAGTTTTCTCGAATCGCTTCTTCGGTGTGCACTGTTCTCGCGCATCAGCGGTTGCATCGCCCACACTCTCTCGTGAGCATAAGCGGGCTGCTCGCATTGTTGCTCTCACTCTCTCTGGATTGCCTATACTCTCCCTCTCTGTGGACTTTTCTTTTGTGTCTCTGCTTTGGTGAGTTTACTGCTCGTTTTCTGCACTTCGTTGGATCATCTGCTTTGAATTATTGCCGCTGCAGCTGATTGTCTGGCTCGCTCTGCTGTCTGCTCTCCTACTTTACCTGCTATCTCACTCCGTTCTTCTTTTATTCGTGCACAGTGATTCTACTACTGTCCATAATGGCAATTGTTTGCAGTGCAAAGAAATGTGAATTCGGTGGTTTTATCATTGGTGATTCATTTCTTAGCTGCTGGCTGTGCGACAATTTTGCCCACATAAAATGTGCTGGTGGTGGAAATTTTGGCCGGCTGAATGATCTGATCTCGAAACGCATGGGCCTGTCTTGGTCATGTCTGGCTTGTCGGGAGGTTGAGGCCGAAATGCGCACATTTATGAGACAGACTCGAACTAGGTTTCTGGATGTCCGGAAACAATTTTTGGCTCTCAACGAGAAATTTCTTGCCCTTGAATCACAGTTTCTTGGGCTCAAACTCTTGAACGAATCGCCTAGACGGAAAATTCCGCATATTGTTACCAATCTCTTGCAACCTAATCCGATTGGTACGCCTGCCTCCCACCTTCATCCATCGGAAGCATTTCCGTGTAGTCATGCCACGCCGTTGTCTGTAAATCCGCCAACGGTGGCTCCGGAGTTCTTTACACCGAGCAATGTGCTTCCTTCGAGCACCCAACTCCCCAACAGCATCAATCCCATCCCTGCAGTTTCTGCGGCCGTCACTTCTGACGCGGTGAGTGCTTCTAGTGCGGGTGTGCTGGTTGCTGACGACGTCTTGCCAATTCCTGCTCCAATTCCTGCTCCAATTCCTACTGCAATTCCTGCTACAGCCATTGCTGCCAATTCCTCTGCCCTTGTACCGAGATCTCTTTTAGGAGTGGCTCCACCATCTCGATCTCGCTCGGGACTTCAACTTAAAGCAGTGGTCCCTCGGAAAGCAATATTTGTTTCTCGTCTTATTCCTGAGGCTACAACGGAGGATGTTAAACAACATCTTGCCGCTAAACTTAACACTTCGCCTGTTGATATAGTTGTGACTAAATTTACATTTAAACATAAGCGCAACATATCATCCTTTAAAATTCTTCTCCCTGATTCTTTACTATCCTGTTCTCTAGAACCGTCAATATGGCCTGAGCATACAATTGTGCATGAGTTCCTTCTCAAAGATTCGAACTCGAATCCAAGAATTACCGAACATGCTCCAAAAAACTGATGTACTATTTTTCCATGCACTATCAGAACGTTCGCAGTTTGCTGGGAAAATTGCGTCAAATTCATACTAATAACGCGTCCTTTGATTTCGATGCCATCGCGTTTACCGAAACCTGGCTTAACTCCTCTGTCAATGATCACGAAATTTTCATTGATAGTTACACTATTTATAGAATGGACCGCCCATCTTTTGCAGGTGGGGTTCTGATTGCAGTTAAATCTGTTTTCTCATCTGAGTTATTCCCATTCAATAACATTCATGGAATTAAATTTGTTGCAGTCAAAGTTCGTGTTGGCTCCGCATTTTTCTATTTAACCTGCTCTTACATTCCTCCCAGGTCTGATGCTGAGCTTTACTTACACCACCTTTCAGCAATTAATAATGTTGTTTCTACATTAGGGTGCAATGATCGAATTATTGTCATGGGGGACTTTAACCTCCCATTTCTTTCTTGGCTGCCTTGTGATGACGCTAACCTGTTGTTTCCCAATTGCCATAATGACTTTATCAATGGGCTAACGGATATTTCCCTTGTCCAAATTAATGCCGTTAAAAACATTAGGGACAGACTTCTTGACCTCGTTTTTGTTAACGATGGTTCTCTTGCTACTGTATCTAGAGCAAGCCCAATATCTCTCCCTGAAGATCCTTACCATCCAACTTTGTTGATATCACTGGAGTGTACACAATCTGGAGGTGCTGACAGTTCCATGGCTCCTTGTCACATAAAGTGTTTTCGCAAAACAAACTTTATTGATTTAGATCTACATCTCTCGCGTGTTGATTGGTCGTTTCTTTATTCATTACCGAACATAGATGCAACTGTTAACTCGTCTTATAGTTCTATGTACTCCGCCCTTAATACGTTTGTCCCAGATATCACTGTACCTGTATCGTCCAAGCCTCCCTGGTTCTCCAAGTATTTGTCATACTTAAAAAATAATAAATCCCGGCTCTTTAAAAAGTACCAGAAGTCGGGCTCCACGTTGGCCTTAGCGCTATACTCCTCCGCTCGCTCTCTGTTCCTTGCCGTCAATAGTCAGCGTTATAATCATTACCTTTCACAATGTAGAAGTAACTTTCGTAGTGATCCTAAAAAATTATATTCGTTCGTTAATTCTAAGCGCAAGTCAAACGTTTTTCCTCCGTCCCTTCATTACCAGAACAAAACAGAAGCTTCTGCTGTTGGTATTGCAAATTTATTCGCTAACTTTTTCCAAACAACGTACTCGTCTCATATTTACAACGCATCCACTCCGTATCCGTACCAGCTACCTCAAGCTAACAGCATTTTTCTTCCCTTTTTCGAGGAAAGCGTTGTTCTGGAAGGTTTGTCATCTATGGACATATCGTTTTCTGCGGGTCCAGATAAGGTACCAAGTTGCATCTTAAAACACTGTGCCCAGTCCCTTTGCAAGCCCTTGACCTTTCTCTTCAACCTCTCCTTGGAACAGTCTTGTCTCCCAGTAATTTGGAATGAGTCCTACATCATTCCGCTTCACAAAAAAGGTTCAAGATCAAACATTGAAAACTATCGTGGTATCGCAAAGCTTTCCGCCATCCCGAAGCTTCTTGAGTTCCTGGTCACCCGGCAACAGCAACATCTTTGTTGCAGCTTGATATCTCCGTCGCAACACGGTTTTTTCAGACATCGTTCAACATCGACTAACCTTCTTGAGTTTTCTAACCTAATCCACCGGGGTTTTCAAATTGGCTTGCAGACGGATGTAGTTTTTACGGACTTCAGCAAGGCATTCGATTCTGTGAACCATGCTCAGCTTATTCAAAAGCTCTCTTTATTAGGGTTCCCAACGAATCTTCTAGATTGGATTTTGTCCTATCTCTCTAACCGTACTCAACGTGTTTTGTTTTCTAACGTGTTGTCAAATACTGTTAATGTTACTTCAGGTGTGCCACAGGGAAGTCATCTGGGCCCGCTTCTGTTTATTTTATTTGTGAACGGTCTTCCTCAAGTTATAACATACTCTACTACACTAATGTATGCTGATGATGTCAAAATCTGTCTTTCTTACTCTGATTGGTATTTGCACACACGCCTTCAACTTGATCTAAGTGAACTACTATTGTGGTGTTCAACTAATCTTCTTTTTCTGAACCTTTCCAAATGCAAACTTATGACATTTTACCGTCGCGCTCCTCATTTTGTCTCATATGTTCTAGGAAATCATGTCCTTGAGCGAATTTCGAGTTCAAATGACCTCGGAGTCCTTTTTGATCATAAGATGTGTTTCAACACCCATATAGCTGCAACTGTAAATAAAGCTAAGGGTGTTTTAGCGTTCATCAAGCGTTGGTCCAAGGAGTTTGACGACCCGTACGTTACGAAACAACTGTACATCTCGTTAGTACGTCCTATATTGGAGTATTGTTCTTGTGTGTGGAGCCCGCAGTAAAAAGAGCAGCAGGCTGTTATTGAATCCGTGCAAAAGCAATTTTTAATTTTTGCCCTTCGGAACTTTAACTGGGACTCGGGTAGAATCTTGCCACCCTACCGGTCTAGGCTAAATCTTATCGACCTGCCGTCGTTGCACCATCGCAGAATATGCAATGGCGTAATGTTCGTGCACAAGCTCCTTCTTGGGACTGTTGACTCCCAAACTCTCTTGGGTCAGATTGACTTGGCCGTTCCATCCAGACCTACCCGTACTTTTAGGCCTATCCGTCTACCCATATGTAGGTCTAATTATGCTGATCATGAACCTTTTAGGGTTTTATGCCATAATTATAACTCCCTCTGTCAAACCCTATCCCCTGAACTGTCTCTTAAACTAATTGCATGCAATATTTATAATCATTTAAATTTAGCTAACTTTTAACTTATCTTTTTCCGCCTTTAATCTAAGTACCATTATTAACAGATAATTTGTTAATTTAATAAATAAAACATCGTTGCTCTAGCTCTTATAGTCTTTGAGCACTAGGCGCTGAAGGGGACGGACAGACGGACAGACGGACGGACGGACAGACAGACAGTGCTCAATCGACTCGGCTACTGATGCTGATCAAGAATATATATACTTTATGGGGTCGGAAACGATTCCTTCTGGACGTTACACACATTCACTTTTACCACAAATCTAATATACCCCAATACTCATTTTGAGTATCGGGTATAAAAACAAATTGACACATGCTTATGGTACATTAAAGGTGCAGCGTATCGTAAGAATATATACATAGCTCACAAATATCTACACTTTTCTTCGCCTTTTTGTCGTAAAATATTTTGATAGCTGTTATAATTTGATTCATATTTGAACACGAACATTACTCTTTTAATTTGAAGACGTCTAAATTAGATCAGATCCTCATATGGTTTTAAAACTAGCTTTTGAAACCGATCCTGATCGGCACTGAGTCGGCCAAACGCAGTTAATTTTGAGCTCCAAATTGAAAGAAAAAAATGCGGGGGAAAGGATAAATAAATAAGATTGAAGCGGGCAGTACGCGTCTGTAATTAAGGTCAGACCTTGGTTCTCTTTCACTCAGTATCTCCCTCTACCTTTTTAGCTCTCTCTCCCTTCCCCCGTCTCTCTCACTCTGTCTGACAACCTCTTGATTTTGAGATAAATTGGTAAAGAGCTGGAAGGCCCGATTTGATAAATAAGTGAAGCCGCCGCTGCCACCCACAGTGACAGCTCCTGCTGCAGGCAGATTCCAGTTGTTTTGCATTTTGGCTTTTGTCTCGCTTTCTTTCTCACTGCCTCTGCCTCTACCGCCCTCCCTCACAGAGGCACTGCCCCCTTCCTGTTCATGGGATTCTGTTTGTGTTTCGCGTTGAGTTGTTGCCCTTTTGCCGGTTCTCGTTAATTGCTGAAGGACGAGGGTATAATTGCGGCAATCCTGTCGGGGGTACCACGCCCTCCCAAGCCCAAGACCCAACCCCTCTTCTCCCCCCACCCTACGCTCAATCCGGGGCAAAGAAAAAAAGCAAACTGAAAATTAATAAATTAAATTTCTGTAAATGTGTGCTGGAAAAGGTCATTTCGTTGAACTGAATGCGCCTCATTGCCATTCAATTTCGAAGGACGATCTCATATATATTTGATGATGTACGGATCAGACGCGAGGTTCTACATTTTCTCGCTAATGAATTTTAACGCATTTTCCGTGCCAGCCCCCTCTCTTCCAGTGAGAAACCCTTTTCGGCGCGAATCGACTCACTTCTGTGGCACATTCAAAATTACATCGCATTACGAAAATTAACCTCAGACTTAGCAACGCCACGAACGCCTTTTTATGGCCAGACAATACGTAAATGAGGCTTTGGACTTTTTAATTTCTTGCCCCATAACATTTTTTGATGTGGCCTGGACGGTGTGGTGTCACGTTTCCGCGGCACCCTGAATGCTAATGCGACAACATAGCCGCGATTTTTAATTCCTCCGCTCCCATGTTCGCAACTGCCGCGCTTTTATTTCTCATAATTTATGCAGCTATGGACTTGATTTAAAAATTATTTATTTCCCCAGCCATTTATAATTACATTTACAGCTTCCACCTGCCACTGGGCACAGTCCGTGACGTGTCTCTGCTCGGGATCCCGCCCCTGGCCTCCATCAATATGTTTAATGTGAACTTTTGAATTAATCACATTTAAGCATCGAGCCATTGCGCATCGATTTAGTTATTAACACGTGTGGTGTCCACAGAAATCGACGCCAGAATGCATATGGAAATAGCATTAAATGTGATTTGAAAGGAATGTGTGGTAATACAATAATTAAATTGCCAGTTGATTTTCCATTGGTAAACTCAATAGACGTTCTTTCGAAACACGTGCGTATTTGTCGACGTATATGTACAAAATTTTAAATGTTAAAGAAGCAATGAAACGAAAGAGAATTCTCTATAAATCTACTACGTTACAACAAAATTAAAGATACACGAAATATAATTGGAATCTCCAAGAAACACACTAACGGTGAAGCTTACTATGGTTTGATATTCGTATTCAAAGTATCTATAGGAATCAATCGGCTGCTAAGTTATTGCCTCCTCTGGAGTAGAGGTGCAAGTGAAAGGCAGTGAAATGAATTTGAAGATGTCCTGCGTCTTGATCCCGGAGGCCGCACATCATTAAATCGCGTTCATTGGCTACCGCTGCAAAGTTGGGTGCCGTTCGATTCCGGGCTGCCGGCTACCCAACCACAGTTTGTCACTTTGCCGCAACTGCCCCGAGGGCCTCGGCAGCCAAAGAGACCGGAGAGACCAGTGCCATCGAAAGGACCAAAGAGCGAGACCGACCTAAGCTGCCAAAGAGTTATGCTATTACATTTCTCAGCGTGTTTTTCCAAACGTTTCTTTTTTCCGCCCTTTCCCCATGGGGTTTGCTTTTGCCAGAACAGCTGCCACTTCAATTACATAAAATTCACATTATTGGATGGCAGCGTATTTGAGGCGAGAAGGCGTAAAAGAGTTTTTAAATTAAAGGCCAGAGGCTGCTCCTTCCCTATCAGTGGCCATTGCGGGACATTGCGGTGCCAGAGGTCAGATTGATGGGCAAGCCCGCTCTGACACGGAGGCAGATGGCCGCAAACATTCCGGGACTACTACTGCTCTCCCAGTGCGAAGCACTGATACGGGTCGAGGCATGCAGATGCAGAGATACATCGGCCAAGCGTTGCCAAGCGTTGGCACAACAAAAGTTTTACAAGTCCTGGGGGAGGAAATCTTTTTGTGTGTGCTTCCACTTAAACGCTTTCGAATGAAGTTTCACGCGTAAAAGCCATAAATAACGAGGGGGAACGTTGTGAGTTGCTGCGGAAACCGCTACTCTACAGTTATACCCGATACTAAGTCAGTATGGCTCTCCTCCGGCAGACGCCGCTAATATTAAACGACACGACAAAGAGTACGTGCGAGAGAGACAGAAAATCAGTCTGAGCGTGACGTCGGGCGCTGCGTAGCCACTGCAAATCGATTTGTTCCTTTTGGCTATAAAAATGATCTGATTTTGATCCAGATTCAGCAATCTGATAGATATGGTCATTATCTATGATTCTGCGTTTTTAGTTTTCTCGAATCTGCAATATTATGGATGCAAGAGATTTTCGTCCTTTGTGGGAGCGGAGTGGGGTGGGGCGAAATTTTGACACAAAATGGTCAAGGTCCGATATCACAGGAGTGTGGATACCAAATTTGGTTGCTCTGGCTCTTAAAGGTTCTGAGATCCTTGAACTCATATTTTGCATTTGGCAAAACCGACCATGAAACCTGTGTGTTAGAGAGAGACAGAGCGAGAAAGAATGAAATTGTTTTCTTGATTCTGGCTATAATAATTATATGATCTGGTTCAGATTTTGCACTCTAGAAGATATAGTCATCTTCTACGATTCTGCGTTTTTAGTTTTTTCGTATCGTCGAAATTGTGGATGCCACAGATTTTCGCTCTTTGTGGGGGCGGAAGTGGGCGGGGCAAAGTTTTGAAATATTCTTGTAGCAGTGACATATCACAGAAGTCTGGATCCAAAACATCGTTGCTCTAGCTCTTATAGTCTTTGAGCACTGAAGGGGACGGACAGACGGACAGACGGACGGACGGACGGACGGACAGACGGACAGACAGACATGGCTCAATCGACTCGGCTATTGATGCTGATCAAGAATATATATACTTTATGGGGTCGGAAACGATTCCTTCTGGACGTTACACACATCCACTTTCACCACAAATCTAATATACCCCAATACTCATTTTGAGTATCGGGTATAAATTCGGGTATATATTCCCCACATTCAGGGGTATACTCCGTGTGGATGCGTGTGTGTGCTTTTAACAAATCTGTAGGACAACGCCCAATGCCATAAGAAGACTGTCAGCCACGCGCTCCCATATGAAAAACTCATTTAACTCATAAATTATGCACTAAAAAACAAATAACTCATCATTTTTATGCGTTCGTACAACTTGGAGAACACTGTGAGTGCCTTTGTGCGTGTTGGCCTGTTGGTGTGAGTGTGACTTTGAGCATGGCCTGCATTGTGGGTGACACTTGGTCCATAAATACACTCGTGCAAAAATGTTGCTAGACAGAGTCGTAAACTTTGAGACAAGCTATAAAATCCTTGCAGCCCCAGCGCAGGCCGAACTTTATGTGCGGGAGTGGGCGGGCGGACAAGGTCACAGGGAAAACTAAACGATTGGTAATTGAAAAGCGTAATTCCGAGTACTTAAAGTTGAGACAAGCACAAGAAGAACCCCTTGGCAGAATCGGTTGATATTCGTATCGAAACTATGTATCACCCATTAGCCAAAGCTTCTCTTCTTTTCTCTTTGGGGGATGCAGACTTTTCGTTTGTCTGATGTCACAGGGCTTTCTGTGAGTACGCTTTCTTTCAGAACCAGAAAGAGTCAGAGGTTACCGACGAAGTCCATTATATACTAGGAAAGGAAGCACTTGAAGATTTAGCCCCGGGATACTATTAAGCCCCAGCTGTCGCTACGAATATTTTGGCTTGTGCGTGGAGACGCGCTGATCGGGCTGCGAATGATGTATTGCTGTACTGGGATGTATGGGAGCTTTGCTTTACATATCGGGGACATAAATATAAGCACCCTCGAACACCCGTCTTGGGGCGGGGCGGACAGGGCGGCCATTAAGCAGTATTTAAAATTTATGACTCGACTATTAAGTGCGTATTAACTGAATGCTTTGTGCATTCCATAAACTTGACAAACACTCGCCTCGCCTCACAAAGGCTTCGAGCGCAAGTTTCTCTGTTACCTGTACGATGCGATTGAGAGATTTTTTACGACCACGGAGTTCGTGGGAGGGGAGCAGGAATTGCACGAGCAGAATTGCATTAGCTAATCAAACGGCTGGCTGGCTGGCTGGCTGGATGCCTGGCTGGCGATGACTGTCCACTTGTCAACGGAAAGGTGGGGAGTGATTAACGCATGAGCGAGCGCGTGCATGCCGCTTTGCTAATTAGTCCCTAGAATCCTTCTAATACGATTACGACGGCTCTCTTTTCACTTCCACATACACATATCCGTACTTTGATTCCGTGTCGCATCCTGGAAGTGCGGTCAACTTTGTCTAATGAACCGCACATTAGAGGCAGTGGCAGTGGCGGTCGACAGCGATTCGCATCATGGAAGGAACGGAAAGGAAATGCGTGGCCTTTGCCAGTCTGCCAGTCTGCCACCCTGACTTATTGGCATTTCTTTCAAACGCATTTAAAGAGCGCTGCCTGACGGCCTTCCCTGCCCTGCCCGCCCGCAACCCGTCTGGGCACGAGTCGGATTCTCTGGCTGCCGCGCTATGCTGCCTGCCGGGTTGCAGTTCAATTAAATTTCAGTGTAAAACTTTAGCAGTCTGCTATCACACTCAGACCTCGGTAGGAGCACCAGCAACCGCCGTGGCAGAGCCGTCGTGTACTCGCATTTCAATTCTTTTATTTGGTGAAAAAGTTTTCGCTCTCACCCGGATCCCGACCGACCCAATCACATCCCAACGGCAGCGGGTGGTCGGCCCCTGGCTTGTTGTGCCGCTTCATCGACTACGTTCGGTAATTTGTTTTATGTTCGCTTGCTTTGGCTCTCTTACTTAAAATAAATTAGAAATTATTGGATCATTTTGATGCTTCAGCTCGGGGGCGGATGGCGGTGGCCCCCGTCGATTGATTTTGAGTTTGGTTTGCTCATAAATTCTTAATCAGCATAGGTCCAATTTCCGTCCAACTGAAAGTTTTACCATATAAATACCGGTGTATAGAGTTTTGGCATATGAACCAGTAAAAACGAAATTCTGAGATATACGTTTTATAGTGAGATCTAACAGAAGTGCGGATACCAAATTTGTTTACTCTAGCCTTAATAGTCTCTGAGATTTGTGGATGCCTCAGATTTTCGTCCTTTGGGGGGGCCGGAAGGGGGTGTGGCGAAATTTGGACACAAAACGGTCAAGGTCCGATATCACAGGAGTGTGGATACCAAATTTGGTTGCTCTGGCTCTTATAGGTTCTGAGATCCTTGAACTCATATTTTGCAATTGGCAAAACCGACCATGAAACCTGTGTGTTAGAGAGAGACAGAGCGAGAAAGAATGAAATTGTTTTCTTGATTCTGGCTATAATAATTATACGATCTGATTGAGATTTTACGATCTAGAACATATAGTCATCTTCTACGATTCTGCGTTTTTGGTTTTATCGTATTTTTAAAAATGTAGATGCCACAGATTTTCGTTCTTTGTGGGGGCGGAAGTGGGCGGGGCGAAGTTTTGAAATATTTTTGTAGCAGTGACATATCACAGAAGTCTGGATCCAAAACATCGTTGCTCTAGATCTTATAGTCTTTGAGCACTAGGCGCTGAAGGGGACGGACAGACGGACGGACGGACGGACGGACGGACGGACAGACGGACGGACAGACGGACAGACAGACAGGGCTCAATCGACTCGGCTATTGATGCTGATCCAGAATATATCTACTTTATGGGGTCGGAAACGATTCCTTCTGGACGTTACACACATCCACTTTTACCACAAACCGAATATACCCCAATACTCATTTTGAGTATCGGGTATAAAAACCAATGGACGAGATTGAAAAGATACTAGCCTTATCCTTGGTAATGCCGAGAGGTCTGGCTGGTGTCTGGTGAAAAACTCTTTTATACTCTACTATTGCATCCGTTTATATATATTAGGGAATATGGAATATTACGTTCTGAGACATAGACGGAAATGCCGCCAATAGGGCGTTAGTCCAACAAACCTCATTTCTTGGTGCAGGCTCCGGGGCTTTATTTAAAGTCCTCTCGTTTTATTGCTATATATTTTGATTCAACGCTGGCTGGGAATGGGCTACAAGTTTCGATGGGTTGACAGCAGATTTTGCAACCTCGAAGGCCTACGCCACAATTTTATCTCTCCCAAGATTATATTTTGCCCATGAGGTTATGCTCCCTGCTCATTGATTTATGCAGTTATGCGTGCAATAAGCTTAGTGGTTGGGTCTCTGAATGGGTAGTAGCTACGCCACTGAGTGGATAGTCTTACGATTATGCTAGGGGACACTCAGGCTTCGGAGATCATAAACGGGTACACGTAGATCTTCTTCGTCCCTGTTAATTATCGGAATCGTGTTTGAGCTTTCAAGTGGTTTCTATTTTTAACTGAATGTGTTTGAACATAAAACTGTTATAAAACAAAAGGCATGCTATTACTTATTATAACTGCTATAAACTTATTTTCCAATTAACGCATTGGACGGTTTTCTAAGGGTTAAACTACAAAGAGAGTGAGAGCGCTCTAACTGCGATTGCCCACTCGGAGAACGGCGTCGATTCATGCTAGGGCGGCGTAACCTCGTTTCCGATCACCATGAAGAGTCTTCGTTTGCGTTTCGACGAAATCACAACGACAATTAGCAGTTGCAGCCGGCCGCGCTTAAACCCGTATTACCCAATACATACATACATACTCTATACGCGATTAAGATTAAAGTTTAAGTTGATTGAAGTCCAAATGAATAAATCTCGAATTGTCTATATCGTGTAGTACATTATTAAACGCAAAGATTCCCCAGAGCATTTCTGCTCAACATTGAAATCTCGTATCGAGGATTTCACAACATTTTTGGTGGCCCATGGGGGGAACCGCGTTTAATTCGTACTATACGCATATGATTCTACCTCGTTCCGGGTTCAGTTAAATGTACAAATAAAATCATATTTTACCGGCTGCAACTGTAAACGGCAAACACAACGCAAACCAACGGTTTATCCAACAGGCGCTATCTCTCGCACGAAGCAGGGACAAAGAAGACCAGACGATAGCTCTGCGCCTGGACAGTAGCACACAACAACAACACAAGCCGACGGTTAGACAGCAGCCTCTCTCTCGTGCAAAGCAGAGACCAAGAGACCAACGAGCGTTCTGTTGCTGCACATCATCTCTAGACACAAGGCCTCAACTCAACGCTCACAGTAGCACAGTTTCTGCTCTCCGCTCGGACAACACCAACAACAACGACTCGCAAGTTCTCTTAAGCTACGCTTTAAGCAAAGAGAAGCACTCCCGAGTACCAGAGTAAGTGTTTCGTTGTGGGTATTTTGTACAAGGTCGAAGAGAGTGCAACTAAGGGTGAGAAAGGTTCATACACATATAACAGCAACATGTCAACAGCCGAGTCCCACGACCTCGAAGCCGATCCTCAGGTGGAGATCGACAATCTCAGTGTTATTCAGACAAATCTCATTGCGAGGGTTAATCAAACGGTGCGTAATTTCAGAAAGGATGGCGCAGATCGGAAAACAAAAGCTTATTTTCAAACGCGCTTACAAACTTTGCAACGGTTCTTAGGTGAATTTGAGCAAAATCATCAACGTTTACTAATACTTCGATGTCCAAATACGCATAGTTATGTGTCCAGCGAAGTGGCCTTTCGCTTTGATGAAGACTATACAACGGCATTCAGCATCATATCAGAGGCCTACGAAAATGTATGTCCAAGAGCACCACCGGTACAGCAGAATCCGGAGCCAGCAAATCCATCCGTATCATCAGTGCAATTGCCCAAGCTACCTGTACCGACATTTACAGGCAAGTTTGTGGATTGGCCGGCATTTCACGATGCATTTGTTCAACTCATCCATAACAACCAGAAACTGTCCGACGTCCAAAGGTTTCATTTCCTGAAGCAAGCTCTTCCCTCGGATCGCGACGAGGATATTCAGCAGATGGCGCTTGCGGGAAATAACTATGCAACAGCTTGGAGTCTCGTCCTCAAGCGATACGACAACAAACGGCTGCAGTTTATGTACCATATGAACGGTTTGTATGACTTGCCACAGTTGACAAAGGAGCAGTCTGCTGATATAAAACATATGCTTAATGTTGCGACGGTTTGTCTCAATGCTTTCAAGAATCTAGATGTTCAGCATTGGATGGCTCATCATCTCACTTCCAGACTGCCAAGCACGACACTGCAAGCTTGGGAGCTCCATCTCGGTAGCTCTGCCGAACTTGCCACCTTTTCTCAGCTACAATCATTTCTCAACGACCGTCTCGTCAGCATCGATGTGTTCGAAAACCGAGGCCACTCCACGACGCGGACACCTGTGCCGCAGCCTGTCAATCAAAGGCACCCGAATAAGTCAGTTGGCAACGTAACATACAAGGGCAACAGTTTCCACGCCAAGACTGCGGTTGCCGAACACACTCGCTGCCCTCACTGTAGCGACAGTCACAATCTTCGGCATTGCCCGGACCTTTTGTCCAAGGACTGCTTTGCAAGGAAAGCCATCGTCGATCATGCAAAGGCATGCCTCAACTGTCTGAGCCGTTCCCATGCACTTTCAAAATGTACCAGTAAAAGGAACTGCACGCAGTGTGGTCAAAGACACCATACACTGCTGCACTTCCCAACTCCTGCTCAGGTGGCAACACAGCCTCACGCAGCCTCCCATAGCGCTCGTTCCGGTAACTCCTGGCAGTATACAACGAGCGACTCATCTGGCAGGGCTACACCTACGCAACTCTACGCTAGGACCCCACTTCCTACTCAGAGCACTGCACATTCTCTCCCAGTTGTTCCCAACACTAGTTCCGGTGGTCATCCACAGTCTGCAGCGACCGACTCGTCTGTGAGAACACACTCTGCGCAACTAGTCTCCGCTACGGCAACGCATCACGAACCCAGCACTGTCCTTCTGGCCACTGCCCTGGTCACAATCCACAACCCCCACACTGGTCAATCAGCGGTGGTACGTGCGTTAGTGGATTCAGGCTCGGAAGGAACCCTCATTACAGAGCACACAGTGCAGGCTCTCAACCTCAAGCGCCATCCAATTTCGGAGGAAATTGCTGGAGTTGGGACCACCTCCAAGAACAGGTGTACCTACACTACAGAATTGGCATTAAGTTCTTGTACTTCGCAGTTTTGTACTACCATTGATACTGCGTTATACTTAAAACGAGCATTTTAAACGAACTCACATCCGTCAACGAAACGGCAAGTATTTGGTACGGTTACCACTTAAGCGTTTGTTTGACCCTTCGCAGGTGCTAGGCAAATCACGTCAAATCGCGATTAATCGATTCCAAATGCTTCAACGAAGATTCCAAAGGCAGCCGGAGCTGCAAGCCAAATATTCGGAGGTCATGAAGGAGTACTTTCAACTAGGCCAGGTGACCAAAGTAACAACCAAGGAGTTTAAAATAAATTAGAAATTTTGGATCATTTTGATGCTTCAGCTCGGTGGCGGATGGCGGTGGCCCCCGTCGATTGATTTTGAGTTTGGTTTGCTCATAAATTCTTAATCAGCATAGGTCCAATTTCCGTCCAACTGAAAGTTTTACCATATAAATACCGGTGTATAGAGTTTTGGCATATGAACCAGTAAAAACGAAATTCTGAGATATACGTTTTATAGTGAGATCTAACAGAAGTGCGGATACCAAATTTGTTTACTCTAGCCTTAATAGTCTCTGAGATTTGTGGATGCCTCAGATTTTCGTCCTTTGGGGGGCCGGAAGGGGGTGTGGCGAAATTTGGACACAAAACGGTCAAGGTCCGATATCACAGGAGTGTGGATACCAAATTTGGTTGCTCTGGCTCTTATAGGTTCTGAGATCCTTGAACTCATATTTTGCAATTGGCAAAACCGACCATGAAACCTGTGTGTTAGAGAGAGACAGAGCGAGAAAGAATGAAATTGTTTTCTTGATTCTGGCTATAATAATTATACGATCTGATTGAGATTTTACGATCTAGAACATATAGTCATCTTCTACGATTCTGCGTTTTTGGTTTTATCGTATTTTTAAAAATGTAGATGCCACAGATTTTCGTTCTTTGTGGGGCGGAAGTGGGCGGGGCGAAGTTTTGAAATATTTTTGTAGCAGTGACATATCACAGAAGTCTGGATCCAAAACATCGTTGCTCTAGATCTTATAGTCTTTGAGCACTAGGCGCTAAAGGGGACGGACAGACGGACGGACGGACGGACGGACGGACGGACAGACGGACAGACAGACAGGGCTCAATCGACTCGGCTATTGATGCTGATCCAGAATATATATACTTTATGGGGTCGGAAACGATTCCTTCTGGACGTTACACACATCCACTTTTACCACAAACCTAATATACCCCAATACTCATTTTGAGTATCGGGTATAAAAACCAATGGACGAGATTGAAAAGATACTAGCCTTATCCTTGGTAATGCCGAGAGGTCTGGCTGGTGTCTGGTGAAAAACTCTTTTATACTCTACTATTGCATCCGTTTATATATATTAGGGAATATGGAATATTACGTTCTGAGACATAGACGGAAATGCCGCCAATAGGGCGTTAGTCCAACAAACCTCATTTCTTGGTGCAGGCTCCGGGGCTTTATTTAAAGTCCTCTCGTTTTATTGCTATATATTTTGATACAACGCTGGCTGGGAATGGGCTACAAGTTTCGATGGGTTGACAGCAGATTTTGCAACCTCGAAGGCCTACGCCACAATTTTATCTCTCCCAAGATTATATTTTGCCCATGAGGTTATGCTCCCTGCTCATTGATTGATGCAGTTATGCGTGCAATAAGCTTAGTGGTTGGGGCTCTGAATGGGTAGTAGCTACGCCACTGAGTGGATAGTCTTACGATTATGCTAGGGGACACTCAGGCTTCGGAGATCATAAACGGGTACACGTAGATCTTCTTCGTCCCTGTTAATTATCAGAATCGTGTTTGAGCTTTCAAGTGGTTTCTATTTTTAACTGAATGTGTTTGAACATAAAACTGTTATAAAACAAAAGGCATGCTATTACTTATTATAACTGCTATAAACTTATTTTCCAATTAACGCATTGGACGGTTTTCTAAGGGTTAAACTACAAAGAGAGTGAGAGCGCTCTAACTGCGATTGCCCACTCGGAGAACGGCGTCGATTCATGCTAGGCCGGCGTAACCTCGTTTCCGATCACCATGAAGAGTCTTCGTTTGCGTTTCGACGAAATCACAACGACAATTAGCAGTTGCAGCCGGCCGCGCTTAAACCCGTATTACCCATTACATACATACATACTCTATACGCGATTAAGATTAAAGTTTAAGTTGATTGAAGTCCAAATGAATAAATCTCGAATTGTCTATATCGTGTAGTACATTATTAAACGCAAAGATTCCCCAGAGCATTTCTGCTCAACATTGAAATCTCGTATCGAGGATTTCACAACATTTTTGGTGGCCCATGGGGGGAACCGCGTTTAATTCGTACTATACGCATATGATTCTACCTCGTTCCGCGTTCAGTTAAATGTACAAATAAAATCATATTTTACCGGCTGCAACTGTAAACGGCAAACACAACGCAAACCAACGGTTTATCCAACAGGCGCTATCTCTCGCACGAAGCAGGGACAAAGAAGACCAGACGATAGCTCTGCGCCTGGACAGTAGCACACAACAACAACACAAGCCGACGGTTAGACAGCAGCCTCTCTCTCGTGCAAAGCAGAGACCAAGAGACCAACGAGCGTTCTGTTGCTGCACATCATCTCTAGACACAAGGCCTCAACTCAACGCTCACAGTAGCACAGTTTCTGGTCTCCGCTCGGACAACACCAACAACAACGACTCGCAAGTTCTCTTAAGCTACGCTTTAAGCAAAGAGAAGCACTCCCGAGTACCAGAGTAAGTGTTTCGTTGTGGGTATTTTGTACAAGGTCGAAGAGAGTGCAACTAAGGGTGAGAAAGGTTCATACACATATAACAGCAACATGTCAACAGCCGAGTCCCACGACCTCGAAGCCGATCCTCAGGTGGAGATCGACAATCTCAGTGTTATTCAGACAAATCTCATTGCGAGGGTTAATCAAACGGTGCATAATTTCAGAAAGGATGGCGCAGATCGGAAAACAAAAGCTTATTTTCAAACGCGCTTACAAACTTTGCAACGGTTCTTAGGTGAATTTGAGCAAAATCATCAACGTTTACTAATACTTCGATGTCCAAGTACGCATAGTTATGTGTCCAGCGAAGTGGCCTTTCGCTTTGATGAAGACTATACAACAGCATTCAGCATCATATCAGAGGCCTACGAAAATGTATGTAGTAGTTTAAGTTGCTTGATGGCAACGAGTAACATTTATTTGATAAGTATGTTGGACTTAAAATTATAACAGCTCCAAGTTTTACAAGTATGTTTGTGAATAATTATATGCGTGTACGTCTGATGCGTGGCTGAACTGACAACTGACTGATCTCTCTCTCTTGCTATCGGCTCTCTCAGAGCCGATTACTGCTCTATCCCGACGACACGACGAAAACACGACCGCTTCGTGTCTCTCTCTTTCCTTCGTTTCCTACATTCGGCTGTCCTGACGGACCATTCGCCTCGGATGGGTCTAGCCAAGGTTTCATATATTCTGAAACTGTAGAGGTCTTAAAGGGACCCTCAGTATCCCCAATCTTCTCGACTTCGTACCTTCCATGATTCTTTACCCTAACCACCTTATACGGCCCTAGATACTTTCCTTTTAGCTTTAATCCAGTACCATACTGAGTACGCTTGATAGCTACTAGCTCATTAACCTCATACTGTCTATCTAGTTTCCTTTTTAAGTCAAAACTCTTCTTGTTTTCCTGCTGTAACCGTGCAATGTTTTCAACTACTTCCTTTCTAATTTTTTCGCGGTCCTTGTTCAACTCTTCGATAAGTGATTCTTCCAATATTTCTTTTATTTTTGGATCCATTCCTATACGCATGTCTAGCCCAGTCAATATCTTGAAAGGTGTTACCTTGGTACTTCGCGGCTCAACACTGTTGATCATTTGCTGTACTTTTCCTAGATGCTTATACCAACTACCGGAATTACCCTGACACAATTTCGACAACATAGGCACCACTATCTTGTGCATCCTTTCGACTTGACCATTCCCACGTGGAACGCCTGTGGCAATTATTAAATGCTGTATTTTCTCTCTCTCACAATATTCACGAAACAAATTGGACATAAACGCTGCACCCCTATCCGTCACTATTCTGTTCGGATTACCAAAACTAGTCCCCTGAATTTCCAAACACTTAACGACCTCTTCAACACCTGTACTACGTGTAGAATATAACCAAACAAACTTAGAAAATCCATCAACGACAACCAGTATATAATTGTACTGTTTTTTAGTCATTTCCATTGGTCCAACGTGATCAATGTGATACGTTTGTAACGGCCTATCACCCTTGTCTATTGGTTGCAAATAACCCTCACGTTTTCCTGTCTTTTCATTGACAATGATACACTCGACACAACTATTTATTACGCGCCATACTTTGTCTTTTAACTTCGGAATATAATACGACTCTTCAATGATATCTTGTGTCCTTTTAACTGAAAAATGTCCTTGCTTATGTGCTATTGATATAATCTCATTTTCCAACTGAGCTGGTACTACGATGAGCTCCTTATCCGGATCCTTAAACAAAATCTGATTCTGAATATAATAATCCTCATATTCCTTGTCCTCCACAATACTTTTAACAGCCTTAACCCAATCGTCGGTTAGCTGAGCTTCTTTCAAACGATGAGCTATACTTTCGGTCACCATAAAACAAGATACACGACTCAACGCGTCAACGTGCCTCATCTTCGTTCCTGAGCGATGTTCTATAACATAATTAAAATCTTGTAGGTACATGGCCCAACGTGCTACTCTCAAAGGAACGTCTTTCTTTTTGATCGTCATTGTAAATGCATTACAATCTGTGACAATTTTGAACTTTATACCCAAAACGTATACACGCCATTTCGCTAAAGCTTCGATAATTGCCAGAACCTCAAGGTCATAAGCAGGATATTTCTCTTCACATGGCTTAGTCCTACGGCTCATATATTGAACTGGATGGAATTGGCTGTCTTCCAAACTCTTTTGCAGTAACACGGCTCCATACCCCCATTTTGATGCATCAGTATGGATTTCTGTCTCCAACTTCGGGTTGTACATTTCTAAAACAGGTCTACTAATCAATGCTACCTTTAGTTGTTCAAACGCAACCTGATGTATCTCCTTAAATTCAAATTTAACATCCTTCCGCAGCAGATCTGTCAATGGTTTTGCAATAACAGCATAACCCTCAATAAACTTTCGGAAATAAGAAGTCAATCCTATGAAACGCTGCACTGTTTTTTTATCAACTGGCACTGGGAACTTTTCGACTGCCCTCGTCTTCTCATCACTTGGTCTTATCGTGTTCTTTTATATTATATACCCCAGAAAATTAACCTTTTGTCGTAACAGCTGACACTTTCTCCAATTTATACGTAGCCCATTCATTTCCGCTATCTTCAGTACTTTTCTCAACTTTAACAAACCCTCTTCTATATCTTGACTACAAATAATAACGTCATCCATATAGACTGCTGCTTCATTATTCTTTACCAAATCTCTCAACACAGCCATTATAAATCTGGTAAACACCGCTGGAGAATTTGAAATTCCAAATGGTACATATAAAAATTCGAACTGACCATTCTGAGTCACAAAAGACGTATATTTTTGAGACTCGACTTCTACAGGCACATGGAAAAAACCATTCGTTAAATCCAACGTGGTGAAATACTTTGCACCCTGCAGTTTCTCCAACACTGTATCCATATGTGACATTGGAAAGTTATCGCGAACTATTTTCTCATTCAGCTTTCGGTAATCACAGCATAGTCTCTTGCTACCGTTCTTTTTCGGTACCAACACTACTGGTGATGCATACTCCGATGTACTTGGCTTTATAATCTTCTGAGCCAGCCACTCTTCCACTTGCTTGTCCACGATTTCCTGTTCACACAACGGTAATCGTCTCGGATGCTGGAAAACTGGTATCTCATCCACTAACACAATTTTCATTTTTATCGGCGCATCTACATTTCTCTGAGGTTGGTACTTTCCTACCATACCCCTAACCTCTCTAGCATGTACTTCACTGAGATGACCAACATCAATTGAAAACTCCTTCTCAACTTCGTCAATACTTGACATGCAAATGCCTTTATATTCATTAAACAATTCCACGCATGAGGACGATGCTACCTGATCAAGTTTCTTATCTTTATCCTCGCCACAAACTCTACGAACAAATCTTGTTCCTGTCTTAGAAACTTGCATGTCCACATGATCCAGAATAGTCCTTCCTAAAATGGCTTCAAAACCAATATCCTCGTCTGGAATGACATGAAATTCTACCTCTATTCCAATCTCATCGATTTTCACTGGTATCGAATAGCTACCAAAAGTTACAACTTGACTATCTCCAATACCTGTTAAACATTTCTCCTGGCCGATCAGTTCAAGATTTCCAAATTTCAAAAATACCCTCCTGCGAATTAAACACAAATCTGCTCCAGTATCAATCAAACCTTGGAATACCAAATTCGCGTACTTAATATCCTTTAATTCCAAACCTGATGGAGTGAAAATACCTGACGGCTTATTGACGACTTTCTTATCTCGAATAATGTTCGTATTCGATCTCTTTTCTTGTCTGGTTTCGACCTTGACATTACAGCTTGCAGCACGGTGTCCTGGTTGGCCACATTTGAAACAACAAAAATCATTTTTGGGACAATCTTTCCTCAAATGCGATTTGTCTCCACACTTAAAACATTTCCTAAAATTCTCTGCCATCGACCCTTTCACCGAACTCTCACTTTTATTACTCAGCGGCCAATTCTTACTCATCGGCTTGGATCCGCCTCTAGCTTTCTGGTAAACATCGATCTGAAATTTAAGCTCCTTTAAGTTTCTAGCTTGGTACATCATTGCCTTACTTGCCCTAGCGTCTGGTATACCATCCACAAAATATTCGATTAAACTCTCATCATCTAGTTTAATTGGCTTGGCTATCTCCATTAACGCATACAAAAACTCATGCAACGACTCTCCTTTTTTCTGCTGGCGCTTTTGCAACATTCTATGTACTTCTACGGACGACAGTTTAACACTAAACTCATCCAACAGAGCTGCCTTCAACGAATTCCAGTTACGAATATCACGCAAACTACGAACGAAAGATTTTGCTGCACCAACTAACAACTGCTTGGCATAAATGAATAATTGTAATTGACTCCATTGAACAGTAGCTGCGCATTCTTCTAATTCCTCTATCCATTGATTGATGTCGGGGTTATTAGAACCAGAAAATTGTGACACACTACCTTCCACGTCTTTTAGCGTAAACCAAGATTTATACTCTGCCTGTCGCGTACCTGGTTGAACTGCTACGGTATCATCCTCTGCTAATACTACGGACTCATCCTCTGACTCTTCTTCATCCTCAACTGGAAAGCCGTGATGTATTAATAGTCTATCTTGCAAATCGCGCTTTCGTCCCGTCGTCTGCAACGCAAGCTCTCTTAACTTCTCTCGCAAATCTGCGACTCTCAGTGTCATTATCTCTTCAACTTGCATCGTGACGATTTAAATACAAAATAATTGATATTAGCTTATATCTAAGAAAATGTAATTAAATCAACTTAAACAACCTTATTACTGCTGGCCTGTTAACAATTTTCCAGTTAACATCGATTTCGAAAACGCCTTTAAAGTCGTCACTGTTAACGATCGCTTCTCTGTTAACGCTCACCTTACTATGGGTTTACCCTTGTTAACTCTCGCTTCTGCGCAGAACTTTCCAGACTCCAAATTTGACGCACACACACCACCACATCCAGATCTCGCTTGCCTGTCGATGTCGCTGTTGCCGTCCTCTCTTTGTTGCCTTGCCTTGCTCTCGCTGTTCGCCGTTAACTCGTTGTCGCTTCCCGAATCGTCGCTGCTTCTGCTGTTACAAAATGGTCGTCTCCTTGCTGCTTGTCTCTTCTTGTAGTTGTAGTCTCCGTCCGACGCAGTGCAACACAACAACAATCAATGTTCTTTGATTCTTGCTGTTTGCTGCCGTCGTTTTGTCGCTTCTGCTTCCTTTGGAACGAACGCACTCAGATTGTCGTCTCTGTGCCGCTTGTCTCCTTGTAGCTCTAGCCTCTCAGACGCAATGCACAACAACAACAACGAAGGTTTTGATTCTTGCTGTGTTTGCTGCCGTCTGCCGTCGTTTTGTCGCTTCTGCTCTCTTTGGAACGAACGCGCTCAGATTGTCGTCTCTGTGCCGCTTGTCTCCTTGTAGCTCTAGCCTCTCAGACGCAATGCACAACAACAACAACGAAGGTTTTGATTCTTGCTGTGTTTGCTGCCGTCTGCCGTAGTTTTGTCGCTTCTGCTCTCTTTGGAACGAACGCGCTCAGATTGTCGTCTCTGTGCCGCTTGTCTCCTTGTAGCTCTAGCCTCTCAGACGCAATGCACAACAACAACAACGAAGGTTTTGATTCTTGCTGTGTTTGCTGCCGTCTGCCGTAGTTTTGTCGCTTCTGCTCTCTTTGGAACGAACGCGCTCAGATTGTCGTCTCTGTGCCGCTTGTCTCCTTGTAGCTCTAGCCTCGTGTTCGCCAAAATTTCCAAATACACGCACAAATCTCACTTGCAAATGTTGTTGTCTTGGGCTTATCCCGGTTGAGCCCCCAATTTGTAGGGGGCTTGTAAGTTGCTTGATGGCAACGAGTAACATTTATTTGATAAGTATGTTGGACTTAAAATTATAACAGCTTCAAGTTTTACAAGTATGTTTGTGAATAATTATATGCGTGTACGTCTGATGCGTGGCTGAACTGACAACTGACTGATCTCTCTGTCTCTTGCTATCGGCTCTCTCAGAGCCGATTACTGCTCTATCCCGACGACACGACGAAAACACGACCGCTTCGTGTCTCTCTCTTTCCTTCGTTTCCTACATGTATGTCCAAGAGCACCACCGGTACAGCAGAATCCGGAGCCAGCAAATCCATCCGTATCATCAGTGCAATTGCCCAAGTTACCTATACCGACATTTACAGGCAAGTTTGTGGATTGGCCGGCATTTCACGATGCATTTGTTCAACTCATCCATAACAACCAGAAACTGTCCGACGTCCAAAGGTTTCATTTCCTGAAGCAAGCTCTTCCCTCGGATCGCGACGAGGATATTCAGCAGATGGCGCTTGCGGGAAATAACTATGCAACAGCTTGGAGTCTCGTCCTCAAGCGATACGACAACAAACGGCTGCAGTTTATGTACCATATGAACGGTTTGTATGACTTGCCACAGTTGACAAAGGAGCAGTCTGCTGATATAAAACATATGCTTAATGTTGCGACGGTTTGTCTCAATGCTTTCAAGAATCTAGATGTTCAGCATTGGATGGCTCATCCTCTCACTTCCAGACTGCCAAGCACGACACTGCAAGCTTGGGAGCTCCATCTCGGTAGCTCTGCCGAACTTGCCACCTTTTCTCAGCTACAATCATTTCTCAACGACCGTCTCGTCAGCATCGATGTGTTCGAAAACCGAGGCCACTCCACGACGCGGACACCTGTGCCGCAGCCTGTCAATCAAAGGCACCCGAAGAAGTCAGTTGGCAACGTAACATACAAGGGCAACAGTTTCCACGCCAGGACTGCGGTTGCCGAACACACTCGCTGCCCTCACTGTAGCGACAGTCACAATCTTCGGCATTGCCCGGACCTTTTGTCCAAGGACTGCTTTGCAAGGAAAGCCATCGTCGATCATGCAAAGGCATGCCTCAACTGTCTGAGCCGTTCCCATGCACTTTCAAAATGTACCAGTAAAAGGAACTGCACGCAGTGTGGTCAAAGACACCATACACTGCTGCACTTCCCAACTCCTGCTCAGGTGGCAACACAGCCTCACGCAGCCTCCCATAGCGCTCGTTCCGGTAACTCCTGGCAGTATACAACGAGCGACTCATCTGGCAGGGCTACACCTACGCAACTCTACGCTAGGACCCCACTTCCTACTCAGAGCACTGCACAGCCTCTCCCAGTTGTTCCCAACACTAGTTCCGGTGGTCATCCACAGTCTGCAGCGACCGACTCGTCTGTGAGAACACACTCTGCGCAACTAGTCTCCGCTACGGCAACGCATCACGAACCCAGCACTGTCCTTCTGGCCACTGCCCTGGTCACAATCCACAACCCCCACACTGGTCAATCAGCGGTGGTACGTGCGTTAGTGGATTCAGGCTCGGAAGGAACCCTCATTACAGAGCACACAGTGCAGGCTCTCAACCTCAAGCGGCATCCAATTTCGGCAGAAATTGCTGGAGTTGGGACCACCTCCAAGAACAGGTGTACCTACACTACAGAATTGGCATTAAGTTCTTGTACTTTGCAGTTTTGTACTACCATTGATACTGCGTTTATACTTAAAACGCTTACATCGCAATTACCTTCAAACTCCATCAAATTGCAGCAATGTCCTCATTTGAACGGAATAGAACTCGCCGATCCCAGGTTCTACAAATCACAACGGATTGATCTTCTGCTGGGAGCGGACGTAATCCCACAGATCCTGCTTTCAGATATCCGCAGAGGAAAGGAGAACCAACCAATTGCACAGCACACCCAGCTGGGCTGGATAGTCTTTGGTCGAGCCACTTCCACACGCTCACACGCTGTCACCATTAGATGTCACCTCAACAGGCTAGAGAATCTCGTCCAGAAATTCATCGAAATGGAGCATCTCGGTTCTGCAAAACAGCTCACACCAGAAGAGAGATGGTGCGAGGAGCATTTTAAACGAACTCACATCCGTCAACGAAACGGCAAGTATTTGGTACGGTTACCACTTAAGCGTTTGTTTGACCCTTCGCAGGTGCTAGGCAAATCACGTCAAATCGCGATTAATCGATTCCAAATGCTTCAACGAAGATTCCAAAGGCAGCCGGAGCTGCAAGCCAAATATTCGGAGGTCATGAAGGAGTACTTTCAACTAGGCCAGGTGACCAAAGTAACAACCAAGGAGCAGCAGCATTGCATCATTAGCAAGGAGAATGGAATCGAGTCCACATGTTGCACCTTGCCTCATCACGCAGTATTTAAAGAGGAAAGTGTCACTACTAAGGTTAGAGTAGTATATGACGCCTCCTGTAAAACGTCAAACGGAAAATCGCTCAATGACGTCCTATGCACCGGACCAGCGCTCCAAAACGATCTAGCCGGCGTGGTCCTGAATTGGCGTTTCCATCGTTTTGTTTTTGCTGCCGACATTCAGAAGATGTATAGATGCATTGACATGAATGCAGAGGATTCGCAATATCAACGCATCTTTTGGCATGACGAACACAACCAAGTAGCTGAGTATTTTCTCAACACAGTTACGTTTGGAACCGCTTCAGCTCCTTACACAGCCATTCGCGTCATACATCAACTGGCGCAGGATGAACGAGACCGATACCCACTCGCGGAAAGGGTCCTTCGACACGAAATATACGTGGACGACGTACAAAGCGGAGCTTCCACTCGCGAAGGAGCATTAGAAATTCACAATCAATTGATCGGAGCCTTACGATCAGCAGGAATGGAGCTTCGAAAGTGGTCTGCGAATGACGCTTCTCTGCTACAAGACATACCTCCAGACCATTTATCTCATAAGACATTATTAGAGTTTGAGTACCAAGATCCCGTTAAAACCTTAGGCCTCTATTGGCATCCACATCAAGACTATTTTGGGTTCAAAATAAATTTTGAAATCAGTCACGCACATACTAAACGTTCTTTACTTTCCACAGTCGCCCGACTGTACGACCCATTAGGTTTCATCACGCCCTGTGTCATGACCGCGAAGGCGATACTCAAGGACTCATGGATGGCCCGCATCAAACGAAACGATGGCAGCCTAGCACAACTGGACTGGGATGAACCGCTGCCAACCGAACTGCTTGATAGATGGCAGGGATTCATACAGAACTTGCCATATGTCGAGCAAATTCAAGTACCACGATGGCTGCGCTTCAACATCCACGAGCTTGCGTCATTACAGCTACATGTTTTCTGCGATGGATCATCACTGGCGTATGCAGCATGTGCATATATTCGTGCAGAGCTTCCAAACGGAATGATTCAAACTCATTTGCTAGCTGCACGCAGTCGAGTCACACCCACGAAACCGATCACAATTCCACGAGTCGAACTTTCGGGTGCGCTGCTGGCAGTTAAACTGGCAAAATGGATCCGGGACCAACTTCGCACTGCAGGACCACCTATGGCAACCTTCTATTGGTCAGATGCTACTATCGTTTTGTTTTGGATAAATGGAGATCCCCACCGATGGCAAACCTTTATGTCAAATCGCGTTGGACAGATTTTGGAGCATAGTACATCAACTCAGTGGAGACATGTACCTACTGCGGTAAACCCAGCGGACTGCGCAACTCGTGGCTTAACACCACAAGAGTTAGCAGTACATCCATTATGGTGGTCTGGACCATCATGGCTACAGCAGCCGGAAAGCCAATGGCCGGCAAACGGAGTTCCCAGTCAGGACATCGACAGGACTATAATCGAGGAGAAACCGTCAGTTTTGTTCCAAAATGCTGTGCAAGTCTCGGAGGCTCCAGAAGCCTTCATCCAAAACTCGTCCTCATACGACAGGTTAATATCAGTCATGGCATATGTTCTACGGTTTATACATAACATTCAAGCCAAAGGGGACAAACTGTCTGGACCACTGAGTGTGCAGGAGCTCGACAACGCTTTAATTCATCTCGTTCGCAGCATTCAACAGGAGGTCTACGCGACAGAGATATTGAGGTTGAAGGGAAACAAGGCACTATCGGGCACACACAAGCTGTGTCAATTATCCCCATTTCTAGATGACCAACAAATTCTACGAGTCAGAGGTCGACTGCGAAATGCAATGCACCTTCCGATAAGCCAGCGACAACCAATGATCATTCCCAATCATCATCATTTTACCGATCTCGTCGTGCGTAATGCCCACCGTCTCGCACTCCACGGCGGCACCGAATTAACGCTGGCCACTATTCGACACAAATTCTGGATAGTCAACGGAAAACAAACTGTCAAACGCATTCTTCGACAATGCGTCCGATGTTTTGATGGCCGATCTTCCCCTACATAGAGTCAATCCGCCAACTCGTGCATTCATCGCCACCGGAGTGGACTATACAGGCGCGTTCGAAATTCAAGCATCCAGATTCCGTGGACACACAAACTACAAGGCGTATATCGCAGTTTTCATCTGTTTGGCTACAAAGGCAATTCATCTTGAAGCGGTCACGGGCTTAACCACCGAACACTTTCTCATGGCCCTACAACGTTTCATCGCGCGTCGGGGCTACTGTCAACACATGTATAGCGACTGCGGCACGAACTTCATTGGTGCCGACCGGGCTCTTCAAACCTGGCAAATACATTTGAAACGAGAGCTACCCACAACTGTAATACCTGCTTTAGCGGCCCGAAACGTCCAATGGCATTTTAATCCACCGCATAGTCCTAATTTCGGAGGCCTTTGGGAGGCAAATGTAAAGTCTGTCAAAACACATCTCTATCGAGCCTTTTCAGGATATAAAATGACCTACGAACAACTTGCTACCGTGCTAACACAAATTGAAGCCTGTTTAAATTCCAGGCCATTATGTCCACTAAGCGCGGAGCCGGAGGACCTAGCTGTCCTCACCCCGGCACATTTTCTTATTGGAGATTCATTATTAGCACCGCCGGATGTAACGACAAGGGATGTTCCACTCACAGTCCAATTTCTGGAAGGACAGAAAATGATCCGGCAATTTTGGAAACGTTGGAGTTCGGATTGGCTATCACATCTTCAAGCCCGTCCAAAGTGGCGACATGAAACCCACAATCTACAAGTCAGCGATCTAGTAATTGTCAAGGAGGACCGACTGTCACCCAACGAGTGGAAACTGGGAAGGAAAATAGAAGTTCACCCTGGAGCTGACAGTTTAGTCAGAGTCGCAACTGTTAAAACAGCATCAGGCGTATACAAACGATCGGTCTCTAAACTATGTCGGCTACCGTTGCCACAGACCTCAGAATAATCCTACCACCGTTGCTAGCTCTATTCGACCATACATGTACCATAACGAACACTTTATTTATTCACAGAGCATTCACATGTGACATCCTTTGGTTTCTAATACTGGTCCCAGTATTGGGGGCGGCATGGACGGTTTTCTAAGGGTTAAACTACAAAGAGAGTGAGAGCGCTCTAACTGCGATTGCCCACTCGGAGAACGGCGTCGATTCATGCTAGGGCGGCGTAACCTCGTTTCCGATCACCATGAAGAGTCTTCGTTTGCGTTTCGACGAAATCACAACGACAATTAGCAGTTGCAGCCGGCCGCGCTTAAACCCGTATTACACATTACATACATACATACTCTATACGCGATTAAGATTAAAGTTTAAGTTGATTGAAGTCCAAATGAATAAATCTCGAATTGTCTATATCGTGTAGTACATTATTAAACGCAAAGATTCCCCAGAGCATTTCTGCTCAACATTGAAATCTCGTATCGAGGATTTCACAACACGCATCGAACATGTTTCCATTGATAAACAAATTTTACGGTTTCATCGTACCTTGAATTTTTTGAGCTATATTTTGTAGCGAAAGTTATCATAGAAGCCGAGCACAAAATTGTTTTGTGAGATTGGGGTAACAGCGTTTCCAGTGGCAAAGTTTTGCAGCACAATTAAGCAAAAGAGAAGCCCCAAAGTCCTGGCTCTCGTATTGCTCCAGCCGAATTGGAGCAGAAATTACGCTCATGACGGCCCTCTACATCGCATCTGAAAATGGCGAGCACAAAATCAGACTGCATGCCATAGACCAATTTGTATTTGCGTAATTAAGAGGATAGACACTGGTCTCCTGGTGTGGTCCTGCCCTAATGAACGTCGATGTCTGCGATTCTAATTAAGACAATATACACTTAAGCTACATCCAAAAACGGATGCGGATTGTCCGCTGCGAGTCCTGCCCTTTAAACGCATCCCGGCTAAGCGACAACTCTAACGGCGTCTAAGTCCGCTCTCAAGCATCCTTCGAAAGTTAAGGAACAAGTTTTTTCCACCTACACCAGCCTAGCCCCCGTTTCGTGTATGGCCACTGAAGCATTCTCCCATTGCGGCCGCAATAACACTGAAAAAATAGTAATAGTTTGCTTAATTTATTTGCTCGAGTAGTTTTTCTTGTCCTTTCTGGAGAACTCTCTCTCCAGCTGAAACAGAAACTGGGACTTGGACTTCAAATGCAGCTGCAACTTCTGCTACAACTGGCATCCCATCCCATTCCACTCTTTCTTTGAAGTGAATGCAATGAGTTTGATAATAGTTTCAAGTTATTAACATTAATTTTTTCTTCTTCCTCCTCGACCCCTTCGTTTTTCTTCTCTGCTCCATCAGTTTCTCCGCATCATGCAAGGAGTTTATCATTGAAAATGTTCGCTAAACTTTTTGCATAAATTATTCTCATGTTAATGCCTGCATTAGCCCTACCGCAAACATTCGAATTCGTTTCTTTTATGAACTCTTGGCATATGATAATTCTATTGCGAATCTAATCAACTGCGTTTGCGGTTCAAAGTTTTTATCAGGCGCTTATTCATTCGTATTAGTGAACGGTTCTAGTAGATTCAAGGACCCAAAGCTTAATTTTGTCGGATTTAGGTGGACTTCAAGCTGAGTGGACTCTAAGCTAATTTGAAATCTTGCAAAGTACAGCTTTAATTTCAAAGCTTTCATTCAAATAATTTTTTAAACCGGATAGAATTCGTTGATTTACGAAAAAGCTTTTACGCTTTTAGCAGTACATATGTACAAAACACACAATTGACTACAAGCTTTAAAGCTTTCCAAAGGAGTCTTATCTACCGTTAGATTAGTGTAAAATACATCACGCTTTATGTTAAATGTAACGATACCTACAATATTACATGTGTGACAACTTTCTAAAATACTTTCGATTAAGAATTGTTTAATTTTGTATTGTTTTTTATACCCGATACTCAAAATGAGTATTGGGGTATATTAGATTTGTGGTAAAAGTGGATGTGTGTAACGTCCAGAAGGAATCGTGTCCGACCCCATAAAGTATATATATTCTTGATCAGCATCAACAGCCGAGTCGATTGAGCCATGTCTGTCTGTCCGTCTGTCCGTCCGTCCGTCTGTCCGTCCGTCCGTCTGTCCGTCCCCTTCAGCGCCTAGTGCTCAAAGACTATAAGAGCTAGAGCAACGATGTTTTGGATCCAGACTTCTGTGATATGTCACTGCTACAAAAATATTTCAAAACTTTGCCCCGCCCACTTCCGCCCCCACAAAGGACGAAAATCTGTGGCATCCACGTTTTTAAAGATACGATAAAACCAAAAACGCAGAATCGTAGAAGATGACTATATGTTTTAGAATGTAAGATCTCAACCAGATCGTATAATTATTATAGCCAGAATCAAGAAAACAATTTCATTCTTTCTCGCTCTGTCTCTCTCTAACACACAGGTTTCATGGTCGGTTTGGTATCCACACTCCTGTGATATCGGACCTTGACCGTTTCGTGTCCAAATTTCCCGCAAAGGACGAAAATCTGGGGCATCCACAAATCTTAGAGACTATTAAGGCTAGAGTAACCAAATTTGTATTCTGTTAGATCTCACTATAAACGTATATCTCAGAATTTCGCCCCACCCCCTTCCGCTTCCCAACGGCAACTGTCTATTTCTTCAGCTAGTTAGGCCAGCCTTGGTCGAATTATTCTCGTCTCTGCTTCGCTCTAGCTTCCCCTTGTTTATGGTTCCCCTCTGCTTTGCATTCCCCTTGCCAGGTGCATTTATGTTGAAGCGGTGCTCTTTTTGCCTTGAGATTAAACTGAGATTCGGGTAGGCCAGCCTTAGCCGAATTATTATCGCCTCTTCTGCGCTCTAGGTTGCCCTTGTTTATGATTCCCCTCTGCTGTGCCTTCCCCTTGCCAGGTGGATTTATGTTGAAGCGGTGCTCTTTGGCTTGAGATTTAACTGAGGCTGGGGTGCCAAACCCGCGGATCTGCCCCAATTTAGCAGTGGAATTTCTTTGCTGACTGCTTTTCTTTCTCTTTCTAGCAAGCTCGCGCACTTTTCCGAATCTACTTCCTGAGCTTCACTAGAAGCTACCAGTTGGCTCAGTGTCCAAGACGAAAAAGAGCGAATGCTATTCTGCCTCGACACTCGGTCCCTACTTTCTCTGCTCGACCCTTCAACTGTCAACTTCCATTACTCTTTCCTCAGATACGATCCTTGACCTATAGGTGGCGCGTTTATTTTTCTTTTTCTTCCACCCCCAGTGCTGTTAGGACGCACAGATGAACCTGAATTTTGGTCTGCCGAGAAGCTATCCTATTCCCCGAGTGAATTTCCCCAAAGCTACAAGGCACTTTACAACAGCCAACATAATGGTTTTTGGAAGCTAATGGGTATGTGAGCAACATTAATTTTTCTTGAGATTACAAAGCAGTACACTCTAGTACGCTCACGTGCATATATACTCGTATTAAATATATTTTCTTTTCCTTAGAAGTATACACCAACGTCATCATTGAGCTCAACGATCACGGATGGAATAAACGGTACTAGCCTACCAAAAGCGCTGTGAGTTTTTAAATAAGAACAAGTACATATATGCACTGAGCTGGGAAGTAACCTGCGTGTTACATATAATTTTCTATTGATATCACCTTTATATATCCGTAACCATAATGTATTGGTACCTCTCACCCCTTTAGAATCTGTTACCCATATATGATGGTCATTTTTAGATCTTTATTTTTCCTAATATTTCTTCTCAGTTCTTTACATATATATTAAGCTATCGAGACACAGCAAAAAAATGAATTTAATTATAAGTTAAGAAAACCCCCTCCAAGAATTTAATTATATGATTAGGGATTTATTGAAATATATATATAATGATATTGATTTTGAAGTACAACCATAATATGTTCTAAATTCAGGAGTCCGTCCTCAGAAAGGCATGATCGAAGTGGTGGGATGATAACTGTTTAACGTTATTCAAGGGTCTATACGGTCAGGTTACCTGTATAGCATAGGTTGGGAGGGTAGAGAAGATAGAGATTCTCACTAACACCGGAGTTTCTCATCATTTGAGTAGAGTAATTGATAAGTATGTCCACACTTTCCACAACCAACTTGTTAGTCCCATAACCAATTCCTTGCTCCGGTTAAACCTGGATTCTGTTGTTAGTTTTATGTTTGTTTCTTCTTTTTATACCCGATACTCAAAATGAGTATTGGGGTATATTAGATTTGTGGTAAAAGTGGATGTGTGTAACGTCCAGAAGGAATCGTTTCCGACCCCATAAAGTATATGTATTCTTGATCAGCATCAAAAGCCGAGTCGATTGAGCCCTGTCTGTCTGTCCGTCCGTCCGTCTGTCCGTCTGTCCGTCCCCTTCAGCGCCTAGTGCTCAAAGACTATAAGAGCTAGAGCAACGATGTTTTGGATCTAGACTTCTGTGATATGTCACTGCTACAAAAATATTTCAAAACTTCGCCCCGCCCACTTCCGCCCCCACAAAGGGCGAAAATCTGTGGCATCCACAATTTCGACGACACGAGAAAACTAAAAACGCAGAATCATAGATAACAACCATATCTATCAGATTGCTGAATCTGGATAAGATCAGACAATTTTTAAAGCCAAAAGGAACAAATCAATTTGCAGTGGCTACGCAGCGCCCGACATCACGCTCAGACTGATTTTCTGTCTCTCTCGCACGCACTCTTTGTCGTGTCGTTTAATATTAGCGGCGTCTGCCGGAGGAGAGCCATACTGACTAAGTATCGGGTATAAATGTAGAGTTGCGGCGTCCGCAGCAACTCAAACGTTCCCTCTCGTTTTTTTTTAAATATGGTATCACAATTATTTGTAATTCGCCAATCTAATAGAACATTTATTAATTTGACGGATAACATTAACTGTTAAATAAAAATTTCAATGGAAAAGCTCTTAAAACAGCAGCGAACTGAAAATTATGGCTATACTCTATGTACATACATATACATACATATGTGCAAGTATGTAAATCGAAAAATAAAAAAACTAATTATTTGTCATGTTTCATTGATGATTACGGTCAGATGTGACACAGATGTAAAACAGATGACACACTCATTCATAAGCCACGCTGAACCGGACATTGGTTTCCGTGGAACTTCTAGTTCCCTGGAATTGTTTTGGTGCTATTTTTGTCTCTTTCAGTGGAACTTTTGTGCACTCAGCATTTATTATTTACCACCAAGATGTGGTGTTAAGCGTAGTATACGATGCGTTTATATTTTACGCACTTCGTGTTGAATATATGGCTCAGAAGTTAATGCGCTTACCTTAAACAGAGACAACATCAATAAAAGTTGGTCAATTAGCAAACGCTTTGCTGGGATTTTCAATTCCGACTTGCATCCCTATCCCTCCCTTCTTTGGCAGAGGGAAAGCCACAGTCACAGCACAGCAAAAGCCGATTCAAGTTGTCACATCAAGTTTATTGTTTATTGAAATATCGGATATTCTTGTATGATTTTTGTGTATAACTACATGTATAAACTTGTATATAGTCTTGATAACATTAGGTTAAAACATTTAAAAACGTTTAATAGATGCTCTGTCTGGTAGCTGCTTTAATAGATCTCAAATGAAAAGTTCTGCTTAGGTTGTAGGCCAGTTTGCTTGGCTTGGCTAAAACATATGTTGACGTTTTTATCCATCTAACCACATATAAAACTTACACACTTATTATCATAGAATGCTTACATCAAAGATAGAATGAAGCTTAAGTCTTTATAGTTCTTGGGAGCAAATTACAAATGTACACATTCAGATATACATATACTACAATATACATATACCAGGATATACATGGGATGCCAGAAATGTACACAGTTTTCAGTTTTCAGTTGAACATTGTAACCATTGAACAAACACCGAATTAAACACTCTGTCGATTAATTAATGTTGCCTCTCCACGCTGCGGATCACAAAATTCATCCTCTTATCCAAACGATCGAAAGTTCACTTTTAAAGCAGAACTCTGTCCATTCAATATACATAGTATTTTATGTGCACACGATTGTCGATTATCTTAGCATAATCTATGGGACCCCCATCTCTGACTAGCGAAGTGTGGATGGGGTTCTCTTATGTGTCTACAAATGTGTGGGATCCCCCTTCAAAATACGTACTTTCCTATTACTTACTTTGCCAGATCTATACTCTATACTCAATCAGGTAGCTCCAATTTCTCAAATATCCCCCTATACAGGCATGTTCTCAATTCCAGCTTTTTGGAAAACCTTTTCCTAACACTTCGCATTGAGAACATCTCCGATTTTGAGTGATTGATTCAAGATTGTTAATATTTCACCCATTGTTTAACTCTAAACACATGTACATATACATGTAGTAGTTTAAGTTGCTTGATGGCAACGAGTAACATTTATTTGATAAGTATGTTGGACTTAAAATTATAACAGCTCCAAGTTTTACAAGTATGTTTGTGACTAATTATATGCGTGTACGTCTGATGCGTGGCTGAACTGACAACTGACTGATCTCTCTCTCTTGTTATCGGCTCTCTCTGAGCCGATTACTGCTCTATCCCGACGACACGACGAAAACACGACCACTTCGTGTCTCTCTCTTTCCTTCGTTTCCTACATTCGGCTGTCCTGACGGACCATTCGCCTCGGATGGGTCTAGCCAAGGTTTCATATATTCTGAAACTGTAGAGGTCTTATAGGGACCTTCAGTATCCCCAATCTTCTCGACTTCGTACCTTCCATGATTCTTTACCCTAACCACCTTATACGGCCCTAGATACTTTCCTTTTAGCTTTAATCCAGTACCATACTGAGTACGCTTGATAGCTACTAGCTCATTAACCTCATACTGTCTATCTAGTTTCCTTTTTAAGTCAAAACTCTTCTTGTTTTCCTGCTGTAACCGTGCAATGTTTTCAACTACTTTCTTTCTAATTTTTTCGCGGTCCTTGTTCAACTCTTCGATAAGTGATTCTTCCAATATTTCTTTTATTTTTGGATCCATTCCTATACGCATGTCTAGCCCAGTCAATATCTTGAAAGGTGTTACCTTGGTACTTCGCGGCTCAACACTGTTGATCATTTGCTGTACTTTTCCTAGATGCTTATACCAACTACCGGAATTACCCTGACACAATTTCGACAACATAGCCACCACTATCTTGTGCATCCTTTCGACTTGACCATTCCCACGTGGAACGCCTGTGGCAATCATTAAATGCTGTATTTTCTCTCTCTCACAATATTCAGGAAACAAATTGGACATAATCAAGCTGCACCCCTATCCGTCACTATTCTGTTCGGATTACCAAAACTAGTCCCCTGAATTTCCAAACACTTAACGACCTCTTCAACACCTGTACTACGTGTAGAATGTAACCAAACAAACTTAGAAAATCCATCAACGACAACCAGTATATAATTGTACTGTTTTTTAGTCATTTCCATTGGTCCAACGTGATCAATGTGATACGTTTGTAAACTCCTTCTCAACTTCGTCAATACTTGACATGCAAATGCATTAAACAATTCCACGCATGAGGACGATGCTACCTGATCAAGTTTCTTATCTTTATCCTCGCCACAAACTCTACGAACAAATCTTGTTCCTGTCTTAGAAACTTGCATGTCCACATGATCCGGAATAGTCCTTCCTAAAATGGCTTCAAAACCAATATCCTCGTCTGGAATGACATGAAATTCTACCTCCATTTCAATCTCATCGATTTTCACTGGTATCGAAAAGCTACCAAAAGTTACAACTTGACTATCTCCAATACCTGTTAAAAATTTCTCCTGGCCGATCAGTTCAAGATGTCCAAATTTCAAAAATACCCTCCTGCGAATTAAACACAAATCTGCTCCAGTATCAATCAAACCTTGGAATACCAAATTCGCGTACTTAATATCCTTTAATTCCAAACCTGATGGAGTGAAAATACCTGACGGCTTATTAACGACTTCCTTATCTCGAATAATGTTCGTATTCGATCTCTTTTCTTGTCTGGTTTCGACCTTGACATTACAGCTTGCAGCACGGTGTCCTGGTTGGCCACATTTGAAACAACAAAAATCATTTTTGGGACAATCTTTCCTCAAATGCGATTTGTCTCCACACTTAAAACATTTCCTAAAATTCTCTGCCATCGACCCTTTCACCGAACTCTCACTTTTATTACTCAGCGGCCAATTCTTACTCATCGGCTTGGATCCGCCTCTAGCTTTCTGGTAAACATCGATCTGAAATTTAAGCTCCTTTAAGTTTCTAGCTTGGTACAGCATTGCCTTACTTGCCCTAGCGTCTGGTATACCATCCACAAAATATTCGATTAAACTCTCATCATCTAGTTTAATTGGCTTGGCTATCTCCCTTAACGCATACAAAAACTCATGCAACGACTCTCCTTTTTTCTGCTGGCGCTTTTGCAACATTCTATGTACTTCTACGGACGAGAGTTTAACACTAAACTCATCCAATAGAGCTGCCTTCAACGAATTCCAGTTACGGATATCACGCAAACTACGAGCGAAAGATTTTGCTGCACCAACTAACAACTGCTTGGCATAAATGAATAATTGTAATTGACTCCATTGAACAGTAGCTGAGCATTCTTCTAATTCCTCTATCCATTGATTGACGTCGGGGTTATTAGAACCAGAAAATTGTGACACACTACCTTCCACGTCTTTTAGCGTAAACCAAGATTTATACTCTGCCTGTCGCGTACCTGGTTGAACTGCTACGGTATCATCCACTGCTGTTACTACGGACTCATCCTCTGACTCTTCTTCATTCTCTACTGGAAAGCCGTGATGTATTAATAGTCTATCTTGCAAATCGCGCTTTCGTCCCGTTGTCTGCAACGCAAGCTCTCTTAACTTCTCTCGCAAATCTGCGACTCTCAGTGTCATTATCTCTTCAACTTGCATCGTGACGATTTAAATACAAAATAATTGATATTAGCTTATATCTAAGAAAATGTAATTAAATCAACTTAAACAACCTTATTACTGCTGGCCTGTTAACAATTTTCCAGTTAACATCGACTCCGAAAACGCCTTTAAAGTCGTCACTGTTAACGATCGCTTCTCTGTTAACGCTCACCTTACTATGGGTTTACCCTTGTTAACTCTCGCTTCTGCGCAGAACTTTCCAGACTCCAAATTTGACGCACACACACCACCACATCCAGATCTCGCTTGCCTGTCGATGTCGCTGTTGCCGTCCTCTCTTTGTTGCCTTGCCTTGCTCTCGCTGTTCGCCGTTAACTCGTTGTCGCTTCCCGAATCGTCGCTGCTTCTGCTGTTACAAAATGGTCGTCTCCTTGCTGCTTGTCTCTTCTTGTAGCTGTAGTCTCCGTCCGACGCAGTGCAACACAACAACAATCAATGTTCTTTGATTCTTGCTGTTTGCTGCCGTCGTTTTGTCGCTTCTGCTTCCTTTGGAACGAACGCACTCAGATTGTCGTCTCTGTGCCGCTTGTCTCCTTGTAGCTCTAGCCTCTCAGACGCAATGCACAACAACAACAACGAAGGTTTTGATTCTTGCTGTGTTTGCTGCCGTCTGCCGTCGTTTTGTCGCTTCTGCTCTCTTTGGAACGAACGCGCTCAGATTGTCGTCTCTGTGCCGCTTGTCTCCTTGTAGCTCTAGCCTCTCAGACGCAATGCACAACAACAACAACGAAGGTTTTGATTCTTGCTATGTTTGCTGCCGTCTGCCGTCGTTTTGTCGCTCCAGCTCTCTTGAATGTCTGCTCACACTAATGCACCTTCTTCGACAAGTGTCTCTCTCGCACTTATAGGCCAGACTGCAATTCAATTTCGCACCGCGACCGATCTCTTGTGTCACCAGTCTAGTGTTCGCCAAAATTTCCAAGTACACGCACAAATCTCACTTGCAAATGTTGTTGTCTTGGGCTTATTTTCGGACGAGCCCCCAATTTGTAGTAGTTTAAGTTGCTTGATGGCAACGAGTAACATTTATTTGATAAGTATGTTGGACTTAAAATTATAACAGCTCCAAGTTTTACAAGTATGTTTGGGACTAATTATATGCGTGTACGTCTGATGCGTGGCTGAACTGACAACTGACTGCTCTCTACATATAACTAACATTAATCGGAGGTCTATAGATTTGTACCTTCGCTGATATGCCTCGTTTCGCCGTCCATTGCCTGAGCCTGGGCCTAACCGTTAAGATATTGTGAAATATAACCTTTACCTGTCTATCTGCTGTCTGTCTGGGTATCTGTATATTTAAATATAACATTCATACGAGTATGTATATGGAACATCTATAACTGTTTGATTAGGAAAATATATGTATTTAGGTATTGTAGTGTCCAACTATTCGAAAATCAAAAGAAAAAAAAAAAAGAAAGGAAAAGGTCGAACAAGGTACACTTTAGGTACACTTTCTAGAAAGATACTTTTCATACCGCCCTCGCTAGCATAGCTCGAAGAAATTGGTGGAATGCAGGAGATCCAGAAGATCATCCGATTGCACAGTTATGTTAAAGCTTAAAGCTCAGCTTAGGCATGCAATAGGTACAGGCGAATAGACTTTATTCATGTGAAATCATTCCCCTGCATAGTTTCACTTACGGCACACGTATATATAGATTTTCGTGATTTTCGCAATCGCAGAGTGAATGGTGAAGACACGTGGAGTTACATAACTTCCAATTTTTCACTATTATCTAATCATCCGCTGTTTATATGGATTAATAAATCCGAAGAGTGGCGTTAGCTGAACTACCCGAGGGAAAAGTGAAAATAAAGTGAAATTCTTGAAAGAAGCAAAGGTACGTTAGTCCACCGTGGAAAGATAAGGTTCTGACACAGTTTTATTTAGGGATAGGAGTACTGGAAAATCTTAATACAGCCAAGCCGGCCAACCAATCTACGGTAACAACTACTAAAACAACCAAGCTGACCGTTTGGGAGTTAGCGCAGTGCACATCCACGGCGGCAAAGTGAAGGCTGAACCGTTGACGTTGGGCTAGCTCAATATCGGAAATCATTTACGGCTCGTGAAAGACCAACCACCATACACCACTGCTGGACGTCCGAATATCAGTTTGAACCTGCCGATCTCGTAAAAAAAAAGCCGGAGGACATAATCGTCACCAACCTACGAAAACTTACAAAGGATTGAGTAATTAGGCTAGCCTAAACCACATTGCCTCAGAACCACTCTTGCTGTCAGCAGATTTGTGTTTATTTTGATTCCCGTGTTTCTCAAATTAAATTTCAAGTGCAAGTTCCCGTTTGCCTTTATCACTATCACATAAAAATCTATACGCTGCTGCTCTAAGAACCAGCTGATTAGATCCACATATTCATATCTCGTTTATCATTGTGTTGATTAATGTAGTAACTAAATAGCTTCCTCCAATGAGTAAATTTGTAACGTAACTGACGATTTTGAAAACTGAGCAATATGAGTTCGGGATAATGTGTTTCTCTTTATATATATACATACATTTATACTGACCAACCTCTAAATTACACAGTGCATACAAATGAATCCGTCAAAGTCATCTTGGGCCCAACGATACACCGATGAGTTTAACCAATTACTGTGAGTACCACTAGTGGCTGAAACCACAATGTCTATACACCAATGCAGGCGTAAGTTTGTTGAAGTAGATATATATATACTGATTTGAAAGAATATTACCCCCCTCAAATGCTCAAATAATTAAGTTTTTTTTTGCTGATCCAAGAAGAAGGAAGTCTGTATATTTTTGTTTATTTGTAAATGTAAGGAATCGGATTATATCTGTAATTAATGTAAAAAAAAAAAAAAAAAAAAATATATATATATATCAATACAATCTCACATGGTTAGGGACATTTAACATAAAAATAAAAGGAATTTGCAATCATGAATATGTCTGCCTAAACTAAATATTATCTCCGTCCGTCAAGTACTTATGCTTATCTCCCTCAAAATGCACTAGAAGATGTTGGATCTTTGAATTGGGACAACGCCCGAATGTAAACGCGTTTGTCATGGTTGGGTGGGTAAAGACTAGGGACATATATCACCGCTGTTCCCTCCATCAGACAGAAGACGAACTACACTTTTTCTAAGCGTTTTCTAAATGCGTATCGGCGCAGAGTGGAAATAAGTTTTTGTTATTGGTTATTGATATTAACGTCGAGATCCTGCTTATTTTTTTTTGAAGCGCATTATATTGATTTGTGTCAGGAAAACTGTGTAGCTAGGGGAGAAAGAACCCCGACCAATCCGACGAGCTGGACCCGAGCACAGCAAGAATGCGCGCATTCGAACCTAGCTTCCTATTAACATGAGGTCAGAAAAAAACCATCTATTGGCCGCGGTCGGAGTTAGAGCCTAAATAGGCTCTGGCCCTAACTCACTGGCAAAGACTGAACACTACACAAACATGGCGCCCAACGTGGGGCGCGAAAAGTTTTCTTTAAGTCCCATTTAAGCTCTACAAATCCATCCATTTATTTCACATTTGCTGCACAACAAGTTGTTTTGTATTCGGCTGGAATCGATCGGTGGACTTAGCGATTGCAATTCGGATACCGGATTGATCGACCCTGATAGATCTATGCTGAGCAAAATAAACAATCTTGACAGGAAACAATCTCAAAGTGTTTTGGATTTACGATGCTCTGGAGAATTTCGGACATCGTCCAGCAATTTGAGATGGTTGTAGATGAATAACAACAATAGTTACTTAGTTAAAATAGAGGAATGCGCTGGAGGAGAGTTTTCGTTTTGTTGTCTGTTTTCTTGTATTTTGAGATATTGATGAGCTAAGGAAAGACGGACATTAGGGGATAAGCAATTTGTTTCGAGAAAGTTTTTTGTGTTAGTGAATTAACAATAAATGGCTAAAATGCCTGTTACTCATAGTAATGAAAATCTCGATGGCATTCGCGAACAAAGCGATCCGTTTTGCTTTATTTGTAATGAAGTAATCTTGGTCTCTGAGTTAGTTGCAAGTACTCCGTGTAATCATAGATTTCATAAATGTTGTATAATAGAAGCAATCACGACCACACCGGCTTGTCCGATATGTGCGGCATGCTGCCTTATTTCGCAACTACGTTATGGTAACAATACCCTAGCAGCGGAACTTGGTGACGCAGCCGAAGAGGCAGAGACAGGAATCAAAGATATTTCAGCTACAGACTCAGGAGCCCATACTCTGAGAAGAATGGGAGGCCTTTATAAGAACCGAGGCAGAGGTAGGCCCATCAGTTCGAAAGGAGGCGTGACCACTAGATCAAAATCGCGACTTACAGATCCTAGTCGGTCAGAGCAGGAAGAAAATTTATTGGGAAAATCGCCAGACGACATAGTAAGGTACATACAGAATGCCTTAAGTGTTCAACAAGAAAATATGATAGATGACATGGTGGATATTTTGAATAAAAACATCGAAGAGACAATTCAGAGACAACTGGCTACACTCAATCTAAACATCGCCACACAAGCAGTGGAAAATGTGGAGACTGGGAATAGGCAGTCCGGCGTACGTGCTTCGTTAGCAGGAAACATCTCAAGTCACAGTAGTAGTAGAAGTAGGTCAAATGCACAGTTAGCACCTGCAAAGGCAGCTAACATAATTCAAAATTGGCGGCTAAAGTTTGACGGATCGAAGAATGGTATGAGGATGGAAGATTTTATATATCGAATACGCTCTTTAACTGAACAGAACTTAAATAATGATTATCAAGTACTTTGTGATCACCTGTATCTCTTGTTCGCTAATAAGGCCAGTGATTGGTTTTGGAAATTCCACCGTAACCATACCAATTTTTCTTGGGAAACCTTTTGTTTTGAATTTCGCAAACGATTTGAGGACGCTGAAACCGACCTTGACATATGGGAAAAGATAAGGAAACGCAGACAAGGCGAAAATGAAGTTTTTGATGATTATCAGTGCGCAATAGAGGATTTAGCAGATAGACTTCAACAAGGCATGTCCGAAAGTCAATTAGTCGAGTTGCTGATTAGGAATGGTAAACCAAGTTTGCACCATGAGCTACTTCATTTAAGAATATCAAATAGGTCACAATTACGTGTCGAAGTGCGAAAACATGAACAATTCTACAATGACATAAAAGCTTGTAAGCCACGAACTTTGCGTTCCTATATTAACGAGCTAACTGACGCGTACGAGAAACAAACTCAGGTAGAATCGAATGCGCCAGATCCAGAAGTCCTCGCGATTCAACGGAAGCCATCAAACCTAACCTGTTGGAACTGTGAAAAACCTGGTCATCGATTTGATGATTGTCTAGAGCAGCGCTCTATATTTTGTTATGGTTGTGGCGCTAAGGAAACTTTCAAGCCGAAATGTCCCAGATGTAATCCAGCGGGAAACCGGCCGGCGGGTGTGTCGATCGACAAAACCTGGACGCACCCGAAACTGTGAAGACTCCTAGTATACCCGTAAAATTGTCAAATGAAACAAAGGCAAAAACTAGTTTAGAAAATAAGTTAGAAGAAGCCAAACCCCATTTCTCTACTATTCCATTACATGTAAGGATAGCTAATTACAATAAGCTTCGCGATAAATTGTTTGGCGAGACTATAAATTCCAAAATCCAGCTGACCCAAAGAAGGTCGACGGAGCGATTAAGACAGTATTGGAAATCGATTCGCTCTGACAGAAAAAAACTGGTAGCCGCGATTTTTAGTAAAACTGATAACAGACTGTACACAGAAGTATGCATTGAAGGGAATAACTACACTGCGCTCCTAGACTCTGGAGCAACCCTGAGTTGTGTCGGAGGCAAGGCAGCACTGGAGTTCCTAGCGTTAGGAAAAACCAAAAAGTGCTCCGGCAACATACGAACTGCTAATGGAACGCCAAGTAAGGTTGTGGGCAAATTACAAACTCAAATTACTTATCGAAAGAAAACAGCATGGTTAGATCTTTTTATTATCCCAGGTCTCAAACAAGATATTTATTTCGGGATAGACTTTTGGCATCAGTTTGGATTAACAGATAGCATCAGCAACGCGCAGGTTTCCGAGCTAGATGTGGGTGGAGAGACTCATGACCAAGAACTCCCCAAGTGGCATCTTTTGTCAAATGAACAACAAAGTCGCCTAAAGGCCGTTGTAGAAGTTTTTCCATCATTTGCCAAGCAAGGTTTAGGCAGAACAAAATTGATAACGCATAAAATAGAAGTCGGATCCGCAACACCCATCAAGCATAGACATTGGCCAGTGTCACCAGCAATAGAGAAACTAATGTTTGCCGAAGTCGATCATATGTTAGCCCTAGACGTAATTGAAGAGTCTTCAAGTCCATGGAGCAGTAATTGCGTGTTGGTGCGGAAAGGGGAAAAGAACAGGCTTTGCTTAGATTCGCGTGAGGTAAATAAGGTCACTATAAAGGATGCTTATCCGTTACCTCATATAGACGGTATTTTGAGTCGATTGCCGCCAGCTAGGTTCATAACAGGCCTAGATATGAAGCACGCCTTTTGGCAGATACCACTCGACGAAAAGTCACGGCAATGTACGGCCTTCACAGTGCCAAACAGGCCACTATATCAATATAAAACAATGCCGTTCGGGCTCTGCAATGCTGCGCAAACCCTCTGTCGACTAATGGACCAGGTTATACCGGCCCATCTAAGAAAATGCGTCTTTGTATATTTAGATGACTTACTTGTGCTGTCAGAGGATTTCGAGTCACATTTGGTCACGCTTCAGGAAATTTCGGTTTGCCTAAAAAAGGCTAATCTGACTATTAATATTGAGAAGTCCAAGTTTTGTATGCGCGAAATAAAGTATTTGGGATTCATCATTCGAGAAGGACAAATTCTGACTGATCCAGGGAAAATAAAGGCCGTCAATGAGTTTCCTGTTCCTACATCTATAAAACAGTTGCGTCGGTTCTTAGGATTGTCTGGTTGGTATCGGCGATTTGTCGAAAATTATGCCACCATAAGCTTTCCACTGACGGAATTGTTAAAGAACAAAAAGTCTATAATTTGGAATGATGATGCCGAAAAAGCTTTCAATCTTCTAAAATCGCGTTTAACATCAGCTCCGATTTTGATTACCCCAGACTTCACAAGCCAATTTATCTTACTGTGTGATGCAAGTACCTACGGGATAGGTTGTGTCCTGGCGCAAGAGCGTGAGGGAGTGGAACTCCCAATCGCGTATATGTCGGAAAAATTATCGAAAGCCCAAAGGAACTACACCGTTAGCGAACTGGAATGCTTAGCCGTTATCAAGGGTATAAAAAAATTTCGTGCCTATATAGAAGGTCAAGATTTTGTGGTAGTAACGGATCATGCGTCTTTAAAATGGTTGATGAAGCAGAAAGATCTTTCTGGAAGACTAGCGAGGTGGTCGATGAAATTACAATCATTCAATTTTTCTATTACACATAGGCGAGGGTCAGAAAACGTTGTTGCTGACGCCCTGTCTCGACGTAACCAACCTGCTATAGAAGAATTCGTTGCCAGTGGTCCCATGATTGATTTACAGTCAAGTCATTTTAAGTCGCCGGAATATCTTAGCGTGATTCAACGAGTACAAGAGAATCAGTCAAAACTGCTTGATTTAAAAGTTATTGATGGGTATGTCTATAAAAGAACCGAGTTCAATAGAGACAATGACGGACACGAGGAATCCTGGAAACTTTGGGTACCCTCCGCGATGATCCCCGAAGTATTGCAACAAGCACATGATGCGCCAAGCTCTGCACATTGTGGTATGGCTAAGACGGTAGAAAAACTCAAAAGGTATTTCTTCTGGCCCCGAATGGTAAGCCAAATTCGAGAGTACATCTCAGAATGCCATATTTGTCGATCTACTAAGAGTCCGAACAAAATGTTAAAACCTCCGATGGGCCGACCATTAACATCAGACCGCCCCTTTCAGTGCTTGTATATGGATCTACTAGGTCCGTACCCCCGTACTAAAAATGGAAACATTGGGTTGTTTATAGTGGTAGACCATAACACGAAATTCCATTTTCTTAGCCCTCTAAAGAAATTCACGGCGCCAAAAATGTGTGAATACCTGGAAAGCTCCATATTCTACACCTTTGGAGTGCCGGAAGTTGTTCTAACGGATAATGGTTCGCAGTTCAAATCAAGTTGTTTCGAAGCTTTTCTTACAAGTTTTGGCATTACACATCGGTGTACGGCTATACATTCTCCTCAGGCCAATGCTAGTGAACGATTAAACAGATCGGTTCTGGCAGCCATCCGCGCTTATATTGGAAGTGACCATTCCAATTGGGACGCTAATTTGAACGCTATCAATGGTGCACTTAGAGCAGCGGTGCATCGAAGTACTGGTTATTCACCATATTTCCTTGTTTTTGGTCAGAACATGATTCTGAACGGAGGAGATTATACCCTATTGCGAAACGTGGATCTGCTAAGCAACGACGTCCGATTAGAACACTCCGATCTGTTACAACTGGCAAGACAAGACGCTAAGAAAAACATAAAGAAATCACATGAGCTTAACGCGAAGAAATATAATCTACGGAGTAGGAACGTACAACTTAAAACGGGTGACGAGGTTTTTGCTCGTAACTTTACCCAGAGCAACGCGAGTAAGAAGTTTAGTTCGAAGTTAGCTCCGGTTTTCATTTCTGCAAAGGTTCTCAAAAAAAGAAGCCCATATTATTATGAGTTGGTGAACCCAGCAGGGAAAAAGATTGGAGTTTTCCATCTCAAAGATATTCAGGTGAAGAATAAATAACAGCATTTTTTTTTTAGATAATGTACCTTCGAGCAGGTCTTGTTTCATTATCTGTGGTTGTAGTGTCCAACTATTCGAAAATCAAAAGAAAAAAAAAAAAAGAAAGGAAAAGGTCGAACAAGGTACACTTTAGGTACACTTTCTAGAAAGATACTTTTCATACCGCCCTCGCTAGCATAGCTCGAAGAAATTGGTGGAATGCAGGAGATCCAGAAGATCATCCGATTGCACAGTTATGTTAAAGCTTAAAGCTCAGCTTAGGCATGCAATAGGTACAGGCGAATAGACTTTATTCATGTGAAATCATTCCCCTGCATAGTTTCACTTACGGCACACGTATATATAGATTTTCGTGATTTTCGCAATCGCAGAGTGAATGGTGAAGACACGTGGAGTTACATAACTTCCAATTTTTCACTATTATCTAATCATCCGCTGTTTATATGGATTAATAAATCCGAAGAGTGGCGTTAGCTGAACTACCCGAGGGAAAAGTGAAAATAAAGTGAAATTCTTGAAAGAAGCAAAGGTACGTTAGTCCACCGTGGAAAGATAAGGTTCTGACACAGTTTTATTTAGGGATAGGAGTACTGGAAAATCTTAATACAGCCAAGCCGGCCAACCAATCTACGGTAACAACTACTAAAACAACCAAGCTGACCGTTTGGGAGTTAGCGCAGTGCACATCCACGGCGGCAAAGTGAAGGCTGAACCGTTGACGTTGGGCTAGCTCAATATCGGAAATCATTTACGGCTCGTGAAAGACCAACCACCATACACCACTGCTGGACGTCCGAATATCAGTTTGAACCTGCCGATCTCGTAAAAAAAAAGCCGGAGGACATAATCGTCACCAACCTACGAAAACTTACAAAGGATTGAGTAATTAGGCTAGCCTAAACCACATTGCCTCAGAACCACTCTTGCTGTCAGCAGATTTGTGTTTATTTTGATTCCCGTGTTTCTCAAATTAAATTTCAAGTGCAAGTTCCCGTTTGCCTTTATCACTATCACATAAAAATCTATACGCTGCTGCTCTAAGAACCAGCTGATTAGATCCACATATTCATATCTCGTTTATCATTGTGTTGATTAATGTAGTAACTAAATAGCTTCCTCCAATGAGTAAATTTGTAACGTAACTGACGATTTTGAAAACTGAGCAATATGAGTTCGGGATAATGTGTTTCTCTTTATTTATATACATACATTTATACTGACCAACCTCTAAATTACACAGTGCATACAAATGAATCCGTCAAAGTCATCTTGGGCCCAACGATACACCGATGAGTTTAACCAATTACTGTGAGTACCACTAGTGGCTGAAACCACAATGTCTATACACCAATGCAGGCGTAAGTTTGTTGAAGTAGATATATATATACTGATTTGAAAGAATATTACCCCCCTCAAATGCTCAAATAATTAAGTTTTTTTTTGCTGATCCAAGAAGAAGGAAGTCTGTATATTTTTGTTTATTTGTAAATGTAAGGAATCGGATTATATCTGTAATTAATGTAAAAAAAAAAAAAAAAAAAAATATATATATATATAAATACAATCTCACATGGTTAGGGACATTTAACATAAAAATAAAAGGAATTTGCAATCATGAATATGTCTGCCTAAACTAAATATTATCTCCGTCCGTCAAGTACTTATGCTTATCTCCCTCAAAATGCACTAGAAGATGTTGGATCTTTGAATTGGGACAACGCCCGAATGTAAACGCGTTTGTCATGGTTGGGTGGGTAAAGACTAGGGACATATATCACCGCTGTTCCCTCCATCAGACAGAAGACGAACTACACTTTTTCTAAGCGTTTTCTAAATGCGTATCGGCGCAGAGTGGAAATAAGTTTTTGTTATTGGTTATTGATATTAACGTCGAGATCCTGCTTATTTTTTTTTGAAGCGCATTATATTGATTTGTGTCAGGAAAACTGTGTAGCTAGGGGAGAAAGAACCCCGACCAATCCGACGAGCTGGACCCGAGCACAGCAAGAATGCGCGCATTCGAACCTAGCTTCCTATTAACATGAGGTCAGAAAAAAACCATCTATTGGCCGCGGTCGGAGTTAGAGCCTAAATAGGCTCTGGCCCTAACTCACTGGCAAAGACTGAACACTACAGTATCTGTTCTTTGCACTGCACTTTTCCTGCCGACAGCCCCACAATCGGTGGACTGGTGGACTGCCTTACCTGCTCAACGATTCCTGATGCGGTCTTTACAAAAATAGACTAGGCTACAAATATATTTGGATCTCTCTCTCTCTCTGATATGCTGTACAATAAATATGTATCTGGTTCACCCCCGATTATAGACGCCTGCCTGGCCTAAACTTAAATTTGGGAATGCAACTTAAGGGATATTAATACTTATCAGATTCAAATCTGATATTCAATTCAATGATATAATATACAGAGTTAGCTTATTAAATGATGTTGAAATTAAACTTAACTAAAGGGAAACAACCAAATTTCGTATATGTACGTTTCTTACAGATCATAAATGTTAAGCTACTTGCTTGAATTAATCATTATTCTAACGTTATTAGATTACTTTTAAAGATAAGTGGCTGAACCTATATCCGAAGAACATAACTTAGGGAGAAATCAATGGAAAACTCAGCTCGTATTTGTATCTTAGAGATACAATATTAAATGTACAAGCGTCTTCGTATTTCAGTATTAATTAGGCCATAAATCACGCACAGCGGGTTGCATGTAAATGAGTCCACACATGCCACCCTCATACCTACCTGAAGCCTCTCACGCACCCACCATCCATTCATCCATAAACAATGCCTCTTACTCCTACTTGCCACTCGAATCGCGTAGGGAGCGAGTGGATGGCAGGCCACGCAGTCCCTTCTGCAATTTGTCAGCATCGCCAGCAGAGAAGCGGAAATTCACGGCCTGGCCCTGGCCCTGCCCCTGGCTCACGCCCAGCAGAATTGGCCTTGAGCCACGTCGCGGTCCTAGTAGCTCCACACTCTCTTCCGATCCCTGCCATAACCGGCTATGGCGGCTTCTGCCGCTGACACTGGAATCGGAATCGGGTTCGGGGTCTTGGCTGGGGGCGAGTACTCTGCGGTGGCCTCCGACAACCGTCGGTACTCTCCGCTGCGAGAGTGCTGCAACTTCCAGGAGGCGCGTCTTGTGGTGGCCACACTAGCCACGCTCTGGCTGCTACTGCTGCAGTGCACCGAGGCGCTGGTGGTCAGATTGCCAGTGCTCTGCGAGACCACGCAGCTGTTGGAGCTGGAGCTGCTGCTGGATATGCTCGAATTGCTACCACTTGCGCTGCGCCGAACGCGCTTGGATCGCTCCTGGGACAGAGGTGGGCCCTCAACAGGCGGCTGCTGGGCAGCCATCTGCTCCTCCGGTGTCAGCAGGCTGTCAGTGCTCTTGCAGCAGCTGTGGTGGCTTGCCGAGTGCTTTATGGCCCAGCGAAAATCGTTAGAGTTCTCGTCGTCCAGTGGCGGATAGATGCGTCCGGTACTCGACCCTCCCGTCGGCCCAAGCAAACGCTCCTTGGAGCTTCCTAGAGTAGGATCTGCCGGGGATATGCATTCGTCGATGGTATTGAGTGGCGATATCTGGAGGGTCTGCTTCTGCTGCAGGAGCTCCATTTCGGTCTTGATGGCCTGCTCGATGCCCAACAGGCCCAGGACCAGGCGCGGATTGGCCAACACGAAGCGCTCGAATGTGGGGAAGTCGATGCGGTAGAAGTCTGTCTGGGAGCTGCGGTTGGCCGTCGTCCGATTGTGTTCGCCGGCGGCTGCTGGTGTTTGCTGCTGTTCCGGGGATGCCTTTTCCGACTTCGAGCTGGCCGCATTACTGCCCGGCAGCTGCACATCTCGACCCCAGACCTCGGGCGGATGCGAGGAGCTTCTGTAAATAGGCGCCACCTCCGGTGCACCATTAGACAGGTGTCCGCCCTTCAAGTCCAACCCAGCTGGATCATTCAGGCCCAATCCGGACCGATTACCGGCTCCTCCGCTGATGTTCGGAATGGAGCGGGCCGGCAGAAATTTTAAGGAGCTGTGCGAGTTCAGGGCCGTGGAGGTGAAGGCCATCTCCTGCAGCGCAGTAATTGCATTGCGCACCTCAACGCTCAGCTGCGCCACGTCCTGGTGCAGGCTGGAGACCTGTGAATCCAGCCGCTCCAGCGATGGCCGCTTGGCGACCCCCGACTCCTCCCCTTCTGTGTCTGGCTCCTCGAAGGAGCCTCTGTCCAGGCTGCAGGCCGCGTTGAGGTTCCGTTGCCGCTTGTTCGTCTCCCGTAGCGTGATCAAAGAGCGTCCGCGCTGGTGCAGCCGCTGGTTCCGTGGACTGCTCATTCCCAGGAGTGGGGATCGTGTAGCATGAAGCGGTGAAGCAGTGCTTACGCTGTGCAGCGGCGAGGGTGTAGCACCACTGGCTCCTCCGCCCGGACCTGCATCATTTTCCTTGTCTTCGCCCTCCTCGCGGTTCTCGTCGTCCTCGCTGATGCTGGGCAGCGGGAAGGATGGCCGAGTCCTGATTCTCGTAGCCCTCGCGCAGGTTGTAGGTCAGGTCGTGCTGGATGTCATTGGCGAACTGCTGCTGGTATTCGGGGTACAGCCGAAGCACCTCCACCAGGCCGCCCATGTGAATGCACTTCAGATCGCAGTAGGTGAGCGCCTGTAGATAGGCAGAGGAGAAGAAAGACAGAAAGTTAGTCAAAAGCCGTTTGCCGCTAAACGATTATGCACTTGGATCTGAGGGTCTCAGGGGGGGATCTGTATCTGGAGTGGGGTCTGGGTCTGGGTCTTAGTCTGAGTCTGAGGCGGAGGCGTGGAAGCTGTTTGAACCCATAAACAAGATACAAAAGCTGAAGCAGCGGGAATGCGGGGTAGCAAGGCGTGTATTGAATCACAGTGAAAGTGTGCCTCACTCATGACAATGAAGAAACAATGGAAAGAGAAGAGACGCTTCTCTTTGCCACCCGTCAATTCATTTTTGACTGATGAACACATTCCTAAGATATATTGACTTCTATAGTTTCAACTCTACTTTTATCTTTGGGGAGGTATACTAGTATGTAGCTTAATGCTTAACCTTTGACGGGGTATTCCACCAGTCGACTACTCCGCCTTCCACCAGGCGCACATTTTAATGTTGACGCCCTACAGACGTAGGGGCCGAATTTAGGGAAAGAGTACGGAGCATCACGGATAAGCACAGTTTTCTTTTGGTAATGCGTAAAAGTGCAGATACATAGTAACTCCAAAAGTGGATCGTAAGCTGCAAGCTTTCCGAAAAGCTTTCTAAAGAGAGTCGGCGCGCAGCGCACGCACTTAAGCGAAAGACGTCACGTTTACCTTGACCCAAGAGAGTAGCGTAGCGTAGGGAGAGCATATATTAAAAGCTTGACCAAAATTTCGCTCAATTGGGCGAAAGATCATCCGATTATGCAGTTAAAGTTCCTAAGATCATCCGATTATGCAGTTAAAGTTTCCAAATATCATCCGATCTTCGAGCTTTTGGTTCGGTACCGCTTAGCTGAACCTGCAGAAGTTGGGCTGGAGTTATTGACTGAGAATCGATTGATTAAAGCGGACGTGTTTACTCGGGAATAAATATATATATATATATATATATATATTTAGCCAACGAACAGTTCTGGCATCTACGCCATACCTCGTGAGCAGAGTTTCAATTAAGACCGAGAATCAGGAGATTTACCCAGGAAAGCAGTGTAAAGAAAACCCTAGCTGGTATGTCCGTGATAATTTGGAAAGTGTTCGAGGTAATATATATATAGAAGAATTTGTGTTATAGGACGGCGGCCCGTAGCCACGGTACTGCTCGTGCGATCATCAGTTGCATAGGAGTGCATATACGGTGTGGTTTACGAGAGTTGTGGGGCGGATCGAAAAGACAAGTAGTGAATCCATTGATGCCACCCGTTATCGAGCCTCCAATGAAAGTGTAGTCCGCAGACCGACGTCGAATCGGATCGGCAACCTGAAGTCAAGCTAAGGAGCTAATGTACCCCATCGTCAACTGATTTAGCTGCGCCAGCGACACCCAATAATGAACTCGAATTGATTGCATTATTGTTGGATTCTTCCGGAGGCGCACTCCTACTCAGCCTGGCTGACATGTCTCTCGACCACGTCAATAGATGATCGTAGTTACTCGTTGATGTAACACACGCCCCTTTTTCCTCTAGATTTCATGTAGCAGGCTAAAACCATTCTCTTTAGTCACACGATGTATACAGTTTTATAGTTAGTTATGTAACACAGTGTAGTGGACAACGGTTAGTAGGACTGATGTTTTCCTCAGAGGTCGACCAGCACGCTATCATTCCGGCTACTGTCTCGTCGGCAAAAGGGTGGTGTTCTTCTTATACCCCATACTCAAAATGAGTATTGGGGTATATTAGATTTGTGGTAAAAGTGGATGTGTGTAACGTCCAGAAGGAATCGTCTCCGACCCCATAAAGTATATATTTTCTTGATCAGCATCAATAGCCGAGTCGATTGAGCCCTGTCTGTCTGTCCGTCCGTCCGTCTGTCCGTCTGTCCGTCCCCTTCAGCGCCTAGTGCTCAAAGACTATAAGAGCTAGAGCAACGATGTTTTGGATCCAGACTTCTGTGATATGTCACTGCTACAAAAATATTTCAAAACTTTGCGCCGCCCACTTCCGCCCCCACAAAGGACGAAAATCTGTGGCATCCACAATTTTTAAGAACGAGAAAACCAAAAACGCAGAATCGTAGAGAATGACCATATCTTTTAGACTACAGAATTTGAATAAGATCGTATTATTATTATAGCCAGCATCATGAAAACAATTTCATTTTTTCTCGCCCTGTCTCTCTGTAACACACACGTAGCATAGGCGGCTTTGCATAGAGTAAAACATTAGCGCCTAGATCTCAGAGACTACAAAAGCTAGAGCAACCAAATTTGGTATCCACTCTCCTAATATATCGGACCGAGACGAGTTTGTTTCAAAATTTCGCCACACCCCCTTCCGCCCCCGCAAAGGATGAAAATCTGGGGATATTCAAAAATCTCAGAGACTATTAAGGCTAGAGTAACCAAATTTGGTATTCGCACTCCTGTTAGATCTTACTATAAAACGTGTATCTCAAAATTTGGCCCCACCCCCTTCCGCCCCACAAAGGACGAAAATCTGTTGCATCCACAATATGAAGGATACGAGAAAACTAAAAACGCAGAATCATAGATAATGACCATATCTATCAGATTGCTGAATCTGGATCAGATCAGATCATTTTTATAGCCAATAGGAACAAATCAATTTGCAGTGGCTTCGCAGCGCCCGACGTCACGCTCAGACTGATTTTCTGTCTCTCTCGCACGCACTCTTTGTCGTGTCGTTTAATATTAGCGGCGTCTGCCGGAGTGGCTCTCTCTCCTACTGACTTAGTATCGGGTATAACCGTAGAGTTGCGGTGTCCGCAGCAACTCACAACGTTCCCCTCGTTTTTATATTAAAAGAGCGTGCAAGAAACTTAACGACATGTACAAGTACAATTCCAGAACCGGAGAGAATCAAAACTTTTGGCCATTAGACTTCACTTACACATATGCACACGCACGCGACACGAACGGATCAAAAGTCGTCCTCAGCTGGAATGAAGTAGCACGCCCACCCTTCCTTGGTCATAATCTGCCATCTTCCTCTATTCTTTATGACCCCTTTTCTTTAGGGCTCGCTACTACAGGGGCTGGGTATCGGAAATCAAGATCAACGTTTAAGGAGACATTATAAGTTAATTCATTAATGGCCAAAATTTAAATACATTACTAGCACTTAGTTTACCCTCTCCAAATATTTTCAATTTCCCTTAACTTAACTCCCCTGCGCTTAAACTTGGTTTTATTTTTATACACGATACTCAAAATGAGTATTGGGGTATATTAGATTTGTGGTAAAAGTGGATGTGTGTAACGTCCAGAAGGAATCGTTTCCGACCCCATAAAATATATATATTCTTGATCAGCATCAATAGCCGAGTCGATTGAGCCCTGTCTGTCTGTCCGTCCGTCCGTCTGTCCGTCTGTCCGTCCCCTTCAGCGCCTAGTGCTCAAAGACCATAAGAGCTAGAGCAACGATGTTTTGGATCCAGACTTCTGTGATATGTCACTGCTACAAAAATATTTCAAAACTTCGCCCCGCCAACTTCCGCCCCCACAAAGGACGAAAATCTGTGGCATCCACAATTTTAAAGAACGAGAAAACCAAAAACGCAGAATCGTAGAGAATGACCATATCTTTTAGACTACAGAATTTGAATAAGATCGTATTATTATTATAGCCAGCATCATGAAAACAATTTCATTTTTTCTCGCCCTGTCTCTCTGTAACACACACGTAGCATAGGCGGCTTTGCATAGAGTAAAACATTAGCGCCTAGATCTCAGAGACTACAAAAGCTAGAGCAACCAAATTTGGTATCCACTCTCCTAATATATCGGACCGAGACGAGTTTGTTTCAAAATTTCGCCACAACCCCTTCCGCCCCCGCAAAGGATGAAAATCTGGGGATATTTAAAAATCGCAGAGACTATTAAGGCTAGAGTAACCAAATTTGGTATTCGCACTCCTGTTAGATCTTACTATAAAACGTGTATCTCAAAATTTCGCCCCACCCCCTTCCGCCCCCACAAAGGACGAAAATCTGTTGCATCTACAATATTAAGGATACAAGAAAACTAAAAACGCAGAATCATAGATAATGACCATATCTATCAGATTGCTGAATCTGGATCAGATCAGATCATTTTTATAGCCAATAGGAACAAATCAATTTGCAGTGGCTACGCAGCGCCCGACGTCACGCTCAGACTGATTAGCGGCGGCTGCCGGAGGAGAGCCATACTGACTTAGTATCGGGTATAACCGTAGAGTTGCGGTGTCCGCAGCAACTCACAACGTTCCCCATCGTTATTTGTCTATTCTGAGACCTACGATTGAGCCATGTCTGTCTGTCCGTCTGTCCGTCCGTTCGTCTGTCCGTCTGTCCGTCCCTATTAGCGCCTAGTGCTCAAAGACTATAAGAGCTAGAGCAACGATGTTTTGGATCCAGACTTCTGTGATATGTCACTGCTACAAAAATATTTCAAAACTTCGCCCCGCCAACTTCCGCCCCCACAAAGGACGAAAATCTGCGGCATCCACAATTTTAAAGAACGAGAAAACCAAAAACGCAGAATCGTAGAGAATGACCATATCTTTTAGACTGCAGAATTTGAATAAGATCGTATTATTATTATAGCCAGCATCATGAAAACAATTTCATTTTTTCTTGCCCTGTCTCTCTCTAACACACACGTAGCATAGCCGGCTTTGCTTAGAGTAAAACATTAGCGCCTAGATCTCAGAGACTATAAAAGGTAAAGTAACCACAGAGTATTCACAAATCTCAGAGACTATTAAGGCTAGAGTAACCAAATTTGGTATCCGCACTCCTGTTAGATCTTACTTTAAAACGTATATCTCAAAGTTTCGCCCCACCCCCTTTCGCCCCCACAAAGGACGAAAATCTGTTGCATCCACAATATTGAGGATACGAGAAAACTAAAAACGCAGAATCATACATAATTACCATATCTATCAGATTGCTGAATCTGAATCAGATCAGATCATTTTTATAGCCAATAGGAACAAATCAATTTGCAGTGGCTACGCAGCGCCCGACGTCACGCTCAGACTGATTTTCTGTCTCTCTCGCACGCACTCTTTGTCGTGTCGTTTAATATTAGCGGCGTCTGCCGGAGTGGCTCTCTCTCCTACTGACTTAGTATCGGGTATAACCGTAGAGTTGCGGTGTCCGCAGCAACTCACAACGTTCCCCCTCGTTCTTATATTAAAAGAGCGTGCAAGAAACTTAACGACATGTACAAGTACAATTCCAGAACCGGAGAGAATCAAAACTTTTGGCCATTAGACTTCACTTACACATATGCACACGCACGCGACACGAACGGATCAAAAGTCGTCCTCAGCTGGAATGAAGGACCACGCCCACCCTTCCTTGGTCATAATCTGCCATCTTCCTCTATTCTTTATGACCCCTTTTCTTTAGGGCTCGCTACTACAGGGGCTGGGTATCGGAAATCAAGATCAACGTTTAAGGAGACATTATAAGTTAATTCATTAATAGCCAAAATTTAAATACATTACTAGCACTTAGTTTACCCTCTCCAAATATTTTCAATTTCCCTTAACTTAACTCCCTGCGCTTAAACTTGGTTTTATTTTTATACACGATACTCAAAATGAGTATTGGGGTATATTAGATTTGTGGTAAAAGTGGATGTGTGTAACGTCCAGAAGGAATCGTTTCCGACCCCATAAAGTATATATATTCTTGATCAGCATCAATAGCCGAGTCGATTGAGCCCTGTCTGTCTGTCCGTCCGTCCGTCTGTCCGTCTGTCCGTCCCCTTCAGCGCCTAGTGCTCAAAGACTATAAGAGCTAGAGCAACGATGTTTTGGATCCAGACTTCTGTGATATGTCACTGCTACAAAAATATTTCAAAACTTCGCCCCGCCAACTTCCGCCCCCACAAAGGACGATAATCTGTGGCATCCACAATTTTAAAGAACCAGAAAACCAAAAACGCAGAATCGTAGAGAATGACCATATCTTTTAGACTACAGAATTTGAATAAGATCGTATTATTATTATAGCCAGCATCATGAAAACAATTTCATTTTTTCTCGCCCTGTCTCTCTGTAACACACACGTAGCATAGGCGGCTTTGCATAGAGTAAAACATTAGCGCCTAGATCTCAGAGACTACAAAAGCTAGAGCAACCAAATTTGGTATCCACTCTCCTAATATATCGGACCGAGACGAGTTTGTTTCAAAATTTCGCCACACCCCCTTCCGACCCCGCAAAGGATGAAAATCTGGGGATATTCAAAAATCTCAGAGACTATTAAGGCTAGAGTAAACAAATTTGGTATTCGCACTCCTGTTAGATCTTACTATAAAACGTGTATCTCAAAATTTCGCCCCACCACCTTCCGCCCCCACAAAGGACGAAAATCTGTTGCATCCACAATATTAAGGATACGAGAAAACTAAAAACGCAGAATCATAGATAATGACCATATCTATCAGATTGCTGAATCTGGATCAGATCAGATCATTTTTATAGCCAATAGGAACAAATCAATTTGCAGTGGCTACGCAGCGCCCGACGTCACGCTCAGACTGATTAGCGGCGGCTGCCGGAGGAGAGCCATACTGACTTAGTATCGGGTATAACCGTAGAGTTGCGGTGTCCGCAGCAACTCACAACGTTCCCCCTCGTTATTTGTCAATTCTGAGACCTACGACATTTGTTATACCCGATACTCAAAATGAGTATTGGGGTATATTAGATTTGTGGTAAAAGTGGATGTGTGTAACGTCCAGAAGGAATCGTTTCCGACCCCATAAAGTATATATATTCTTGATCAGCATCAGTCGATTGAGCCATGTCTGTCTGTCCGTCTGTCCGTCCGTTCGTCTGTCCGTCTGTCCGTCCCTATTAGCGCCTAGTGCTCAAAGACTATAAGAGCTAGAGCAACGATGTTTTGGATCCAGACTTCTGTGATATGTCACTGCAACAAAAATATTTCAAAACTTCGCCCCGCCAACTTCCGCTCCCACAAAGGACGAAAATCTGTGGCATCCACAATTTTAAAGACCGAGAAAACCAAAAACGCAGAATCGTAGAGAATGACCATATCTTTTAGACTGCAGAATTTGAATAAGATCGTATTATTATTATAGCCAGCATCATGAAAACAATTTCATTTTTTCTTGCCCTGTCTCTCTCTAACACACACGTAGCATAGCCGGCTTTGCTTAGAGTAAAACATTAGCGCCTAGATCTCAGAGACTATAAAAGGTAGAGTAACCACAGAGTATTCACAAATCTCAGAGACTATTAAGGCTAGAGTAACCAAATTTGGTATCCGCACTCCTGTTAGATCTCACTTTAAAACGTATATCTCAAAGTTTCGCCCCACCCCCTTTCGCCCCCACAAAGGACGAAAATCTGTTGCATCCACAATATTGAGGATACGAGAAAACTAAAAACGCAGAATCATAGATAATTACCATATCTATCAGATTGCTGAATCTGAATCAGATCAGATCATTTTTATAGCCAATAGGAACAAATCAATTTGCAGTGGCTACGCAGCGCCCGACGTCACGCTCAGACTGATTTTCTGTCTCTCTCGCACGCACTCTTTGTCGTGTCGTTTAATATTAGCGGCGTCTGCCGGAGGAGAGCCATACTGACTTAGTATCGGGTATAACCGTAGAGTTGCGGTGTCCGCAGCAACTCACAACGTTCCCCCTCGTTTTTATATTAAAAGAGCGTGCAAGAAACTTAACGACATGTACAAGTACAATTCCAGAACCGGAGAGAATCAAAACTTTTGGCCATTAGACTTCACTTACACATATGCACACGCACGCGACACGAACGGATCAAAAGGCGTCCTCAGCTGGAATGAAGGACCACGCCCACCCTTCCTTGGTCATAATCTGCCATCTTCCTCTATTCTTTATGACCCCTTTTCTTTAGGGCTCGCTACTACAGGGGCTGGGTATCGGAAATCAAGATCAACGTTTAAGGAGACATTATAAGTTAATTCATTAATGGCCAAAATTTAAATACATTACTAGCACTTAGTTTACCCTCTCCAAATATTTTCAATTTCCCTTAACTTAACTCCCCTGCGCTTAAACTTGGTTTTATTTTTATACACGATACTCAAAATGAGTATTGGGGTATATTAGATTTGTGGTAAAAGTGGATGTGTGTAACGTCCAGAAGGAATCGTTTCCGACCCCATAAAGTATATATATTCTTGATCAGCATCAAAAGCCGAGTCGATTGAGCCCTGTCTGTCTGTCCGTCCGTCCGTCTGTCCGTCTGTCCGTCCCCTTCAGCGCCTAGTGCTCAAAGACTATAAGAGCTAGAGCAACGATGTTTTGGATCCAGACTTCTGTGATATGTCACTGCTACAAAAATATTTCAAAACTTCGCCCCGCCCACTTCCGCCCCACAAAGGACGAAAATCTGTGGCATCCACAATTTTAAAGATATGAGAAAACCAAAAACGTAGAGTTGTAGAGAATGACCATATCTTTAATACTGCGGAATCTGAATTGGATCGTATTTTTATTATAGCCAGCATCAAGAAAACAATTTCATTTTTTCTCGCCCTGTCTCTAACACACACGTAGCATAGGCGGCTTTGCTTAGAGTAAAACATTAGCGCCTAGATCTCAGAGACTACAAAAGCTAGAGCAACCAAATTTGGTATCCACTCTCCTAATATATCGGACCGAGACGAGATTGTTTCAAAATTTCGCCACACCCCCTTCCGCCCCCGCAAAGGATGAAAATCTGGGGATATTCAAAAATCTCAGAGACTATTAAGGCTAGAAAAACCAAATTTGGTATCCGCACTCCTGTTAGATCTCACTTTATATCTCAAAATTTCGCCCCCCCCCCTTCCGCCCCCACAAAGGACGAAAATCTGTTGCATCCACAATATTGAGGGTACGAGAAAACTAAAAACGCAGAATCATAGATAATGACCATATCTATCAGATTGCTGAATCTGGATCAGATCAGATCATTTTTATAGCCAATAGGAACAAATCAATTTGCAGTGGCTACGCAGCGCCCGACGTCACGCTCAGACTGATTTTCTGTCTCTCTCGCACGCACTCTTTGTCGTGTCGTTTAATATTAGCGGCGTCTGCCGGAGTGGCTCTCTCTCCTACTGACTTAGTATCGGGTATAACTGTAGAGTTGCGGGGTCCGCTGCAACTCACACTCACACTCACTCCCCCTCGTTTTTATATTAAAAGAGCGTGAAAGAAACTTAACGACATGTACAAGTACAATTCCAGAACCGGAGAGAATCAAAACTTTTGGCCATTAGACTTCACTTACACATATGCACACGCACGCGACACGAACGGATCAAAAGTCGTCCTCAGCTGGAATGAAGGACCACGCCCACCCTTCCTTGGTCATAATTTGCCATCTTCCTCTATTTTTTATGACCCCTTTTCTTTAGGGCTCGCTACTACAGGGGCTGGGTATCGGAAATCAAGATCAACGTTTAAGGAGACATTATAAGTTAATTCATTAATAGCCAAAATTTAAATACATTACTAGCACTTAGTTTACCCTATCCAAATATTTTCAATTTCCCTTAACTTAACTCCCCTGCGCTTAAACTTGGTTTTATTTTTATACCCGATACTCAAAATGAGTATTGGGGTATATTAGATTTGTGGTAAAAGTGGATGTGTGTAACGTCCAGAAGGAATCGTTTCCGACCCCATAAAGTATATATATTCTTGATCAGCATCAATAGCCGAGTCGATTGAGCCCTGTCTGTCTGTCCGTCCGTCCGTCTGTCCGTCTGTCCGTCCCCTTCAGCGCCTAGTGCTCAAAGACTATAAGAGCTAGAGCAACGATGTTTTGGATCCAGACTTCTGTGATATGTCACTGATACAAAAATATTTCAAAACTTCGCCCCGCCAACTTCCGCCCCCACAAAGGACGAAAATCTGTGGCATCCACAATTTTAAAGAACCAGAAAACCAAAAACGCAGAATCGTAGAGAATGACCATATCTTTTAGACTGCAGAATTTGAATAAGATCGTATTATTATTATAGCCAGCATCATGAAAACAATTTCATTTTTTCTCGCCCTGTCTCTCTGTAACACACACGTAGCATAGGCGGCTTTGCATAGAGTAAAACATTAGCGCCTAGATCTCAGAGACTACAAAAGCTAGAGCAACCAAATTTGGTATCCACTCTCCTAATATATCGGACCGAGACGAGTTTGTTTCAAAATTTCGCCACACCCCCTTCCGCCCCCGCAAAGGACGAAAATCTGGGATATTCAAAAATCTCAGAGACTATTAAGGCTAGAGTAACCAAATTTGGTATCCGCACTCCTGTTAGATCTAACTATAAAACGTGTATCTCAAAATTTCGCCCCACCCCCTTCCGCCCACACAAAGGACGAAAATCTGTTGCATCCACAATATTGCACATTCGAGAAAACTAAAAACGCAGAATCATAGATAATGACCATATCTATCAGATTGCTGAATCTGGATCAGATCAGATCATTTTTATAGTCAATAGGAACAAATCAATTTGCAGTGGCTACGCAGTCCCGACGTCACGCTCAGACTGATTTTCTGTCTCTCTCGCACGCACTCTTTGTCGTGTGGTTTAATATAAGCGGCGTCTGCCGGAGGAGAGCCATACTGACTTAGTATCGGGTATAACCGTAGAGTTGCGGTGTCCGCAGCAACTCACAACGTTCCCCCTCGTTATACCCGATACTCAAAATGAGTATTGGGGTATATTAGATTTGTGGTGAAAATGGATGTGTGTAACGTCCAGAAGGAATCGTTTCCGACCCCATAAAATATATATATTTTTGATCAGCATCAATAGCCGAGTCGATTGAGCCATGTCTGTCTGTCCGTCCGTCCGTCTGTCCGTCTGTCCGTCCCCTTCAGCGCCTAGTGCTCAAAGACTATAAGAGCTAGAGCAACGATGTTTTGGATCCAGACTTCTGTGATATGTCACTGCTACTAAAATATTTCAAAATTTCGCCCCGCCCCCTTCCGCCCCCCCAAAGGACGAAAATCTGTGGCATCCACAATTTTAAAGATATGAGAAAACCAAAAACGTAGAATTGTAAAGAATGACCATATCTTTAATACTGCGGAATCTGAATTGGATCGTATTATTATTATAGCCAGCATCAAGAAAACAATTTCATTTTTTCTCGCCCTGTCTCTCTCTAACCACACACGTAGCATAGCCGGCTTTGCTTAGAGTAAAACATTAGCGCCTGGTATCCGCACTCCTGTTAGATCTTACTATAAAACATGTATCTCAAAATTTCGCCCCACCCCCTTCCGCCCACACAAAGGACGAAAATCTGTTGCATCCACAACATTGCACATTCGAGAAAACTAAAAACCCAGAATCATAGATAATGACCATATCTATCAGATTGCTGAATCTGGATCAGATCAGATCATTTTTATAGCCAATAGGAACAAATCAATTTGCAGTGGCTACGCAGCGCCCGACGTCACGCTCAGACTGATTTTCTGTCTCTCTCGCACGCACTCTTTGTCGTGTCGTTTAATATTAGCGGCGTCTGCCGGAGTGGCTCTCTCTCCTACTGACTTAGTATCGGGTATAACCGTAGAGTTGCGGTGTCCGCAGCAACTCACAACGTTCCCCTCGTTTTTATATTAAAAGAGCGTGCAAGAAACTTAACGACATGTACAAGTACAATTCCAGAACCGGAGAGAATCAAAACTTTTGGCCATTAGACTTCACTTACACATATGCACACGCACGCGACACGAACGGATCAAAAGTCGTCCTCAGCTGGAATGAAGGACCCACGCCCACCCTTCCTTGGTCATAATCTGCCATCTTCCTCTATTCTTTATGACCCCTTTTCTTTAGGGCTCGCTACTACAGGGGCTGGGTATCGGAAATCAAGATCAACGTTTAAGGAGACATTATAAGTTAATTCATTAATGGCCAAAATTTAAATACATTACTAGCACTTAGTTTACCCTCTCCAAATATTTTCAATTTCCCTTAACTTAACTCCCCTGCGCTTAAACTTGGTTTTATTTTTATACACGATACTCAAAATGAGTATTGGGGTATATTAGATTTGTGGTAAAAGTGGATGTGTGTAACGTCCAGAAGGAATCGTTTCCGACCCCATAAAATATATATATTCTTGATCAGCATCAATAGCCGAGTCGATTGAGCCCTGTCTGTCTGTCCGTCCGTCCGTCTGTCCGTCTGTCCGTCCCCTTCAGCGCCTAGTGCTCAAAGACTATAAGAGCTAGAGCAACGATGTTTTGGATCCAGACTTCTGTGATATGTCACTGCTACAAAAATATTTCAAAACTTCGCCCCGCCAACTTCCGCCCCCACAAAGGACGAAAATCTGTGGCATCCACAATTTTAAAGAACGAGAAAACCAAAAACGCAGAATCGTAGAGAATGACCATATCTTTTAGACTACAGAATTTGAATAAGATCGTATTATTATTATAGCCAGCATCATGAAAACAATTTCATTTTTTCTCGCCCTGTCTCTCTGTAACACACACGTAGCATAGGCGGCTTTGCATAGAGTAAAACATTAGCGCCTAGATCTCAGAGACTACAAAAGCTAGAGCAACCAAATTTGGTATCCACTCTCCTAATATATCGGACCGAGACGAGTTTGTTTCAAAATTTCGCCACAACCCCTTCCGCCCCCGCAAAGGATGAAAATCTGGGGATATTCAAAAATCGCAGAGACTATTAAGGCTAGAGTAACCAAATTTGGTATTCGCACTCCTGTTAGATCTTACTATAAAACGTGTATCTCAAAATTTCGCCCCACCCCCTTCCGCCCCCACAAAGGACGAAAATCTGTTGCATCCACAATATTAAGGATACAAGAAAACTAAAAACGCAGAATCATAGATAATGACCATATCTATCAGATTGCTGAATCTGGATCAGATCAGATCATTTTTATAGCCAATAGGAACAAATCAATTTGCAGTGGCTACGCAGCGCCCGACGTCACGCTCAGACTGATTAGCGGCGGCTGCCGGAGGAGAGCCATACTGACTTAGTATCGGGTATAACCGTAGAGTTGCGGTGTCCGCAGCAACTCACAACGTTCCCCCTCGTTATTTGTCTATTCTGAGACCTACGATTGAGCCATGTCTGTCTGTCCGTCTGTCCGTCCGTTCGTCTGTCCGTCTGTCCGTCTGTCCGTCCCTATTAGCGCCTAGTGCTCAAAGACTATAAGAGCTAGAGCAACGATGTTTTGGATCCAGACTTCTGTGATATGTCACTGCTACAAAAATATTTCAAAACTTCGCCCCGCCAACTTCCGCCCCCACAAAGGACGAAAATCTGTGGCATCCACAATTTTAAAGAACGAGAAAACCAAAAACGCAGAATCGTAGAGAATGACCATATCTTTTAGACTGCAGAATTTGAATAAGATCGTATTATTATTATAGCCAGCATCATGAAAACAATTTCATTTTTTCTTGCCCTGTCTCTCTCTAACACACACGTAGCATAGCCGGCTTTGCTTAGAGTAAAACATTAGCGCCTAGATCTCAGAGACTATAAAAGGTAAAGTAACCACAGAGTATTCACAAATCTCAGAGCCTATTAAGGCTAGAGTAACCAAATTTGGTATCCGCACTCCTGTTAGATCTCACTTTAAAACGTATATCTCAAAGTTTCGCCCCACCCCCTTTCGCCCCCACAAAGGACGAAAATCTGTTGCATCCACAATATTGAGGATACGAGAAAACTAAAAACGCAGAATCATACATAATTACCATATCTATCAGATTGCTGAATCTGAATCAGATCAGATCATTTTGATAGCCAATAGGAACAAATCAATTTGCAGTGGCTACGCAGCGCCCGACGTCACGCTCAGACTGATTTTCTGTCTCTCTCGCACGCACTCTTTGTCGTGTCGTTTAATATTAGCGGCGTCTGCCGGAGTGGCTCTCTCTCCTACTGACTTAGTATCGGGTATAACCGTAGAGTTGCGGTGTCCGCAGCAACTCACAACGTTCCCCTCGTTCTTATATTAAAAGAGCGTGCAAGAAACTTAACGACATGTACAAGTACAATTCCAGAACCGGAGAGAATCAAAACTTTTGGCCATTAGACTTCACTTACACATATGCACACGCACGCGACACGAACGGATCAAAAGTCGTCCTCAGCTGGAATGAAGGACCACGCCCACCCTTCCTTGGTCATAATCTGCCATCTTCCTCTATTCTTTATGACCCCTTTTCTTTAGGGCTCGCTACTACAGGGGCTGGGTATCGGAAATCAAGATCAACGTTTAAGGAGACATTATAAGTTAATTCATTAATGGCCAAAATTTAAATACATTACTAGCACTTAGTTTACCCTCTCCAAATATTTTCAATTTCCCTTAACTTAACTCCCCTGCGCTTAAACTTGGTTTTATTTTTATACACGATACTCAAAATGAGTATTGGGGTATATTAGATTTGTGGTAAAAGTGGATGTGTGTAACGTCCAGAAGGAATCGTTTCCGACCCCATAAAGTATATATATTCTTGATCAGCATCAATAGCCGAGTCGATTGAGCCCTGTCTGTCTGTCCGTCCGTCCGTCTGTCCGTCTGTCCGTCCCCTTCAGCGCCTAGTGCTCAAAGACTATAAGAGCTAGAGCAACGATGTTTTGGATCCAGACTTCTGTGATATGTCACTGCTACAAAAATATTTCAAAACTTCGCCCCGCCCACTTCCGCCCCCACAAAGGACGAAAATCTGTGGCATCCACAATTTTAAAGATATGAGAAAACCAAAAACGTAGAGTTGTAGAGAATGACCATATCTTTAATACTGCGGAATCTGAATTGGATCGTATTTTTATTATAGCCAGCATCAAGAAAACAATTTCATTTTTTCTCGCCCTGTCTCTAACACACACGTAGCATAGGCGGCTTTGCTTAGAGTAAAACATTAGCGCCTAGATCTCAGAGACTACAAAAGCTAGAGCAACCAAATTTGGTATCCACTCTCCTAATATATCGGACCGAGACGAGATTGTTTCAAAATTTCGCCACACCCCCTTCCGCCCCCGCAAAGGATGAAAATCTGGGGATATTCAAAAATCTCAGAGACTATTAAGGCTAGAAAAACCAAATTTGGTATCCGCACTCCTGTTAGATCTCACTTTATATCTCAAAATTTCGCCCCACCCCCTTCCGCCCCCACAAAGGACGAAAATCTGTTGCATCCACAATATTGAGGATACGAGAAAACTAAAAACGCAGAATCATAGATAATGACCATATCTATCAGATTGCTGAATCTGGATCAGATCAGATCATTTTTATAGCCAATAGGAACAAATCAATTTGCAGTGGCTACGCAGCGCCCGACGTCACGCTCAGACTGATTTTCTGTCTCTCTCGCACGCACTCTTTGTCGTGTCGTTTAATATTAGCGGCGTCTGCCGGAGTGGCTCTCTCTCCTACTGACTTAGTATCGGGTATAACTGTAGAGTTGCGGTGTCCGCTGCAACTCACACTCACACTCACTCCCCCTCGTTTTTATATTAAAAGAGCGTGAAAGAAACTTAACGACATGTACAAGTACAATTCCAGAACCGGAGAGAATCAAAACTTTTGGCCATTAGACTTCACTTACACATATGCACACGCACGCGACACGAACGGATCAAAAGTCGTCCTCAGCTGGAATGAAGGACCACGCCCACCCTTCCTTGGTCATAATTTGCCATCTTCCTCTATTTTTTATGACCCCTTTTCTTTAGGGCTCGCTACTACAGGGGCTGGGTATCGGAAATCAAGATCAACGTTTAAGGAGACATTATAAGTTAATTCATTAATAGCCAAAATTTAAATACATTACTAGCACTTAGTTTACCCTATCCAAATATTTTCAATTTCCCTTAACTTAACTCCCCTGCGCTTAAACTTGGTTTTATTTTTATACCCGATACTCAAAATGAGTATTGGGGTATATTCGATTTGTGGTAAAAGTGGATGTGTGTAACGTCCAGAAGGAATCGTTTCCGACCCCATAAAGTATATATATTCTTGATCAGCATCAATAGCCGAGTCGATTGAGCCCTGTCTGTCTGTCCGTCCGTCCGTCTGTCCGTCTATCCGTCCCCTTCAGCGCCTAGTGCTCAAAGACTATAAGAGCTAGAGCAACGATGTTTTGGATCCAGACTTCTGTGATATGTCACTGATACAAAAATATTTCAAAACTTCGCCCCGCCAACTTCCGCCCCCACAAAGGACGAAAATCTGTGGCATCCACAATTTTAAAGAACCAGAAAACCAAAAACGCAGAATCGTAGAGAATGACCATATCTTTTAGACTGCAGAATTTGAATAAGATCGTATTATTATTATAGCCAGCATCAAGAAAACAATTTCATTTTTTCTCGCCCTGTCTCTCTGTAACACACACGTAGCATAGGCGGCTTTGCATAGAGTAAAACATTAGCGCCTAGATCTCAGAGACTACAAAAGCTAGAGCAACCAAATTTGGTATCCACTCTCCTAATATATCGGACCGAGACGAGTTTGTTTCAAAATTTCGCCACACCCCCTTCCGCCCCCGCAAAGGACGAAAATCTGGGGATATTCAAAAATCTCAGAGACTATTAAGGCTAGAGTAACCAAATTTGGTATCCGCACTCCTGTTAGATCTAACTATAAAACGTGTATCTCAAAATTTCGCCCCACCCCCTTCCGCCCACACAAAGGACGAAAATCTGTTGCATCCACAATATTGCACATTCGAGAAAACTAAAAACGCAGAATCATAGATAATGACCATATCTATCAGATTGCTGAATCTAGATCAGATCAGATCATTTTTATAGTCAATAGGAACAAATCAATTTGCAGTGGCTACGCAGTCCCGACGTCACGCTCAGACTGATTTTCTGTCTCTCTCGCACGCACTCTTTGTCGTGTCGTTTAATATAAGCGGCGTCTGCCGGAGGAGAGCCATACTGACTTAGTATCGGGGATAACCGTAGAGTTGCGGTGTCCGCAGCAACTCACAACGTTCCCCCTCGTTATACCCGATACTCAAAATGAGTATTGGGGTATATTAGATTTGTGGTGAAAATGGATGTGTGTAACGTCCAGAAGGAATCGTTTCCGACCCCATAAAATATATATATTTTTGATCAGCATCAATAGCCGAGTCGATTGAGCCATGTCTGTCTGTCCGTCCGTCCGTCTGTCCGTCTGTCCGTCCCCTTCAGCGCCTAGTGCTCAAAGACTATAAGAGCTAGAGCAACGATGTTTTGGATCCAGACTTCTGTGATATGTCACTGCTACTAAAATATTTCAAAACTTCGCCCCGCCCACTTCCGCCCCCCCAAAGGACGAAAATCTGTGGCATCCACAATTTTAAAGATATGAGAAAACCAAAAACGTAGAATTGTAAGGAATGACCATATCTTTAATACTGCGGAATCTGAATTGGATCGTATTATTATTATAGCCAGCATCAAGAAAACAATTTCATTTTTTCTCGCCCTGTCTCTCTCTAACCACACACGTAGCATAGCCGGCTTTGCTTAGAGTAAAAACATTAGCGCCTGGTATCCGCACTCCTGTTAGATCTTACTATAAAACATGTATCTCAAAATTTCGCCCCACCCCCTTCCGCCCACACAAAGGACGAAAATCTGTTGCATCCACAACATTGCACATTCGAGAAAACTAAAAACCCAGAATCATAGATAATGACCATATCTATCAGATTGCTGAATCTGGATCAGATCAGATCATTTTTATAGCCAATAGGAACAAATCAATTTGCAGTGGCTACGCAGCGCCCGACGTCACGCTCAGACTGATTTTCTGTCTCTCTCGCACGCACTCTTTGTCGTGTCGTTTAATATTAGCGGCGTCTGCCGGAGGAGCGCCATACTGACTTAGTATCGGGTATAACTGTAGAGTTGCGGTGTCCGCAGCAACTCACAACGTTCCCCCTCGTTTTTATATTAAAAGAGCGTGCAAGAAACTTAACGACATGTACAAGTACAATTCCAGAACCGGAGAGAATCAAAACTTTTGGCCATTAGACTTCACTTACACATATGCACACGCACGCGACACGAACGGATCAAAAGTCGTCCTCAGCTGGAATGAAGGACCACGCCCACCCTTCCTTGGTCATAATCTGCCATCTTCCTCTATTCTTTATGACCCCTTTTCTTTAGGGCTCGCTACTACAGGGGCTGGGTATCGGAAATCAAGATCAACGTTTAAGGAGACATTATAAGTTAATTCATTAATAGCCAAAATTTAAATACATTACTAGCACTTAGTTTACCCTCTCCAAATATTTTCAATTTCCCTTAACTTAACTCCCCTGCGCTTACACTTGGTTTTATTTTTATACACGATACTCAAAATGAGTATTGGGGTATATTAGATTTGTGGTAAAAGTGGATGTGTGTAACGTCCAGAAGGAATCGTTTCCGACCCCATAAAGTATATATATTCTTGATCAGCATCAATAGCCGAGTCGATTGAGCCCTGTCTGTCTGTCCGTCCGTCCGTCTGTCCGTCCCCTTCAGCGCCTAGTGCTCAAAGACTATAAGAGCTAGAGCAACGATGTTTTGGATCCAGACTTCTGTGATATGTCACTGCTACTGCTATCCCTTTCGGGAATAGTTTTTCTATAAACATTTCAATTGATTTCGCCATCCCGAGTATTGGATTTCGTCATCCAAAGAGAGAACTGTAAAATGCCTAAAGTGCAGGATCTGCAGAAAGCCGGGAGTGAGATTGTTTATGAGAAGCCGGGTGTGGGCAAACATTGGTTTTCCATTTAGGCGAGTGTCAAAGATTGGGATTGCGGCGGGAGCCCTTGCGATTGTACATCTTAGAAATCAATTAGGCGGAGGCCCAAGATTGAAATTGTTTTCGTTTTGGAAAGCCAAAGATTGTTTACAACTCGTATAAGAGCTCAATAGAATTGGGTGCGTTAACTTGCATGAGGGTGACAGAATGGATCAAAAATTAGGCCGCCGCAGGGAGCTAAAATATCGGAAATCAGTAAATAAAAAAATATATTTTTTGTTATCAATTATCAAATTTAAAACTATATCCTTACATCTTACATCTTTATTATAAAATTACTACTATCTACTTCATTAGCCCAACATGGAGAATCGCGACGTCGGTTGTTTATCAACATGGGGTTAGATAGATCAGACGATGAAACGGAGGCTGCGCCTCCAAAGTGCACTTTATGTTTGAAGGAACTAGCTGAAGCGGATAAATATGTGACAAAGTGCAACCATGAGTTTCACAAGTCCTGTATAAAAACCCATTTTATGGCAATAAACACTTGCCCAACTTGTCAAACTCAGTGCATCGCCACAAAGTCTTTTCAACCCGTTCAGTTACCTTCAAGAACGCGTTCGGGACAGGGAACCTCAGAAGATGGGAATGCAAGGGAACAACTCAAAGATCAACCTTCAACAAGCTCGAGCAGCATGACCGCAGAGATAAACGCAGCGGCTATGAAAATGCAAAACGAACTATTGTCACAGTTGACAGAGAAGATGGCAAACCTAATAACCACAAGCTTCGAATCTCACGTGGGTGCACCACAGCAACCACTGACCCCCCATCTGACTGACAACGCATCTCTGAATCACCTCTTAGGGCTCTCCGGAGCAAATGAGGATATGGGATCCCCGCAACCACGGCGATCAATAGCTAGGTCCATTGGCACAGACTTGGCTCAAAGGCCAGATAAAGTTGGTCACATTATGAATAATTGGAAACTTCGGTTCAATGGAGCTTCTGATGGTCTAAATGTGGACAGCTTTATTTATCGAGTGGAGGCCCTGACCCATCAAACCCTTGACGGGAATTTCGCCCTGTTATGCGGAAACGCAAACACCTTGTTTGAAGGCAAAGCTTCCGACTTTTACTAGCGGTACCACAAGACCGTCGGTGTGGTGCGATGGAAGGACCTTTGCATGGCTTTGAGAAAGAATTTCAATCGACGCAATCTACGGCCGGAGATCCAGCACGAAATTTTGAATATTCCGATAAATTCGATCGAAACGTTGAGGGACATCTGCAGAAAAAGAGAATGTTTCTTGGAAGAGGTGCAACGTACGCACGGATATCAAAAGCTAGGACCTTTCAAAAAGCAAGTCGCGGAGCTCGTAGAGGAAGCGATCAGTGACGGGGCAACTGAATTTTCAGAGGGGGAAGCTAATGAGGAAATAGGGGCAATGGCGTTAGTATGCTGGAACTGTAGGAAAGAGGGACATAGATACCAGGACTGTGCAGCGAAGCGGAAGATATTTTGCTACGGTTGTGGTATCCCAAATACTTATAAACCGTCCTGCCAAAGGTGTCAAAAAAACGGGAAGGGGAGCCCATCAGACACTCGTCAGCTGACAGGTGTTCCACACCGAAAACCGACGAAGCAGGATTAGAAGCAGAGAATCGTACTGATGGACAGGGAAAGATGCCCGAATTGGCTCAGGTAGCGGAACCTTTGTACTGGCATAGAAGAATAGATAGTTTTAGAAACTTAGTTTTACCTATTAGGTCGCAGAAAATAAGAAGTGTCTCGAGAAGCACGAAGCGTCTTAAGGCATTTTGGGAAGCTTCAAAAGTCATAAACTCCATTAGGAAGAAAAATGGGGACCAACGTCCGTACGAAAAAGTTAGAGTGTTTGAGGAATCTAGAGTGGGTTTGTTAGACACGGGTGCGGGGATGAGTTGTGTGAGAGGGCAACTAGCCAAGGATTTGATATGTAGCGGAAGACCTTTCAAGAAGATAATGTCAAGCGCAAGTACAGCAGATAGAACGAGGGGGAACGTTGTGAGTTGCTGCGGACACCGCAACTCTACAGTTATACCCGATACTAAGTCAGTATAGCTCTCCTCCGGCAGACGCCGCTAATATTAAACGACACGACAAAGAGTGCGTGCGAGAGAGACAGAAAATCAGTCTGAGCGTGACGTCGGGCGCTGCGTAGCCACTGCAAATTGATTTGTTCCTATTGGCTACAAAAATGATCTGATCTGATCCAGATTCAGCAATCTGATAGATATGGTCATTATCTATGATTCTGGGTTTTTAGTTTTCTCGAATGTGCAATGTTGTGGATGCAACAGATTTTCGTCCTTTGTGTGGGCGGAAGGGGGTGGGGCGAAATTTTGAGATACATGTTTTATAGTAAGATCTAACAGGAGTGCGGATACCAAATTTGGTTACTCTAGCCCTAATAGTCTCTGGGATTTTTGAATATCCCCAGATTTTCGTCCTTTGCGGGGGCGGAAGGGGGTGTGGCGAAATTTTGAAACAAACTCGTCTCGGTCCGATATATTAGGAGTGTAAATACCCAATTTGGTTGCTCTAGCTTTTGTAGTCTCTGAGATATAGGCGCTAATGTTTTACTCTAAGCAAAGCCGGCTATGCTACGTGTGTGGTTAGAGAGAGACAGGGCGAGAAAAAATGAAATTGTTTTCTTGATGCTGGCTATAATAATAATACGATCCAATTCAGATTCCGCAGTATTAAAGATATGGTCATTCTTTACAATTCTACGTTTTTGGTTTTCTCATATCTTTAAAATTGTGGATGCCACAGATTTTCGTCCTTTGGGGGGGCGGAAGTGGGCGGGGCGAAGTTTTGAAATATTTTAGTAGCAGTGACATATCACAGAAGTCTGGATCCAAAACATCGTTGCTCTAGCTCTTATAGTCTTTGAGCACTAGGCGCTGAAGGGGACGGACAGACGGACAGACGGACAGACGGACGGACGGACAGACAGACATGGCTCAATCGACTCGGCTATTGATGCTGATCAAAAATATATATATTTTATGGGGTCGGAAACGATTCCTTCTGGACGTTACACACATCCATTTTCACCACAAATCTAATATACCCCAATACTCATTTTGAGTATCGGGTATAATGACTACGCTTTATGGTTTTATTTACTCACTGTTTCTTTTGTTCAATCTTCTTGAGGGATCAAGAAATTTTTATTTATTTATTTTTTTGTTGTACCTGTATGTGTAAACTAACACTTGCACTCACACTCGCCCTAGGAGAGCACAACGAAATCCCCCTTACCCCTTTGCAGTGGAATTAATAGGTATGTTTTTTTTTTATCTTTAGCTTATTATAAATTCATTATTTTACTCATTTGCTCTACTTCCTCTTCCCATTCTTTTCTCCTTTCCCGTCTACTCGCACTCTCTCTCCTTCTGCGTTCGACCGAAAATTTGAGCCGATCCCGCTACCTTTCCTCTAACTCGCTCTGGCTTTTCGGTTTCGGTTCAACCACTGGAGTTATATGACACTGCGGCACTGAGACGAAGGGTTCTTCCGTTTACAAAAAAGTTTTATCGAAAATTGGTTTTCGTTTTCTTTTAAACTGCTCGCGATACACGACGTGCAGCTTCCCAACGGCAACTGTCTCTTTCTTCAGCTAGTTAGGCCAGCCTTGGTCGAATTATTCTCGTCTCTGCTTCGCTCTAGCTTCGCCTTGTTTATGGTTCCCCTCTGCTTTGCATTCCCCTTGCCAGGTGCATTTATGTTGAAGCGGTGCTCTTTGCCTTGAGATTTAACTGAGGCTGGAGTGCCAAACCTAAGGGGTAGCAAAAGTTCCGACTGCTTGAATACATGTACTGCTGCGGCGCTGCAAAGCTCTCCTCCACTTACCCGCGGATCTGCCCCAATTTAGCAGTGGAATTTCTTTGTTGACTGCTTTTCTTTCTCTTTCTAGCAAGCTCGCGCACTTTTCCGAATCTAAGCAAAAAATTTCCTTTACTCTTCACACTTCACTTCAAACTGCTAGGTTGATCAACGTACCTACTTCCTGAGCTTCACTAGAAGCTACCAGTTGGCTCAGTGTCCAAGACGAACGAGGGAGAACGTTGTGAGTTGCTGCGGACACCGCAACTCTGCGGTTATACCCGATACTAAGGCAGTATGGCTCTCCTTCGGCAGACGCCGCTAATATTAAACGACACGACAAAGAGTGCGTGCGAGAGAGACAGAAAATCAGTCCGAGCGTGACGTCGGGCGCTGCGTAGCCACTGCAAATTGATTTGTTCCTATTGACTATAAAAATGATCTGATCTGATCCAGATTCAGCAATCTGATAGATATGGTCATTATCTATGATTCTGCGTTTTTAGTTTTCTCGAATGTGCAATATTGTAATTGCAACAGATTTTCGTCCTTTGTGTGGGCGGAAGGGCGTGAGGCGAAATTTTGAGATACATGTTTTATAGTAAGATCTAACAGGAGTGCGGATACCAAATTTGGTTACTCTAGCCTTAATAGTCTCTGAGATTTTTGAATATCCCCAGATTTTCGTCCTTTGCGGGGGCGGAAGGGGGTGTGGCGAAATTTTGAAACAAACTCGTCTCGGTCCGATATATTAGGAGAGTGGATACCAAATTTGGTTGCTCTAGCTTTTGTAGTCTCTGAGATCTAGGCGCTAATGTTTTACTCTAAGCAAAGCCGCCTATGCTACGTGTGTGTTAGACAGAGACAGGGCGAGAAAAAATGAAATTGTTTTCTTGATGCTGGCTCTAATAATATTACGATCCAATTCAGATTCCGCAGTCTTAAAGATATGGTCATTCTCTACAATTCTACGTTTTTGGTTTTCTCATATCTTTAAAATTGTGGATGCCACAGATTTTCGTCCTTTGTGGGGGCGGAAGTGGGCGGGGCGAAGTTTTGAAATATTTTTGTAGCAGTGACATATCACAGATGTCTGGATCCAAAACATCGTTGCTCTAGCTCTTATAGTCTTTGAGCACTAGGCGCTGAAGGGGACGGACAGACGGACAGACGGACAGGCGGACGGACGGACAGGCAGACAGGGCTCAATCGACTCGGCTATTGATGCTGATCAAGAATATATATACTTTATGGGGTCGGAAACGATTCCTTCTGGACGTTACACACATCCACTTTTACCACAAATCTAATATACCCCAATACTCATTTTGAGTATCGGGTATAAAAAGAGCGAATGCTATTCTGCCTCGACACTCGGACCCTACTTTCTCTGCTCGACCTTTCAACTGTCAACTTCTATTACTCTTTCCTCAGATACGATCCTTGACCTATAGGTGGCGCGTTTATTTTTCTTTTTCTTCCACCCCCAGTGCTGTTAGGACGCACAGATGTACCTGAATTTTGGTCTGCCGAGAAGCTATCCTATTCCCCGAGTGAATTTCCCCCAAAGCTACAGGGCACTTTACAAATTCCCCCCTGTCAAAATCAGACTTGGGGTAGCGAGACAGAGCTGTCACACGGCCGAAAGCACAAGGCTGATCCAACCCGTAGCTTAGGTGCCGCTACTGCCGCATGTCCTTCGCATGATACCTGCCAATACTTTTACCCTGTAAATCTTCTAGTTCATAGATAGAATTTCCTATATTTTTCCGAACTCTCGCCTTCACAAATACCTTGCCAAGTTTTGCATTGTAACCAGCTGGGAAACTGCTTTGCTTAAAATTTCTCCTAAATACCTCTTGTCCAACTTTATACGACACATCCCGAGATCTTTTATCATACTGCCTCTGATTTCGCTCATTTTGCTTTTGCATGACCTCGCTGGTCTTTTTCCGGATTACCTCCAGCGAATCTTCTTTCGTAAAACTTGCTGCCCTGTCTGCTCTAATGGCAGCGATAACCGAGCGATTTACTCGCACCGATGCATTTGCTTGCGGCGCATGCACGGCCGTCAACGAACGCTTTACTCTGTGAGTTCTCAATAGATGTTGGAACGCGTCTGCTCTAAACTGGGAGCCATTGTCTGAAAAATGGTTTCCGGTACGCCAAACGTGTGGAACAGTTCCTCCTTGAGATACCTTATTACCACCTCTGCTGTTAATTTCTTGACGGGCTTTAGAAAAACAAACTTCGAATAGTGATCTAGTACAATAAATATCCCAACATGTCCGCTTCGCGATCTTGGATATTGCCCCAGAAAGTCGATGTAGAGACTTTGGAAAAACCTCTGTGATTCCGCCGGTATTCCAATAGGAGGTCTTAATGTGGTGTTGGGTGGTTTTGTTGTTTTGCATTGACTGCAGGCATTTATGTGTGTCTTCACGTCATTCACCAGACCCGGCCAATAATTATAGCGCCTGATACGCTCCAAAGTCTTATGTATCCCTTCATGGGAGGCCAAGGGATGGTCATGTGCTCTTTCAAACACTTCCTTTATCATCTCTTTCGGTACCCAGAGCTTTCATGCAAAAGAATCATGCACTATATCCCCTGTTGAGTGTTCTGCTCGACGATAGATCAAACCATCAAAAGCTTTTACATCTGGCAGTTTCGAACTATTGGCTTCTACACGCTCTACTAGATCTAAATAATCTGCCGATTTAAAGTGTGGGGAATCTGTATCTACCAATAGCCCCTGGTTCATATCCATAGCCGCTATGTCATCTTCATGGACTCTCGATAAAACGTCAGGTACTACATTTACATTTGGTTTCAGCAGATCAGTCAATGGAGCTGAAACTGAAGCAAAGCTGAGAATAAACTTCCTATACCAGCCAGCCATGCCTAAAAAGCTTCTCAGTGCTCTCAATGTTTTTGGCAAAGGGAAGTTGGTAATGGCCGAAATCTTATCGGGATCGGTCCTTATGCCCCCTTCACCTATTACATGCCCGAGATACTTAACCGATTGCATGCAAAAATGACTTTTTTCGATGTTTATTGTCAGTCAAGCCTTTCGAATTTTCGAAGAAACCGTCTCCAGCACTTTTATGTGTGAGACAAAGCTATCAGAGATTATGAGCAAATCATCCAAGTACACGAATACTTCGTTGCGAAGTGCAACCGGAATGACTTTATCCATCAGTCTCGACATCGTTTGAGACGCATTACACAGCCCGAATGGGCTTGTATTGATACAAGGGTCTACCTGGTATAGTGAACGCCGTCTTGGGTCTTGAGGCTACATCTAGCGGAATTTGCCAGAAAGCGTCTTTTAAGTCCAGGCTTGATATAAAATTTGCTCTTGGCAGTCTGCTAAGAATGCCATCAATGTGGGGAAGCGGATGGGCATCTTTCTCAGTTACTGCATTCACCTTTCTACTGTCCAAGCAAAGTCTCACTTTCCCTGGTTTTTGGACTAAGACAACAGGCGAGGCCCATGCGCTTTCCGACTCCTCAATTACCCCAAGCTTGATCATCCTGTCTACTTCCACGTAGATCAGCTTCTCTATGGCAGGTGAAACCGAAAAATGCCGTTGTTCATGTCTTACCGAGACCAGAAACAGCAAAGGAAGGAAACTGATCCACTATTGTTTTTAAAGCGAATTCTTGGGCAGGTGACAAGATGTGTTTATTCTGAGATGCCTCTATTCCTGCTATCTGTAACGGCAATGGTAATAGGTTGAAGATTTTCCAAAAATCTATCCCCACGTATAAGTCTTGACTTAGAGAGGGAGTGATAAATAGTTCTATCTCCTTGGATTCTCCCTTAAATTCCATGTTAGTCCTTAATTTGCCTACTATCTGTTGCCTTTTTATACCCGATACTCAATTGGGGTATTGGGGTATGTTAGATTTGTGGTAAAGTGGATGTGTGTAACGTTCAGAAGGAATCGTTTCCGACCCCATATATATATATATATTCTTGATCAGCATCAATAGCCGAGTCGATTGAGCCATGTCTGTCTGTCCGTCTGTCCGTCCGTCCGTCTGTCCGTCTGTCCGTCCGTCCGTCTGTCCGTCCCCTTCAGCGCCTAGTGCTCAAAGACTATAAGAGCGAGAGTAACGATGTTTTGGATCCAGACTTCTGTGATATGTCACTGCTACAAGAATATTTCAAAACTTTTCCCCCCCCACTTCCGCCCCCACAAAGGGCGAAAATCTGTGGCATCCACAATTTCGAGGATACGAGAAAACTAAAAACGCAGAATCGTAGAAGATGACTATATCTTCTAGAGTGCAAAATCTGAACCAGATCGTATAATTATTATAGCCTCTAACACACAGGTTTCATGGTCGGTTTTGCCAAATGCTAAATATGAGTTCAAGTATCTCAGAACCTATAAGAGCCAGAGCAACCAAATTTAGTATCCACACTCCTGTGATATCTGACCTTGACCATTTTGTGTCAAAACTTCGCCACACCCCCTTCCGCCCCCGCAAAGGACGAAAATCTGAGGCATCCACAAATCGCAGAGACTATTAGGGCTAGAGTAACCAAATTTGGTACACACACTCCTTTAAGATGTCACTATAAAACGTATATCTCAAAATTTCGCCCCACCCTCTTGCGCCCCCACAAAGGACGAAAATCTGTTGCATCCACAATATTGCAGATTCGAGAAAACTAAAAACGCAGAATCATAGATAATGACCATATCTATCAGATTTATGAATCTGGATCAGATCAGATCATTTTTATAGCCAAAAGGAACAAATCAATTTGCAGTGGCTACGCAGCGCCCGACGTCACGCTCAGACTGATTTTCTGTCTCTCTCGCACGCACTCTTTGTCGTGTCGTTTAATATTAGCGGCGTCTGCCGGAGGAGAGCCATACTGACTAAGTATCGGGTATAACTGTAGAGTTGCGGTGTCCGCAGCAACTCACAACGTTCCCCCTCGTTCTATTTGCTGTACTTGCGCTTGACATTATCTTCTTGAAAGGTCTTCCGCTACATATCAAATCCTTGGCTAGTTGCCCTCCCACACAACTCATCCCCGCACCCGTGTCTAACAAACCCACTCTAGATTCCTCAAACACTCTAACTTTTTCGTACGGACGTTGGTCCCCATTTTTCTTCGTAATGGAGTTTATGACTTTTGAAGCTTCCCAAAATGCCTTAAGACGCTTCGTGCTTCTCGAGACACTTCTTATTTTCTGCGACCTAATAGCTAAAACTAAGTTTCTAAAACTATCTATTCTTCTATGCCAGTACAAAGGTTCCGCTACCTGAGCCAATTCGGGCATCTTTCCCTGTCCATCAGTACGATTCTCTGCTTTTAATCCTGCTTCGTCGGTTTTCGGTGTGGAACACCTGTCAGCTGACGAGTGTCTGATGGGTTCCCCTTCCCGTTTTTTTGACACCTTTGGCAGGACGGTTTATAAGTATTTGGGATACCACAACCGTAGCAAAATATCTTCCGCTTCGCTGCACAGTCCTGGTATCTATGTCCCTCTTTCCTACAGTTCCAGCATACTAACGCCATTGCCCCTATTTCCTCATTAGCTTCCCCCTCTGAAAATTCAGTTGCCTCGTCACTGATCGCTTCCTCTACGAGCTCCGCGACTTGCTTTTTGAAAGGTCCTAGCTTTTGATATCCGTGCGTACGTTGCACCTCTTCCAAGAAACATTCTCTTTTTCTGCAGATGTCCCTCAACGTTTCGATCGAATTTATCGGAATATTCAAAATTTCATGCTGGATCTCCGGCCGTAGATTGCGTCGATTGAAATGCTTTCTCAAAGCCATGCAAAGGTCCTTCCATCGCACCACACCGACGGTCTTGTGGTACCGCTAGTAAAAGTCGGAAGCTTTGCCTTCAAACAAGGTGTTTGCGTTTCCGCATAACAGGGCGAAATTCCCGTCAAGGGTTTGATGGGTCAGGGCCTCCACTCGATAAATAAAGCTGTCCACATTTAGACCATCAGAAGCTCCATTTAACCGAAGTTTCCAATTATTCATAATGTGACCAACTTTATCTGGCCTTTGAGCCAAGTCTGTGCCAATGGACCTAGCTATTGATCGCCGTGGTTGCGGGGATCCCATATCCTCATTTGCTCCGGAGAGCCCTAAGAGGTGATTCAGAGATGCGTTGTCAGTCAGATGGGGGGTCGGTGGTTGCTGTGGTGCACCCACGTGAGATTCGAGGCTTGTGGTTATTAGGTTTGCCATCTTCTCTGTCAACTGTGACAATAGTTCGTTTTGCATTTTCATAGCCGCTGCGTTTATCTCTGCGGTCATGCTGCTCGAGCTTGCTGAAGGTTGATCTTTGAGTTGTTCCCTTGCATTCCCATCTTCTGAGGTTCCCTGTCCCGAACGCGTTCTTGAAGGTAACTGAACGGGTTGAAAAGACTTTGTGGCGATGCACTGAGTTTGACAAGTTGGGCAAGTGTTTATTGCCATAACATGGGTTTTTATACAGGACTTGTGAAACTCATGGTTGCACTTTGTCACATATTTATCCGCTTCAGCTAGTTCCTTCAAACATAAAGTGCACTTTGGAGGCGCAGCCTCCGTTTCATCGTCTGATCTATCTAACCCCATGTTGATAAACAACCGACGTCGCGATTCTCCATGTTGGGCTAATGAAGTAGATAGTAGTAATTTTTTAATAAAGATGTAAGATGTAAGGATATAGTTTTAAATTTGATAATTGATAACAAAAAATATATTTTTTTCGATAAGATAGCTCATAAAATTTACTGATTTCCGATATTTTAGCTCCCTGCGGCGGCCTAATTTTTGATCCATTCTGTCACCCTCATGCAAGTTAACGCACCCAATTCTATTGAGCTCTTATACGAGTTGTAAACAATCTTTGGCTTTCCAAAACGAAAACAATTTCAATCTTGGGCCTCCGCCTAATTGATTTCTAAGATGTACAATCGCAAGGGCTCCCGCCGCAATCCCAATCTTTGACACTCGCCTAAATGGAAAACCAATGTTTGCCCACACCCGGCTTCTCATAAACAATCTCACTCCCGGCTTTCTGCAGATCCTGCACTTTAGGCATTTTACAGTTCTCTCTTTGGATGACGAAATCCAATACTCGGGATGGCGAAATCAATTGAAATGTTTATAGAAAAACTATTCCCGAAAGGGATCAACGATGCAAAGATCAGAAAGTTCAAGTCAGTCTTGATCCAGAAGCGACACCGCAAAGTCGAGCTAAAAATTAAGATCGCGCAAACCCTTTGCCCGAAATCCTTTGTGACCCTCTACTTAAATCTATATCAGTGAAGGTAGAAGTAAAATAAAAACTTTTTAAAAACACAATCCGCTACCGCAGTTATTTAATTGGCGCCCAACGTGGGGCGACGTTGTATAAAAAGCACCGAATAATAAAAGTGTTGCGTCGTGCCGAAACCCGAAGGACAATTAATTAATGGAATAAATCCTTCAGATATAAAAACGCGGAGTGACTGTGAGATATAAGATAAGAAAAAGTGAGATAAAAAGGAAACAAACCGGAGCTTAGGGTGTGCAAAAATAAATACAATATACAATACAAATACAAATACAAATACAATTCAAAATACAAATAAATACAAAAGCTAATCAAAACAATTCAAAAATACAAAAAAACAAAAAAAACCAAAGTTTTTAAACAAAACCAACCAAACCAAAACACAAAGAAAGTGAAACTATCAGCTAAACCAAAGAAGGAAGACCCCCAGAAGACCCAGTTAAACAAAGAAATTTAAGAAGGAAGACCCGTTCGAAGACCTGTCAGCCAAATCAAGAAGGAAGACCCGTTCGAAGATCTGTCAGCCAAACTAAGAAGGACGACCCCTACCGGATAGTTCGTGAGCAAAAGTTGTATTAATAAATATATAAGTTCAATTAGGTTATATTAGATTATAAAAACAAACATATAAGAAAAATTTAAGGTGGATCAACTAACTTTAGATTTTGAAAAACTAAAAATGATTAACTCACAAACAAGGACCGATCTTACTGCAGATCTGGTCAAACAATTGATAGCACTACAAATTTCACAAGTACAGGAGCAAATTGTAAATTTAAAACAACAAATAGAAACTAAATCCGATCAGGTATCAGATTATCAGGCAGAAGCAATAGACGAGACAATAAAAGATGACACCACATTAAAGGTAATAGAATCCCTACCAATTTTCAATCGTGGATTAAACCAATACGTAGGCTGCAGAAACTGCAGTGAAGTTATATAAGAAAGGAAGTAAGCAATATTATATTGCCTTAACAATTTTGAGAAACAAAATAACAGGACCAGCACATGACGCACTGACCAACCACGGGACAGTTTTAAATTTTGATGCCATACTTTCACGACTTGACTTTGTTTACAGTGACAAGAGACCAATTTACATAATAGAACAGGAGTTAAGCGTTCTCCGACAAGGGAACCTTTCAATAATAGATTTCTATAACGAGGTTAACAAGAAAATGACCTTGTTAATAAATAAGACAATAATGACTCACGGAAAGGACAGTGAAATCACGAAAGAATCAAATAAGAAAATTAGAGACAATGCCTTACGCATTTTTGTCACTGGCCTAAACGGCGGCATTGCAGAAATCCTATTTTCATTGAATCCCCCAGATTTACCGAATGCCTTGGCAAAGGTACAGGAATTGCAATCAAATAACATTCGAGCCCAATTTGCCTACCAATTCAGTGGCCCCAGAAATTCAGGTAATAATAATTACAATACATTAAGATTCAACCAACGACAACCAAGGTTTAATAGTTCAACATTCGACCAAAAAAGGGATTTTCAGAGGAATAACATGTCATGGGGACAACCCTATTTCTTGGGTAATAGACAATAAAATCAGGCCCCAGAACCAATGGATGTAGACGAATCATTACAAATCCAGAACCGACAGAACAGCAATCAGTTCAGGGGAAATAATAATAATAATAATAATAGATATTATCGGGAGAATACTAATGGTTATTATAGGAGAAATAATAACAATTATAACCATGCTCAGCATTTTAGGGCAAACGTAGTACCGAATAATCAATCTAACGCAAATCAAGCGCAGAAACGTAAACCAAATGAAACGTCGGAACAACCGGCTAATAAAGCAATGCGGATAAATAACATTGAGGAGGACCATTTTTTAGATCAGCCCCCGAAGTAGGTCTGCCCTACTTAAACAGAGTGGATAAAAAAATAAACAGAGATATAAAGGTTTTGATAGATACGGGAGCAACTTCCTGTTATATAAAAAAGGGATTTTACGAAAATAAAAAAGAATTATCAATTTATAAGAAAGTTGCTACAGTGAATGGGTTTTCAATAATTAAATATTTCCATAATATAACTATTTTCAACACAAAACAAGTGTTTTATGAAATAGATGGAATGGAGGCAGATTTACTAATAAGATTTAACCTATTAAAGAAAATCGGAGCTGTTATTGATACAGGAAAGGGGACTTTAAGTTATAAAGACAATGAGGAGACACTAATATATGACGAGGTCCTTTCTTTAAACAAATTAACCTTTATAGAAGGAAAAACCATCCTTCCGTTGAAGGAATATATAATAAAAAAATATTTTGAAGAAGAAAAAGAAATGAAAAGTGATTCCGTAAAGGTAGAAGGAAGTTTATATAGCTTGGGATCAAAAAATCCTGAGCACGCCGACGAAGAATTATCCGTCAATAGTTTGGGATTCAAATATCCTGAGCCCGCCGTCGTTGAATTATCCGACATCCAAAGTTTTAATAGTTTGGGATTAAAATATCCTGAACCCGCCGTCGTTGAATTATCCGACAATGAACAATTTAAAAGTTTGGGATGCAAAAATCCTGAACGCGCCGTCGTAGAAATATCCGACATTCAAAATTATGCAAATTCTGAATTGAAAAAAATGAAATTGTATAACACAATATTTCTCGGCCATTGACTTAGAGTCAGGTTTCTATCAGATTTTAATGAGGGAATCAGATATTGAAAAAACATCTTTTTGCATCAATAACGGCAAATATGAATTTCTAAGAATGCTTATGGGATTGACGAACGCTCCCAGAATTTTCCAAAGGGCAATGGACGATATACTTAGAGAACAAGTTGGGAAAACTTGTCACGTCTATATGGACGATATAATAATATTTTCAAAAACTATAGAACAACATTATAAAGATCTAATTCATATATTACAGATATTGCAAAACGCTAACATGAAAATTTCCCTAGAAAAGCCTAAATTCTTTCAATTGGAAACCAAATTTCTGGGATACATTGTTTCCCAAAATATCATTAAAACAGATCCAGACAAAATCTCCACAATACAAAACTATCCAATTCCTAAAAATATCAGAGAGCTACGTAGCTTCTTAGGACTAACAGGGTATTACAGAAAATTTTGTCCGAAATTATGCTACAATTGCCAAACCATTAACAAAATATCTGAGTGGAGTAAATGGGAAAGTTTCACGAAGGGCATCCAAGAAAACATTAATACAGCTGGATGAACCAGCAATGGGAGCATTTAATAATTTAAAGGACAGTTTAATAGCACATATTGAATTAGTACAACCAGATTACAATAAAAAATTCACATTAACCACAGATGCATCGGACATAGCAATAGGTGCAGTTTTGTCGCAAGATGGGAATCCCATAACATTTATTTCTAAAACTTTAAGTAAAACCGAGCAATTATATGCTACTAATAAAAAGGAATTATTAGCTATTGTATGGGCATTAAAAAATTTGCGAAATTATTTATACGGAGTGAGTGGAATTGAAATACATACAGATCACCAACCTTTGTCCTTTGCAATGTCGCAAAAAAATCCAAATGTTGAAATGAAACGTTGGTATTACTTCATAGAAAGTTTCACACCAAAAATCATTTATAAGCCAGGCTCAACTAACGTAGTAGCGGACGCTTTATCTCGGATTAAAATAAATCATATGACAGATAGTGATGTCGACCAGACAGAATCAGAATCAGACATAAATACTCAGCATTCAGCAGAGAGTAGTTTTCAAAACGTCATTCAAGAGACTAGCAAGCCTCTAAACCAATTTAAACAGCAGCTACTATTAGCGCAAGGGAGATTCACAGTTCATGAGTTAGTAAGAGTTTATGAAAATACCTGACATATTATTGAATTTGATACGGTAGACAATCTGCTAATCATTTTAAAAGAATTTATTCAGCCTCACTTAACCACAGGAATACACTGCACTTTAGAAGATTTATACCTTATCCAAAATAAGCTAAAGGAAAACTTCATAAATAAATTTCTCTTCACGAGAAAGTTCCTCCAAGATGTAGTAAATTCAGAAGATAAAGCTATAATTATAGAAGAAACACATTGCAGAGCCCATAGAGGACTAGACGAAAATTAAAAACAAATAACTAAGCTGTATTATTGGCCAAACCTGCACAAAAAATTAAAAGAATATATAAAAAATTGGGAGATCTGTAACAAAAACAAATATCACAGACACCCTGTAAAAATTCCAATTGGGGAAGCTCCCATTCCAGCAAAAGAAGGAGATCAATTACACTTAGACATATACTATGCCCAAAACCTAACATTCATAACTTGTATAGATTCTTATTCCGAATACTTGGTGGTCAAGGAAATTCAAAGTAAATTAAACATTGAAAATAAGGTAATGGAAATTTTGCAACACTTTCCGTTAGCAACATCCTTAATGACTGACAACGAACCAAGCTTTACTTCAGCACAATTTAGATCATTCATACAAACAAGTAACTTAACTATTTATTATGCTGATCCCAGACACAGCACCTCAAATGGTCAGGTAGAAAGGGTACATTCCACACTAACAGAAATAGCGCGGTGCATCAAGGATGAACTAAATCTAACAGATTATTCAGAAATAATAATAAGGGCGGAACTGAAATATAACCTGACGATACATTCAACGACCAATCAAATGCCATATGATATATTGTATAACAAAATAGAACACAAGCATAATCCAATATTACTTAAGGAAGCTCAGACCAAAATGCTTAAGCTACATAACAAAGAAAGAAGAGAAAAAGATTATAAAATAGGAGAAGTAGTTTATGAAAAGAAATTCGGGGAAAGAAATAAACTTCAATCCCGATACAAAAAGCAGGTAGTTAAGGAAAATCGACCGAATAAAATTATAATCAACAATAGAAACAGAATTATACATAAAGATAACATCAAATATTAAATTTTTTTTTTCCAGAAAATGTATGCAAATATACTAATACTGACTTTTGTTATATTGACGACTTCGGAAGTAATTGACTATACGCATAGTGACTATCTATTGCTCAAAGACGACAGAGACGTTTACTCTTATGAAACATACGCTGAACTTTTCCATATTACTAATTTGAGTTTTTATAGAGAAATAATTGATAAAGAATCCAAATATGTCAACAAATCAATTAATTCAGACGATGAGTGGGAAATATCAATGGACTTAAGTTTATTAAAATTAATGATTTTACTTTGAGTTCCAAAACGGAATGAAAGGGGAATAAATGAATTAGGTACCATTTGGAAATGGATAGCAGGCAGCCCTGATCATGACGACTTTTTGAAAATACAAAATAAAGTAAATGAATTAACTGAAAATAATAATAAACAATTTGTAATAAATTCCAAATTTTTCAAAGAAATTGAATTGCTATCAAATTCATTAAAAAATGTCATCTTCAATGAAGAAACGATACTGAGAAAGCATCGTTTAAAATTAATAACTTTTGACCTACTAAATTTAGTTGATACCATAACCCTCTTAAAAGTAAACATTTTCAATACAAAAATTTTAAATAAAAACGAAATAGAGGACATTTATAAGCATGAAAAACATCCTGTTGAACTGTCTGATCTGCTGGACATTGCAACGGTTAAAATAATTCGAAATGCTGATTTAATAATCATTTACATAAAATATCCTCAAATTAAAGATATTTGCAAGTTTTACCATGCAAGAGCCATCTCACAAAATGATGGAATGTTAGTTATAAGTGAAAAAGTTTGTGAATGTAAGGAGAAATACTATTTAATGAATAATTTTAAAAGTGAAACTTTTAACAATTACGCACAAATAAATTTAAAGAAGACCTGTTTCACCAATTTACTTAATGGCTTTAAAGCCAACTGCACTAAAAACAGTGCTCTCAATGTTTTTGGCAAAGGGAAGTTGGTAATGGCCGAAATCTTATCGGGATCGGTCCTTATGCCCCCTTCACCTATTACATGCCCGAGATACTTAACCGATTGCATGCAAAAATGACTTTTTTCGATGTTTATTGTCAGTCAAGCCTTTCGAATTTTCGAAGAAACCGTCTCCAGCACTTTCATGTGTGAGACAAAGCTATCAGAGATTATGAGCAAATCATCCAAGTACACGAATACTTCGTTGCGAAGTGCAACCGGAATGACTTTATCCATCAGTCTCGACATCGTTTGAGACGCATTACACAGCCCGAATGGCATAACCTTATATTGATACAAGGGTCTACCTGGTATAGTGAACGCCGTCTTAGGTCTTGAGCCTACATCTAGCGGAATTTGCCAGAAAGCGTCTTTTAAGTCCAGGCTTGATATAAAATTTGCTCTTGGCAGTCTGCTTAGAATGCCATCAATGTGGGGAAGCGGATAGGCATCTTTCTCAGTTACTGCATTCACCTTTCTACTGTCCAAGCAAAGTCTCACTTTCCCTGGTTTTTGGACTAAGACAACAGGCGAGGCCCATGCGCTTTCCGACTCCTCAATTACCCCAAGCTTGATCATCCTGTCTACTTCCGCGTAGATCAGCTTCTCTATGGCAGGTGAAACCGAAAAATGCCGTTGTTCATGTCTTACCGAGACAAGAAACAGCAAAGGAAGGAAACTGATCCACTATTGTTTATAAAGCGAATTCTTGGGCAGGTGACAAGATGTGTTTATTCTAAGATGCCTCTATTCCTGCTATCTGTAACGGCAATGGTAATAGGTTGAAGATTTTCCAAAAATCTATCCCCAAGTATAAGTCTTGACTTAGAGAGGGAGTGATAAATAGTTCTATCTCCTTGGATTCTCCCTTAAATTCCATGTTAGTCCTTAATTTGCCTGCTATCTGTTGCCTTTTTATACCCGATACTCAAAATGAGTATTGGGGTATGTTAGATTTGTGGTAAAGTGGATGTGTGTAACGTCCAGAAGGAATCGTTTCCGACCCCATATATATATATATTCTTGATCAGCATCAATAGCCGAGTCGATTGAGCCATGTCTGTCTGTCCGTCTGTCCGTCCGTCCGTCTGTCCGTCTGTCCGTCCGTCCGTCTGTCCGTCCCCTTCAGCGCCTAGTGCTCAAAGACTATAAGAGCGAGAGTAACGATGTTTTGGATCCAGACTTCTGTGATATGTCACTGCTACAAGAATATTTCAAAACTTTGCCCCGCCCACTTCCGCCCCCACAAAGGGCGAAAATCTGTGGCATCCACAATTTCGACGATGCGAGAAAACTAAAAACGCAGAATCGTAGAAGATGACTATATCTTCTAGAGTGCAAAATCTGAACCAGATCGTATAATTATTATAGCCAGAATCAAGAAAACAATTTCATTCTTTCTCGCTCTGTCTCTCTCTCTAACACATAGGTTTCATGGTCGGTTTTGCCAAATGCTAAATATGAGTTCAAGGATCTCAGAACCTATAAGAGCCAGAGCAACCAAATTTAGTATCCACACTCCTGTGATATCGGACCTTGACCATTTTGTGACCACCGCAAAGGACGAAAATCTGAGGCATCAACAAATCGCAGAGACTATTAGGGCTAGAGTAACCAAATTTGGTACACACACTCCTTTAAGATGCCACTATAAAACGTATATCTCAAAATTTCGCCCCACCCTCTTGCGCCCCCACAAAGGACGAAAATCTGTTGCATCCACAATATTGCAGATTCGAGAAAACTAAAAACGCAGAATCATAGATAATGACCATATCTATCAGATTTATGAATCTGGATCAGATCAGATCATTTTTATAGCCAAAAGGAACAAATCAATTTGCAGTGGCTACGCAGCGCCCGACGTCACGCTCAGACTGATTTTCTGTCTCTCTCGCACGCACTCTTTGTCGTGTCGTTTAATATTAGCGGCGTCTGCCGGAGGAGAGCCATACTGACTTAGTATCGGGTATAACTGTAGAGTTGCGGTGTCCGCAGCAACTCACAACGTTCCCCCTCGTTCTATCTGCTGTACTTGCGCTTGACATTATCTTCTTGAAAGGTCTTCCGCTACATATCAAATCCTTGGCTAGTTGCCCTCCCACACAACTCATCCCCGCACCCGTGTCTAACAAACCCACTCTAGATTCCTCAAACACTCTAACTTTTTCGTACGGACGTTGGTCCCCATTTTTCTTCCTAATGGAGTTTATGACTTTTGAAGCTTCCCAAAATGCCTTAAGACGCTTCGTGCTTCTCGAGACACTTCTTATTTTCTGCGACCTAATAGGTAAAACTAAGTTTCTAAAACTATCTATTCTTCTATGCCAGTACAAAGGTTCCGCTACCTGAGCCAATTCGGGCATCTTTCCCTGTCCATCAGTACGATTCTCTGCTTCTAATCCTGCTTCGTCGGTTTTCGGTGTGGAACACCTGTCAGCTGACGAGTGTCTGATGGGTTCCCCTTCCCGTTTTTTTGACACCTTTGGCAGGACGGTTTATAAGTATTTGGGATACCACAACCGTAGCAAAATATCTTCCGCTTCGCTGCACAGTCCTGGTATCTATGTCCCTCTTTCCTACAGTTCCAGCATACTAACGCCATTGCCCCTATTTCCTCATTAGCTTCCCCCTCTGAAAATTCAGTTGCCTCGTCACTGATCGCTTTCTCTACGAGCACCGCGACTTGCTTTTTGAAAGGTCCTAGCTTTTTATATCCGTGCGTACGTTGCACCTCTTCCAAGAAACATTCTCTTTTTCTGCAGATGTCCCTCAACGTTTCGATCGAATTTATCGGAATATTCAAAATTTCGTGCTGGATCTCCGGCCGTAGATTGCGTCGAACATTTTCTATTAAGGTCTTGTCCGATAGCGGCAGATCTAGTCGGTCAGTAAGCTTCTGGATAGATTCAAGAAATACCTCGAACGACTCCTTTTCTTTCTTTCCTGTCTCTTATCATTTGTCTAATATCAACGTCTGTCCGAGGGTCCCTGAAATGCTTTCTCAAAGCCATGCAAAGGTCCTTCCATCGCACCACACCGACGGTCTTGTGGTACCGCTAGTAAAAGTCGGAAGCTTTGCCTTCAAACAAGGTGTTTGCGTTTCCGCATAACAGGGCGAAATTCCCGTCAAGGGTTTGATGGGTCAGGGCCTCCACTCGATAAATAAAGCTGTCCACATTTAGACCATCAGAAGCTCCATTTAACCGAAGTTTCCAATTATTCATAATGTGACCAACTTTATCTGGCCTTTGAGCCAAGTCTGTGCCAATGGACCTAGCTATTGATCGCCGTGGTTGCGGGGATCCCATATCCTCATTTGCTCCGGAGAGCCCTAAGAGGTGATTCAGAGATGCGTTGTCAGTCAGATGGGGGGTCGGTGGTTGCTGTGGTGCACCCACGTGAGATTCGAGGCTTGTGGTTATTAGGTTTGCCATCTTCTCTGTCAACTGTGACAATAGTTCGTTTTGCATTTTCATAGCCGCTGCGTTTATCTCTGCGGTCATGCTGCTCGAGCTTGTTGAAGGTTGATCTTTGAGTTGTTCCCTTGCATTCCCATCTTCTGAGGTTCCCTGTCCCGAACGCGTTCTTGAAGGTAACTGAACGGGTTGAAAAGACTTTGTGGCGATGCACTGAGTTTGACAAGTTGGGCAAGTGTTTATTGCAATAAAATGGGTTTTTATACAGGACTTGTGAAACTCATGGTTGCACTTTGTCACATATTTATCCGCTTCAGCTAGTTCCTTCAAACATAAAGTGCACTTTGGAGGCGCAGCCTCCGTTTCATCGTCTGATCTATCTAACCCCATGTTGATAAACAACCGACGTCGCGATTCTCCATGTTGGGCTAAAGAAGTAGATAGTAGTAATTTTATAATAAAGATGTAAGATGTAAGGATATAGTTTTTAAATTTGATAATTGATAACAAAAAATATTTTTTTTTTCGATAAGATAGCTCATAAAACCCCCTCCCGGCTACCGCCTTAACCTAACCTAGCTCATAAAATTTACTGATTTCCGATATTTTAGCTCCCTGCGGCGGCCTAATTTTTGATCCATTCTGTCACCCTCATGCACGTGTAAGCAAAGAGAAAAAAAAACACACACACAAACTGAAATACTTGGGCATTCTGTCTCATAAGAACAGTGGACAGTGGCAACTTCTAAAGTCACTCCGCCTGTTATCCATGCCATCCTCATTTTGACCTCCCAAGCACATCAGTACTAGCTTTTACAAGACTCACTCACTTGTCCATCACCCGTGGTCAGGCGTACCAAATTTAATCGACTAGCCTGCATTTCCTATTCGTTTGATATCGGACTTCCGTGGGCGAATCCTACACAATTAGTTAGAAAAATGAGTTCGAGCTTAACTACGATAGATGTGGCCACCGGTTAACTCCTTAGAGCCAATTCCGCTGTTTTCCGTATCACTTCACATAGCTGCCAAAACTCATTGAAAATAGTTAGATCATTCAAACCCACATCCGTCATGGTCAGGTAGAAGTCACTAAGAGGCCTCCCCCTGGTAGTGTTCAGTCTTCGCCAGTGAGTAGGGCCAGAGCCTATTTAGGCTCTAACTCCGACATTGGCCAATAGATGGTTTTTTTTCTGACCTCATGTTAATAGGAAGCTAGGTTCGAAGGCGCGCATTCTCGCTGTGCTCGGGTCCAGTTGCTTTTTGACTGCCACTCGAAGCAGACGTGTTTTTCAAGCGGTCCGCTATACCGTCGTTCGAGAAAAGTAAAAAGTGATTTTTCCAAGTGGAAAACATATTAAAATTGCCGCGAGATCACGCGCTGTTCGCCAGTGCAATCGCGTGTTAATTTGGTGAAAAAACAGAGCAGCTATTTGCAAATTAATATTTGTAAAATAAACGCTAAAAACAGCCACGTGCGGAACCTTAGTTCGTCAACAAGTGCGAATAGTTCGACAACAAGTCGAAATAGTTCGTCAGCACGTTCGAGTTCGAAGCTTTGGTTCGAAGCTTTGGCTTGAGTTCGGAGCTTTTCGGTTGGTGTCCCCGCTAAAACTTTCGGTTTTAGTCTCCGCTAGAACTTGTGGTTCGTGTCTCCGCCGAGACTTTTGGTTCGCGTCTCCACTAGTGCCGTTTAGTGTCGAGTCACGCCAATAGAGGGAGCCATAACTAGCCGGGTATGGAAGTGGATACGGAGGCCGACGCCAGCGACACTAGCCTGGCTAGTGTAGGGGCGAGCTCGTCGTCGAGCGTTCCCACCCGCAGGCGGGGTCGGCCGAAGTCCTCAGCCGCCAAAAAGGGAGCCAAAAAGATCGGGCTTGGGATTGGGATAGCCGGAGAGCTGCCGATCCCTGCCGAGAGATCGCCGCCACCATCGCTCCCCTTTGAGGAGGCTCCAGGCACCTCTGGCGCCGCCGCTGCCGCTGCCACCACCGCTGCCAGTACCTCTGCCGCCGCTGCTACCATCGCTGCCACCACCGCTGCTGCCACCGCTGCCACCACCGCTGCCGCTGCCACATGCCCGGCAACTGGCATTGTCGCGGCAGGCTACTCGGCCATCATTGCGGAAATGTCTGCGATCAGGATGGCGGTGAACGAGGCTGTGCTGAAGGGGCTGATGCCGACAGAGGCTTCCATAGGAATCCTCGTCGCTACCAACCGGTACGACGAGTTGGTCATGGCCCTGGCTGGAGAAAAGGTGCGCCTGGAGGAGAGGGCAAGGATGCCGCCTCCACCGAGACCCGCTGCTGCTGCCCACACGGGCACCACCGCCGTCACAACCGCTGCGTATGCGACAGCCTTCCCAGGCCTGCCCGCACCGAGCGCCGTCGCTGCACCGATCCCAAGGCCTAGGGATACCTGGTCTGCTCTAATAAGGAGCAAGAACCCGGAGGAGACCAGCAAGGAGCTTGTGGAGCGTGTAAAGAAGACCGTGGTACCGGCACTTGGAGTCCGCGTTCACGAGGTTCGCGAGCTGAAGAGCGGAGGAGCGATTATTCGCACCCCTTCAGTGAGCGAACTGAGGAAGGTAGTGGCCAGCAGCAAATTCGCCGAAGCAGGACTGGTGGTCAAGAAGAGGCCGGAGACCAAGCCTCAGGTCGTGGTGTATGACGTGGACACGTCGATCACACCTGAAGAGTTCATGGAGGAGCTCTTCGCGAAGAACCTGGAGGAGACCATGACCGCCGCGGAATTTAAAAAGTCGGTTCACCTGGGCAGTAAACCCTGGTCGGTCACCGACGGCGCCACGATCAACGTGACGCTAGAGGTCGACACGAAGGCACAGGAGGCGTTGCACGAATGCGTGTACATAAAGTGGTTCAGATGCCGCTGCCGCTCCTTGGTCCGAACATACGCCTGCCACAGATGTGCAGGCTTTGACCACAAGGTGTCGCAATGTCGCCTTAAGGAGAACGTGTGCCACCGGTGTGGACAGAACGGCCACAACGTTGCACGGTGTCCCAACCCCGTGGACTGCCGCAACTGCCGCTTCAAGGGGTACCCTGCAGCACATTCCATGCTGTCAGCGGCGTGCCCGATCTACGCAGCGGTACTGGCGAGGGTGCAAGCTAGACATTAATGTTTAGCTTCATCCAAGCTAATTGTGGCCGTGGCCGAGCGGCTGTGATGGAACTCGGAGCCATCATGCGCAGCTCTGGCCGTCAGTTCGCACTGGTCCAGGAGCCGTACGTCGATGGAGCAGGGCGGATTACCGGCCTTCCTTCTGGAATGCGAGTATTCCAGGACCGCCGAGGAAAAGCTGCTATCATCGTCGATGAACCGGACGCCATCTGCATGCCAATGGAGACCCTTACCACGGATTTTGGAGTATGCGTCAGAGTTACGGGAAGATTCGGCTCAATCTTCCTATGCTCCGTGTACTGCCAATTCGACACCGACTTGGCGCCGTACCTCAGGTACTTAGATGCGGTGCTGCTGCTGGGCAGCCGCACTCCTGTCATCTTTGGGCTCGACGCGAACGCAGTATCCCCAGCGTGGTTTAGCAAGCTCTCCGGACACAACCGGGGGCAAGCTAACTATGCACGGGGTGAGCTGCTGTCTGAGTGGATAACCGAGATGAGAGCCGGCGTGCTCAATGAAGCCAGTCGGGTATTTACATTCGATAACCGTAGAGGCCAAAGCGACATCGATGTGACAATCGTCAACCAAGCTGCGACTATGTGGGCCACATACGATTGGGAAGTGAAGGAATGGGACACCAGCGATCACAACATGATCCATGTTGTGGTGACGACTGACCCGAACGACGCAGTTGAGCCCATTGCTCCTGTGCCGTCCTGGAAGCTTTCCAATGCGCGCTGGCGATTGTTCGAGGAGGAAGTGGTAAGGGAGACAGCCGAATTACCGGAAGACACCGCCGAATCGCCGTTGGACAACCAAGTGTCTGCACTGCGCTCTGTAGTGCACAGTGTGTGCGACAGAGTGCTGGGACGCAGCACACCGAGAGCCGCGAGAAAAGTAGTTTGGTGGACTGCCGAACTACACTCCAAACGCCGAGAGGTCAGGAGACTGAGGCGAAGGCTCCAGGACGCTCGTCGGCACGAGACCGACGCAGCAGAGGAACTTGTGCTCGCGTTGAGGATCTCCTCAGCGCAGTACAAGAAGCTCATCCTGAGATCGAAGGAAGACAACTGGCGACGCTTCGTGGGAGAGAACAGAGATGATCCATGGGGGCACGTCTACAGGATTTGCCGAGGCCGCAAAAAGAGCACGGAGATTGGATGCCTTCGAACGGATGGTAGGCTGGTCGCAACATGGCACGACTGTGCGGGTGTGCTCCTTCGCAACTTCTTTCCTGTTGCGGAGTCGAATGCACACATTGCCATCCCGATCGAGGCTCCACCGGCCCTCGAAGCTTTCGAGGTTGATGCATGCGTCGCCAGGTTGAAGAGCAGACGCTCTCCCGGCATGGACGGCATCACAGGTGCCATTTGCAAGGCATTGTGGCGTGCCATCCCTCAGCACATGACAGCGATGTATTCCCGCTGCCTGGAGACAGGGTATTTCCCAACGGAATGGAAGCATCCTAGGGTGGTTCCACTTCTGAAGGGACCCGATAAGGACCGGACCGATCCAACCTCATATCGGGGTATCTGTCTGTTGCCAGTGCTGGGCAAAGTGCTTGAGGGCATCATGGTGAATCGTCTGAAGGACACCATTCCGGATGGCTGCAGATGGCAATTTGGCTTTCGCCAAGGACGTTGTGTGGAGGATGCTTGGAAACACGTCGTGAGTACTGTTTCGGCCAGCCGGTCGAAATACGTGCTCGGAGTCTTCGTGGACTTCAAGGGAGCCTTCGACAACGTCGAGTGGAATGCTGCACTACGCCGCCTCCTTGAGCTGGGATGCCGAGAAGCAAGCTTGTGGCGAAGTTTCTTCTCCGGCCGGAGTGCGAGCATCGTCAGTAGGCATGGAGTAGCCACTGTTCCGGTGACACGAGGTTGCCCGCAGGGGTCCATAAGTGGTCCATTTATATGGAACATCTTAATGGACGTGTTGCTCCAGCGCTTAGAGCCCCTTGGTGCGCTCAGCGCGTATGCTGACGACTTGCTCCTCCTCATCGAAGGGAATGCCCGATCAGAGCTCGAACAAAAAGGAGGTGAGTTAATGTCCATCGTAGGCGCTTGGGGAGTTGAAGTCGGCGTTGCCGTTTCAACTAGCAAGACGGCGATCATGCTGCTCAAAGGCATACTTAGACGGCCGCCAGTGGTACGGTTTGCTGGAGCAAGCCTGCCATATAAGCGCAAGTATCGGTACCTGGGCATCACGGTCGGCGAGCGGTTGAGTTTTCTCCCGCACATCACGGGCTTGCGTGATAAGCTGACCGGAGTCGTAGGGGCATTGTCGCGCGTACTGCGGGTTGACTGGGGACTCAGTCCCCGCGCAAAGCGAACAATATATGCCGGACTCATGGTGCCCTGCGCACTATTTGGTGCCTCGGTTTGGTCTGTCGTGACGACGACGCAAGTGGTTGCCAGGAGGCATCTGCTTGCGTGCCAAAGGATCATCCTGATTGGATGCCTACCGGTATGCCGAACAGTGTCCACCATGGCGCTGCAAGTACTAGCTGGAGCCCCCCCGTTTGATCTGGTTGCCAGACGCCTGGCAATCAGCTTCAAACTAAAGCGTGACTACCCGCTGGAGGAGAGCGATTGGCTGTACGGCGAAGATTTGGCAAATCTTAGCTGGAAGCAGAAGATGGCGCGACTAGACGAAGGCCTGTTGTGCGAGTGGCAACGCAGATGGGATGATGGTGACTCCCCAGGTCGGGTGACGCACCGCTTCATCCCGAACGCAGGCTTCGTTTACAGCGAACGAAGGTTTGGCTTCACGCTGCGCGCTGGGTTCCTGCTGACGGGCCACGGATCGCTCAATACATTTTTGCATGGAAGAAGCCTTAGCGACACGCCAGCATGTCTATGCGGCGCAGAACGCGAGGATTGGCAGCACTTCCTATGTGCTTGTCCCCTTTATGCAGACTTGCGAGACCTCGATGGACTTGGAGTGCAGTACACGGATGGCGACTGGACCTTCTCCGATGTGACGGCTTCTCAGGAGAGAATGCGGACTCTCGACGGGTTCGCCGGACTGGCGTTCTCCAGGCGACAGCAGCTGCTGAACGCGCAAGCGGCGCACGGGCTGGGTGGATTCCCTATCCAGGCCGGTCGGGGCTAAAAGGGAGGATCGAGCTGAGTCCTTAAGATCGGTACCACGGGTTGTGCAGTTCCAAGGCTGCACATTGAGGTCGGCCCCCTAGTGGGAGTATCGTGGTGGCTGTGGTTGATACCCAAACGTTACGCGGGGAGAGCCGCTAGGCTCCTCGTGGAGTTGCGCTCTCAACCGGGTGCCGAGACCCATAGATCGGAAGACGTGTTAGATACACCTCGCCCCACACCAAGGGGGATTGTATGCCCGACCAGGATACTTTCAATTGGTACCGGAAGAGTCGCTATGTACATAGCTATAGCTTCTCTTTACGGGCGCTAACTGGCGCATCGTACCAGGTTCCTGCGTATGTAGCGGTGGTGCGTGATGGCGTGATATATGTATATATATCGCACTAATCGAGGCTAAGCTGCAAATAAACATTAGACGCCGTGGTTGAAATCCCTCCCTGAGGAACCGCCACGTAAAATAAAGCTGAGAGATCAGATTCATTCTGTGCTCGGGTCCAGCTCGTCGGATTGGTCGGGGTTCTTTCTCCCCTAGCTACACAGTTTTCCTGACACAAATCAATATAATGCGCTTCAAAAAAATTAAACAGGATCTCGACGTTAATATCAATAACCAATAAAGAAAACTCATTTCTACTCTGCGCCGATACGCATTTAGAAACCGCTTAGAATAAGGTGTAGTTCGTCTTCTGTCTGATGGAGGGAACAGCGGTGATGTATGTCCCTAGTCTTTACCCACCCAACCATGACAAACGCGTTTACATTCGGGCGTTGTCCCATTTCAAATATTCAACATCTTCTAGTGCATTTTGAAAGAGACAAGCATAAGTACTTGACGGACGGAGACAATATTTAGTTTAGGCAGACATATTCATGATTACCAATTCATTTTTATACCCGATACTCAAAATGAGTATTGGGGTATATTAGATTTGTGGTAAAAGTGGATGTGTGTAACGTCCAGAAGGAATCGTTTCCGACCCCATAAAGTATATATATTCTTGATCAGCATCAATAGCCGAGTCGATTGAGCCCTGTCTGTCTGTCCGTCCGTCCGTCTGTCCGTCTGTCCGTCCCCTTCAGCGCCTAGTGCTCAAAGACTATAAGAGCTAGAGCAACGATATTTTGGATCCAGACTTCTGTGATATGTCACTGCTACAAAAATATTTCAAAACTTCGCCCCGCCCACTTCCGCCCCCACAAAGGACGAAAATGTGTGGCATCCACATTTTTAAAGATACGATAAAACCAAAAACGCAGAATCGTAGAGACTGACCATTTCTTTTAGGCTGCAGAATCTGAATTGGATCGTATTATTATTATAGCCAGCATCAAGAAAACAATTTCATTTTTTCTCGCCCTGTCTCTCTCTAACACACACGTAGCATAGCCGCCTTTGCCTAGAGTAAAGCATTAGCGCCTAGATCTCAGAGACTATAAAAGCTAGAGCAACTAAATTTGGTATCCACACTCCTAATATATCGGACCGAGACGAGTTTGTTTCAAAATTTTGCCACACCCCCTTCCGCCCCCGCAAAGGATGCAAATCTGGGGATATTCACAAATCTCAGAGACTATTAAGGCTAGAGTAACCAAATTTAGTATCCGCACTCCTGTCAGATCTCACTATAAAACGTATTTCTCAAAATTTCGCTCCACCCCCTTCCGCCTACACAAAGGACGAAAATCTGTTGCATGCACAATATTGCAGATTCGAGAAAACTAAAAACGCAGAATCATAGATAATGACCATATCTATCAGATTGCTGAATCTGGATCAGATCAGATAATTTTTATAGCCAAAAGAAACAAATCAATTTTCCCCCTCGTTTTATTTTTATGTTGAATGTCCCTAACTATAAGAGATTGTATTGATATTTTTTACATAAATTACAGATATAATCCGATTTCTTACATTTACAAATAAACAAAAATATACAAACTTTCTTCTTCTTGGATCAGCAAAAACAAACTTAATTATTTGAGCATTTGAGGGGGAAATATTCTTTCAAATCAGTATATATATATCTACCTTAACAAACTTACGCCTGCATTGGTGTATAGGCATTGTGGTTTCAGCCACTAGTGGTACTCACAGTAATTGATGAAACTCATCGGTGTATCGTTGGGCCCAAGATGACTTTGACGGATTCATTTATATACGCTGTGTAATTTAGAGGTTGGTCAGTTTAAATGTATGTATATATATAAAGAGAAACACATTATCCCAAACTCATATTGCTCAGTTTTCAAAATCTTCAGTTACTTTACAAATTTACTCATTGGAGGAAGCTATTTAGTTACTACATTAATCAACACAATGATAAACGAGATATGAATATGTGGATCTAAACAGCTGGTTCTTAGAGCAGCAGCGTATAGATTTTTATGTGATAATGATAAAGGCAAACGGGAACTTGCACTTGAAATTTAACTTGAGAAACACGGGAATCAAAATAAACAAAAATCTGCTGACAGCAAGAGTGGTTCTGAGGCAATGTGGTTTAGGCTAGCCTAATTACTCAATCCTCTGTAAATTTTCGTAGGTTGGTGACGATTATGTCGTCTGGCTTTTTGAGATCGGCAGGTTCAAACTGAAGTTCGGACATCCAGCAGTGGTGTATGGTGGTTGGTCTTTCACGAGCCGTAAATGATATCCGATATTGAGCTAGCCCAACGTCAACGGTTCAGCCTTCACTTTGCCGCCGTGGATGTGCACTGCACAAACTCCCAAACGGTCAGCTTTGTTGTTTTAGTAGTTGATACCGTAGATTGGTTGGCCGGCTTGGCTGTATTAAGATTTTCCAGTACTCCTATCCCTAAATAAAACTGTGTCAGAACCTTATCTTTCCACGGTGGACTAACGTACCTTTGCTTCTTTCAAGAATTTCACTTTATTTGCACTTTTCCCTCGGGTAGTTCAGCTAACGCCACTCTTCGGATTTATTAATCCAAATAAACAGTGGATGATTGGATAATAGCGAAAAATTGGAAGTTATGTAACTCCACGTGTCTTCACCATTCACTCTGCGATTGCTATCACGAAAATCTATATATGTATACGTGTGCCGTAAGTTAAACTATGCAGGGGAATGATTTCACATGAATAAAGTCTATTCGCCTGTACCTATTGCATTCCAAAGCTGAGCTTTAAGCTTTAACATAACTGTGCAATCGGATGATCTTCTGGATCTCCTGCATTCCACCAATTTCTTCGAGCTATGCTAGCGAGGGCGGTATGAAAAGTATTTTTCTAGAAAGTGTACCTAACTTGTTCGACCTTTTCCTTTTTCTTTTGATTTTCGAATAGTTGGACACTACACCCTGGAGTCCAATGCTTGATTAGGGAATGAAATAAGAAGGAAATTAAGGAATAAGTTCAGCCACTCTGCTTTGGTGACACTAAGCAGTGCACAAAACCGTCACTGATTTCTTTGACCTGAAAGGTTGATCGTGAAGTATGAAAGGAAATTAGTTGGCCATCAGTAATGAAAAGTGAGCCACACTCGTATAATGTACGTTAGTACATCTACGTTGTGGCCCCACGATGGGCGCCAAATATAAAAATGTTTATTATTATCATTGTTGTAGTGGACAACGGTTAGAAGGACTGATGTTTTCCTCATAGGTCGACCAGCACGCTATCATTCCGGCTACTGTCTCGTCGGCAAAAGGGTGGTGTTCTTTTTATTTGTCTATTCTGAGACCTACGACATTTGTTATACCCGATACTCAAAATGAGTATTGGGGTATATTAGATTTGTGGTAAAAGTGGATGTGTGTAACGTCCAGAAGGAATCGTTTCCGACCCCATAAAGTATATATATTCTTGATCAGCATCAATAGCCGAGTCGATTGAGCCCTGTCTGTCTGTCCGTCCGTCCGTCTGTCCGTCCGTCCGTCTGTCCGTCTGTCCGTCCCCTTCAGCGCCTAGTGCTCAAAGACTATAAGAGCTAGAGCAACGATGTTTTGGATCCAGACTTCTGTGATATGTCACTGCTACAAAAATATTTCAAAACTTCGCCCCGCCCACTTCCGCCCCACAAAGGGCGAAAATCTGTGGCATCCACAATTTCGACGATACGAGAAAACTAAAAACGCAGAATCGTAGAAGACTATATCTTCTAGAGTGCAAAATCTGAACCAGATCGTATAATTATTATAGCCAGAATCAAGAAAACAATTTCATTCTTTCTCGCGCTGTCTCTCTCTAACACACATGTTTCATGGTCGGTTTTGCCAATTGCAAAATAGGAGTTCAAGGATCTCAGAACCTATAAGAGCCAGGGCAACCAATTTTGGTATCCACACTCCTGTGATATCGGACCTTGACCGTTTTGTGTCAAAATTTCGCCACACCCCCTTCCGGCCCCGCAAAGGACGAAACTCTGGGGTATCCACAAATCTCAGAGACTATTAACGCTAGAGTAACCAAATTTAGTATCCGCACTCCTATAAAACGTATATCTCAAAATTTCGCCCCACCCCCTTCCGCCCACACAAAGAACGAAAATCTGTTGCATCCACAATATTGCAGATTCGAGAAAACTAAAAACGCAGAATCATAGATAACAACCATATCTATCAGATTGCTGAATCTGGATCAGATCAAATAATTTTTATTGCCAAAAGGAACAAATCAATTTGCAGTAGCTACGCAGCGCCCGACATCACGCTCAGACTGATTTTCTGTCTCTCTCGCACGCACTCTTTGTCGTGTCGTTTAATATTCGCGGCGTCTGCCGGAGGAGAGCCATACTGACTAAGTATCGGGTATAAATGTAGAGTAGCGGCGTCCGCAGCAACTCACAACGTTCCCTCTCGTTTTTTTTCTTAAATTTTAAATGTGCACCTAAAACATTATGCGAGTGTGTGTCAGTATGTGATAGGAGAGAGTAGAACGAACCCCGACAATCCGGCGAGCTTAGTCAGAGCATAGCTAGAGGTGCACACGAAATCTCTTCATACTAGTATGGGTAAACGACAGCTATCCCACACCTGCACGCTACAAAATTGGCGCCCAACGTGGGGCCCGAAGGGACATGATCTCTCGTAATCCGATTCCTTACATTTACAAATAAACAAAAATATACAAACTTCCTTCTTCTTGGATCAGCAAAAAAAAACTTAATTATTTGAGCATTTGAGGGGGAAATATTCTTTCAAATCAGTATATATATATCTACCTTAACAAACTTACGCCTGCATTGGTGTATAGGCATTGTGGTTTCAGCCACTAGTGGTACTCACAGTAATTGTGACATGATCTCTCGTAATCCGATTCCTTACATTTACAAATAAACAAAAATATACAAACTTCCTTCTTCTTGGATCAGCAAAAAAAAACTTAATTATTTGAGCATTTGAGGGGGAAATATTCTTTCAAATCAGTATATATATATCTACCTTAACAAACTTACGCCTGCATTGGTGTATAGGCATTGTGGTTTCAGCCACTAGTGGTACTCACAGTAATTGATGAAACTCATCGGTGTATCGTTGGGCCCAAGATGACTTTGACGGATTCATTTATATACGCTGTGTAATTTAGAGGTTGGTCAGTTTAAATGTATGTATATATATAAAGAGAAACACATTATCCCATACTCATATTGCTCAGTTTTCAAAATCTTCAGTTACTTTACAAATTTACTCATTGGAGGAAGCTATTTAGTTACTACATTAATCAACACAATGATAAACGAGATATGAATATGTGGATCTAAACAGCTGGTTCTTAGAGCAGCAGCGTATAGATTTTTATGTGATAATGATAAAGGCAAACGGGAACTTGCACTTGAAATTTAACTTGAGAAACACGGGAATCAAAATAAACAAAAATCTGCTGACAGCAAGAGTGGTTCTGAGGCAATGTGGTTTAGGCTAGCCTAATTACTCAATCCTCTGTAAATTTTCGTAGGTTGGTGACGATTATGTCCTCCGGCTTTTTGAGATCGGCAGGGTCAAACTGAAGTTCGGACATCCAGCAGTGGTGTATGGTGGTTGGTCTTTCACGAGCCGTAAATGATTTCCGATATTGAGCTAGCCCAACGTCAACGGTTCAGCCTTCACTTTGCCGCCGTGGATGTGCACTGCACAAACTCCCAAACGGTGAGCTTTGTTGTTTTAGTAGTTGATACCGTAGATTGGTTGGCCGGCTTGGCTGTATTAAGATTTTCCAGTACTCCTATCCCTAAATAAAACTGTGTCAGAACCTTATCTTTCCACGGTGGACTAACGTACCTTTGCTACTTTGAAGAATTTCACTTTATTTGCACTTTTCCCTCGGGTAGTTCAGCTAACGCCACTCTTCGGATTTATTAATCCAAATAAACAGTGGATGATTGGATAATAGCGAAAAATTTGAAGTTATGTAACTCCACGTGTCTTCACCATTCACTCTGCGATTGCTATCACGAAAATCTATATATACGTGTGCCGTAAGTTAAACTATGCAGGGGAATGATTTCACATGAATAAAGTCTATTCGCCTGTACCTATTGCATTCCTAAGCTGAGCTTTAAGCTTTAACATAACTGTGCAATCGGATGATCTTCTGGATCTCCTGCAATCCACCAATTTCTTCGAGCTATGCTAGCGAGGGCGGTATGAAAAGTATTTTTCTAGAAAATGTACCTAACTTGTTCGACCTTTTCCTTTTTCTTTTGATTTTCGAATAGTTGGACACTACACCCTGGAGTCCAATGCTTGATTAGGGAATGAAATAAGAAGGAAATTAAGGAATAAGTTCAGCCACTCTGCTTTGGTGACACTAAGCAGTGCACAAAACCGTCACTGATTTCTTTGACCTGAAAGGTTGATCGTGAAGTATGAAAGGAAATTAGTTGGCCATCAGTAATGAAAAGTGAGCCACACTCGTATAATGTACGTTAGTACATCTACGTTGTGGCCCCACGATGGGCGCCAAATATAAAAATGTTTATTATTATCATTGTTGTAGTGGACAACGGTTAGAAGGACTGATGTTTTCCTCATAGGTCGACCAGCACGCTATCATTCCGGCTACTGTCTCGTCGGCAAAAGGGTGGTGTTCTTTTTATTTGTCTATTCTGAGACCTACGACATTTGTTATACCCGATACTCAAAATGAGTATTGGGGTATATTAGATTTGTGGTAAAAGTGGATGTGTGTAACGTCCAGAAGGAATCGTTTCCGACCCCATAAAGTATATATATTCTTGATCAGCATCAATAGACGAGTCGATTGGGCCCTGTCTGTCTGTCTGTCTGTCCGTCTGTCCGTCTCTCCGTCTGTCCGTCCGTCTGTCTGTCCGTCCCCTTCAGCGCCTAGTGCTCAAAGACTATAAGAGCTAGAGCAACGATGTTTTGGATCCAGACTTCTGTGATATGTCACTGCTACAAAAATATTTCAAAACTTCGCCCCGCCCACTTCCGCCCCCACAAAGGACGAAAATCTGTTTGGTATCCAAACTCCTGTGATATCGGACCTTGACCGTTTCGTGTCCAAATTTCCCGCAAAGGACGAAAATCTGGGGCATCCACAAATCTTAGAGACTATTAAACCAAATTTGGTATCCGCACTTCTGTTAGATCTCACTATAAACGTATATCTCAGAATTTCGCCCCACCCCCTTCCGCTTCCCAACGGCAACTGTCTCTTTCTTCAGCTAGTTAGGCCAGCCTTGGTCGAATTATTCTCGTCTCTGCTTCGCTCTAGCTTCCCCTTGTTTATGGTTCCCCTCTGCTTTGCATTCCCCTTGCCAGGTGCATTTATGTTGAAGCGGTGCTCTTTTTGCCTTGAGATTAAACTGAGATTCGGGTAGGCCAGCCTTAGCCGAATTATTATCGCCTCTGCTGCGCTCTAGGTTCCCCTTGTTTATGATTCCCCTCTGCTGTGCCTTCCCCTTGCCAGGTGGATTTATGTTGAAGCGGTGCTCTTTGCCTTGAGATTTAACTGAGGCTGGGGTGCCAAACCCGCGGATCTGCCCCGATTTAGCAGTGGAATTTCTTTGCTGACTGCTTTTCTTTCTCTTTCTAGCAAGCTCGCGCACTTTTCCGAATCTACTTCCTGAGCTTCACTAGAAGCTACCAGTTGGCTCAGTGTCCAAGACGACAAAGAGCGAATGCTATTCTGCCTCGACACTCGGACCCTACTTTCTCTGCTCGACCCTTCAACTGTCAACTTCCATTACTCTTTCCTCAGATACGATCCTTGACCTATAGGTGGCGCGTTTATTTTTCTTTTTCTTCCACCCCCAGTGCTGTTAGGACGCACAGATGAACCTGAATTTTGGTCTGCCGAGAAGCTATCCTATTCCCCGAGTGAATTTCCCCAAAGCTACAAGGCACTTTACAACAGCCAACATAATGGTTTTTGGAAGCTAATGGGTATGTGATCAACATTAATTTTTCTTGAGATTACAAAGCAGTACACTCTAGTACGCTCACGTGCATATATACTCGTATTAAATATATTTTCTTTTCCTTAGAAGTATACACCAACGTCATTGAGCTCAACGATCACGGATGGAATAAACGGTACTAGCCTACCAAAAGCGCTGTGAGTTTTTAAATAAGAACAAGTACATATATGCACTGAGCTGGGAAGTAACCTGCGTGTTACATATAATTTTCTATTGATATCACCTTTATATATCCGTAACCATAATGTATTGGTACCTCTCAGCCCTTTAGAATCTGTTACCCATATATGATGGTCATTTTTAAATCTTTATTTTTCCTAATATTTCTACTCAATTCTTTACATATATATTAAGCTATCGAGACACAGCAAAAAAATGAATTTAATTATAAGTTAAGAAAACCCCCCTCCAAGAATTTAATTATATGATTAGGGATTTATTGAAATATATATATAATGATATTGATTTTGAAGTACAACCATAATATGTTCTAAATTCAGGAGTCTGTCCTCAGAAAGGCATGATCAAGGTGGTGGGATGATAACTGTTTAACGTTATTCAAGGGTCTATACGGTCAGGTTACCTGTATAGCAGAGGTTGGGAGGGTAGAGAAGATAGAGATTCTCACTAACACCGGAGTTTCTCATCATTTGAGTAGAGTAATTGATAAGTATGTCCACACTTTCGTAGAAGATGACTATATCTTCTAGAGTGCAAAATCTGAACCAGATCGTATAATTATTATAGCCAGAATCAAGAAAACAATTTCATTCTTTCTCGCGCTGTCTCTCTCTAACACACATGTTTCATGGTCGGTTTTGCCAATTGCAAAATATGAGTTCAAGGATCTCAGAACCTATAAGAGCCAGGGCAACCAATTTTGGTATCCACACTCCTGTGATATCGGACCTTGACCGTTTTGTGTCAAAATTTCGCCACACCCCCTTCCGGCCCCGCAAAGGACGAAACTCTGGGGTATCCTCAAATCTCAGAGACTATTAACGCTAGAGTAACCAAGTTTAGTATCCGCACTCCTGTTAGATCTCACTATAAAACGTATATCTCAAAATTTCGCCCCACCCCCTTCCGCCCACACAAAGAACGAAAATCTGTTGCATCCACAATATTGCAGATTCGAGAAAACTAAAAACGCAGAATCATAGATAACAACCATATCTATCAGATTGCTGAATCTGGATCAGATCAGATAATTTTTATAGCCAAAAGGAACAAATCAATTTGCAGTGGCTACGCAGCGCCCGACATCACGCTCAGACTGATTTTCTGTCTCTCTCGCACGCACTCTTTGTCGTGTCGTTTAATATTCGCGGCGTCTGCCGGAGGAGAGCCATACTGACTAAGTATCGGGTATAAATGTAGAGTTGCTGCGTCCGCAGCAACTCACAACGTTCCCTCTCGTTTTTTTTCTTAAATTTTAAATGTGCACCTAAAACATTATGCAAGTGTGTGTCAGTATGTGATAGGAGAGAGTAGAACGAACCCCGACAATCCGGCGAGCTTAGTCAGAGCATAGCTAGAGGTGCACACGAAATCTCTTCATACTAGTATGGGTAAACGACAGCTATCCCACACCTGCACGCTACATAATTGGCGCCCAACGTGGGGCCCGAAGGGACATGATCTCTCGTAAAGTTGGTACTTAACTTTAGTACCAGAGGCATGTCATTCTGGGGCTAGGCTCCACCATAGCTCTTTTCCATCCAAAACAATAATTCTCTGGTAATGTCATACTGATAGATCTCTCCGGGTGGGAGTACGACAGCTGTTGCCTACGGAATCTACGACTATTTTTCATGGTTGGAAAAGTCGACCTATGTATAATCTGTTGTCTCTTACTCCGGATGGACTAGCTTATATAGGTAGTTACAATATGCTAATGTCACGATATAGGACTCCGCCAACGAGATAACTAAAGATGTTGACTTAGGGAACTGCGGGAGTTATTCAAAACACGGATACCCCGACTCAAAGTTATATTCATTAAATTATCTCGAGCTTGGCTGTAGAGATTCCCTTATCAAATTCTAGTTTGTGTTAGGAAAAAGTCTGGTTTGATGAGCTCGTGAGGTGGCTCAAAGGGGGCCTAGCTGAGGCCACCGGACGGGTCGCAGGTTGCGGATAGCGAACGACCTACCTATATACAGGTCATATAGGTAGGTCAGCTGCGAATAATCGGACATCCCTAGGGAGAGTACCGAAAATAAGCAGCCCCGGACAGCCAGCGGGTGTTCGCGTAGTAGCAACACTGACGATGCGCTTGTGGTGCCGCCTCGTATAAGTAGCTCACACACTCCCCTATCCCTACACACTACCTACCCACATCCCAACCCCCCACATTCAGCTCACACCGGGCCGGACTAAGAGTGTTATTCGACCCGTGCCGAGAGTCAGCCTGGCTGGGGGCCCGGTATATAAAACTAGCCCAGTCGTTAACGGAGAGCTCAGGGACTTGGCAGCCCCCTGTTCTAAGTATGCCTTATCCGGGCAACGTGGATCTCTGCCCGGACGGACCGTACCCCTTCTCTGCAGCTCGTGGGAAAAGAATGGAAGAATTTAAAAAAAACAAAAAAAATGAGTCTGGCACTCCCCAAATGCCAACAGGGAGCAATCCCAAACAGGGGAAGGCAGCGGCCCAAAGGCCTGGCCCGACCCGCAAATCAGCAGGGAAAACCTGCGCGGTGGAAGATGCTAGGGAGAGCCCAAGGGGGTCCCATTCCGGTGTCGGGGTGGGTGGTGAATTGGCTCCCAAAACCGATACCTTGGTAGAGTGGCTATGCAATCCTGCGGCTGCTCTGCCTGCTGGTAAAGTGGCGGGTGATGAGTCACCATCTACTAGTGTCCAAGCCAAATCTTTTACATATGCCGATAGAAGGAGTGCTGGCAATATACTCCGTCGGCAGAACGCAAGCCAGATGTCCAGCCCGACGGACAAATGGATAAAGAAGGTTGAGTGGGCCTCGAAGGTGCTGCCGAACTTTGGCAAGGAAGCACCGAAGAAGGAAGCCCCTCAGCCAAAAAGGCAGCGCTCACAAGAGACTCCGGGGCCGACACCGAAGCGGTCCAGAGTGCTGCCTAACACATCATTCGCGCAGATTGCCAGAGAAAGGACGCTGATTGGCGTCCTGGACAGAGGCAGCGCGGACTCCCGGATACCTAGAAACCAGTGGAAGTGGGTGGAAGCGGCACTGGCCGACCGCTGCTTCGAGCTGGACCCCCCCCCCCGCGTCTGCAAAGACATGGTCTGGTACCAGGGCTGCATAAAAATCGTAGCCTGTGAAGACGAGCGCTCCGTACAGCTGTACAAAGCAGCGGTAGCGCAAGTCGGGGAAGTCTACCCAGGGGCGAAGCTCGTCGCTGTAGACTGGAGCGAAGTGCCCAGTAGACCAAGGGCGAGAGTCTGGGTGCCCGCCTCCATGAAGGAGCCGGAGCGCATCCTAAAAATGTTGCAAAGATGCAACCCCCAGCTCCCAAAACCGGATTGGAGGGGGGTCAAAGTTGAGACGACACAGGGCCCCACAAACCAGGCGGTGGTCGTCCTCAACAAAGAGTCGCTGGCCCCGATTGAGGCTGCCAAAGGCGAGCTCAATTTTGGGGTCAGCTCTGTGACCGTAAAGGTCTACAAGTCGGATGCGGCGGCCGAGGCACGTCCTGTCGACAAGCCAGTTGAGCAGGACGCTGCCTCGGAGATCGAAGCACCCGACGATCACACAGAGATAGACCCAGAGGGCTACTCCACCGATGGCACGCTGAGAAGAGAGCGGAGCAGACGTAGCCCTGATCCAGGAACCTTGGATAGTGGGAGACAAGGTTTGTGGACTAGGGTCGAAGGACTACAAGATAATTGTAGCTCAACATGAAGGTAAAACCCGCACCTGCATTCTCGCCAGAAAGCACCTTAATATCTTTCTGCTCCATAACTATAGCGATAGCGACAACACGGCGGCAAGCCTAGAGCTGAAAGGGACACATCTAAGGCTGATGTCGTCCTACATGGCCCATGAGGGAAACGATCCTCCCAACGACCTGGTTCGCAAACTAGCCAGCGACAGCGAGAGGTCGGACATAGACCTATTAATAGGTTGCGATGCCAACGCTCACCACACTCAATGGGGGAGCTCGAACACAAATGTAAGGGGTGAGTCACTTTTCAGCTTCATCCTCAACTCAAATCTATTTATTTGTAATCGGGGCACCGACCCCACTTTTATTATTATAAATCGACAGGAGGTTATTGACATCACCCTAGTGTCTTCCAACCTGTTAGACATAGTCAAGAGTTGGCAAGTCCTTGATGACCACTCTTTCTCTGACCACAGATGCATCGAGACCACACTATCCCTCGAGTGTCCGAAACCTAAGGACTATATTAATCCCAGGAAAGCCAACTGGGAAAAATATAGCTCAGCCCTGGAGGACTTACTCCCCTCCAAAGCACCATCATGCCCTGACACAAAAGACGACCTAGATCGCCTAGTGAACAGGTTCACAGAGGCATGCAACAAAGCCTTCGCGGCAGCGTGCCCCTCTAGCAAACCTAAGGGGAAAAAGAAACCCCCCTGGTGGTCAAAACAAATAGACATCCTACGTAAAAGCTGCAGGACCCTCTTCAACAGGGCCAAAAGCGCGAACGAGGAGAGCCACTGGGCAGACTACAAAATCAGTCTGTCACTATATAAAAAGGAAACAAGGAAAGCAAAAAGGGCCTCTTGGCAAAAATTTTGCTCGGAAATTGAGGAAACGTCAGAGGCCGCAAGGCTTCGCAAGATTCTCTCAAAAACTAACCCCTCGGTAGGGTATCTTAAAAGGAATGACGGCACGTGGACTAACTCCAGTGAGGAGTCCCTGCAGATTCTACTAGACACACATTTTCCAGGGTGCACAACCATCGAGACTGCACATCTTCCAGGAGAGGGACCGGTAACCTCGATGGATCACATCCTCACAAAACGTAACATAAGCTGGGCAATAAACAGCTTCAACCCGTTCAAATCGCCAGGCCCAGACCAGGTAATCCCGGCCCAACTTCAGAAGGCCGGGGATACGGCCATCAACTGGCTACAAGGTATCTTCAGGAAGATACTGGCTGTGGGTACAATCCCGCGAACATGGCTTAAGGCAAAGATAGTCTTCATTCCCAAAGCTGGGAAAGCCTCGCACTCAGCTGCAAAAGACTTTAGACCAATCAGCCTATCGTCCTTCCTCCTCAAAACCTTTGAGAGACTCGTCGGGCTGCAACTGAGGACAACTATACACCCTCAGTTGCTGTCAGGCGCACAGCATGCCTACCGGAAAGGAAAACCCACGGAAACGGCTCTTCATGAAGTGATCTCAGCGGTAGAGAAATCTCTGCATCACAAAGAGTACTCACTCATAGCCTTTCTCGATATTGAGTCAGCTTTCAACAACGTTGTACCGGGCGCCATTACAAAAGCCCTGACTGACCTGGGGGTGGACCGTCACTTGGTGATGCTCATTGATCAATTGCTCACATGCAGGACGGTGACATCATCGATGGGATCGTCCGCCCAGTCAAGGTATGTCAACAGAGGCACCCCGCAAGGTGGTGTCCTGTCTCCTCTTCTGTGGAACATAGCAGTCAACAAGATTCTATGTGACCTAGAAGGGGGGGGGCTGCAATGTCGTGGCCTATGCGGACGACGTTGCGATTATCTTCTCGGGGAAATACCCCCAAACACTGTGCGACTTAATGTCCACAAAGCTAGCGCATCTTGCAAATTGGACAGAATCGCGCGGTCTGTGAGTAAATCCCTCTAACAAGGCACTCGTACTATTCACAAATAAAAACAAGGTCCCGCCCCTCAACCCTCCAATACTACAAGGATGCAGGCTCTCCTTTAGCGACAGTGCCAGTTACTTAGGGTTGGTAATTGACAAGAAGCTTAGCTGGAACCTGAATGTCAAAGACAGAGTGAAGAAGGCAATGACTGCACTCTACACATGCAAAAAAGCTATTGGGCTGAGATGGGGTATGATCCCAAGCATAGTCCAATGGATATATCAAGCTATAGTTAGACCAATACTACTCTACGGAGTTACGGTGTGGTGGCCGGCCCTATCAAAAAGGGCGATCACCAAGCAACTGGGCAAAGTCCAGCGGACTGCCGCCCTATGCATCAGCCGAGCTCTTCGCACCACCCCAAATGATGCGCTAAATGCCATCCTATGCCTACAGAGCCTTGACCTCGCAGGAAAGGAACGGGCAGAAGCAGCAGCAATACGTCTAAGAGACTCAGATCAATGGTGCATAGGTCACTCAGCCATATTAAATAATAGCAGTACCGTCCCCTCAAAAACAGACTACCAAGTTCCAAGAGAGTACACAGACACTCCCTTCGACACAATCATCCCTCACAGAGAAGAATGGCTCGAGGGACTCCCAGGCCCAGATGGGGCCATAAACATCTTCACAGATGGATCAAAGCTGGACGACAGAGTCGGAGGGGGAATCTACTCTGAACAGCTAAACATAAGGCATTCCTTCAGACTCCCAGATCATTGCAGTGTCTTTCAAGCGGAAGTCATAGCAATCAGGGAGGCTCTAGACTGCCTACAAGCGGCTGCCGTCACGGCAACCAAGCTAAACATTTATAGCGACAGCCAGGCTGCGATCAAATCGCTAAGCGCGATTTCCTCGAACTCGGCCACCGTGGCAGACTGCCGCAAATCTCTGCACGAGATGGCTCAGCAATTTGCTATTAGCCTGATTTGGGTCCCGGGCCACCGGGAGATCGAGGGCAACTGTATAGCGGACGAGCTGGCCAGATCTGGCACTACAATACCCCTTCTCCAAGACAAGGAGGATATCTGTATGCCAATGGCCACCTGTAAGCTCATTATAAGGGAGCAATACAAGCGACTAAACAACGATATGTGGCAAAAAGTGCCACGATGTCGCACAACTCGGCAAACATGGCCGACCATGGACATGAAGCGCACCTCTGAGCTCCTCAAGTTAAGCAGGAAAAGGTGCAGCGTAGTCACACGTTCCCTCACGGGACACTGGCTAATAGGCACCCACGCTAACAGGCTGGGGGCCCCACATAACGATTTTTGTCGCAGCTGTAGAGACGAGGAAGAGGAGGAGACAGTGGAACATCTGTTCTGCTCCTGCCCAGCTCTCAGCAGAAGAAGGCTACAGCACCTGGGCTCAGCCTTTCTACACGACATCTCAGAGATGTCCAAACTATGTCCCAGGAGGATAGCGAACTTTGTGAGAGCAACTGGATGGGATAATTGCTGACAGGAAGTCTCACAACGCAGGAAGGAAATGATCCTATGCGGTATCACAACGGGCCGAAACCGGCCTAAGTGTGACGGGTTCCGAGCGAGCCCGGCAGCCGCCTCAACCTAACCTAACCTAACCTAGGAAAAAGTCACAGATTTTAGGAATCACGATCGTCTATTTATGATAGGTAGAGACTGTCCATTATCCGGACTTTTACCTTCGAAACTGGTAATAGAACTGGCCAACATACCCAACTTAATTACTCAACTATTCAAATCGAAACGTACAGTTAGTAGTAGACCACCTAGATCATGCCTGGAGAGGGCGAACATATGAATTATTTACCGACAGAAATAAGAAAAAATTTCATATTCATTAACTGATATTTGCATATTATTTTCATAATTTTATTTTCATTATTATTATTTTTTTTATTATTAAGAAATTCATACAATCATGGCGGTCCACCGTAGTAATGAAAATTTAGCTTCGGCATTGCTCAACCAAGACTCGTTTTGCATTATTTGCCAGGGAAATTTGCGGCAAGACCAGTTGATAGCTACCATGCCTTGTCACCACCGATTTCATAATACGTGCGTATGCGAACATTTGAAAAGCGAAAAGTCTTGTCCAGTGTGTAAGGCGGAATGCGAACCTGGTAGGCTGCGTTACGAAAATAATACTCTAGCAGCAGAATTACACCTAAGTTCAGGCTCCATACCACCTAATGTTCAGGGAAACGAAGCCAATGGGACGGTACAACTAGATCCAACCTTATTACGTAAAAAAGGGAGAACTAACAGCAGAGGTCGAGGCCGAGGAGCAACCCCTAAAAGAGGAATGCAAACAAGGTATCAAGCTAGTTCAGATCAATATTTATCCGAGAGTCGACAGTCGGTTAGTAGCAACGGGAATAGGTTGTAGTAGCCAGCACAAAAATATAGGGAATTGGTTATCTTCTTTCGTCTCGTGAGACCCCCTAGTAATCTTTCAAATGATCAAGCTTTAGCCGCTCTTAAGGTTGGATCAAAGCTTTAGCCGCTCTTAAGTCCGAACGCCCACGCACACATGCAAGCGACGGACAGTGGGAAGCATAGACGGCAATCGTACGATTGCACAGTTAAGCTATGCTGTGCATTAGACGATCGACTAATGCTGCTCGAATGTTCTAGATCATACGATTGCACAGTTAGTAAAAAGCTCAAAAGCTCTGCTGCACAGGCTCCTCAGTCCATCGTCTATTACTGCGTTGAACAAAAGAAGAAAGTTGATCGATCTGTAAAGACGTGATAATTCCCGAGTGCGAGCAACATACACAGTGCACACATATAGATATAGTGCTGTCCGGAAAATATATATATTTCCACATATATATGCTGGAAGCATATAATTACAAGTGCCGTACAGTCCAGTGGTCAGTGAATAAGAAGAATTTAGTGCAGATATATTTGGGGAAAAAGGTATGTTTTCATATTAATGCCGTGCACGTGCTGACTTCTCGAGAAGACTACCCTGGGAGCTGGCTTAGGCGTACAGTTGTCGAGGTCTCTCCAACTCCAACCATAATTCATCCTTTCTGGACCTTATATTACCACCGAGTTCGGAATCTCCAAAGATCCAAGTGAACCAGATCAGCCTCAATCGCGAAGAATATTTAGTGCTGCTCAGTCATATTTAACTAAATATAGGCTTGGCGGAAGATTCGTCAGTACGGCCAGGAACCATATACATCGCACCTGTTGACCTCTAACCAACTTCAGGCGGACAAGAGTCTACAAAGCAGCCGCACGGGATCGAGTTTTGTCCAATTTACATTTAATTCATTATCAAGTTCCAACGCATAAACATCAGCAGTTTAACGTAATGTAACTGAAACTTTATTAACACCCCTCTTTGATGTTACGCGCGTACATATCTACATACATATGTGCATATGCAAACTAAATTGTCTTTCGTTTGTTACTTTTTGGTTCAATTTTCGCGATAGAGCATAACAATTAAATTTCTGTCTGTATTATGAAAACCAAAACAACTGGCTGATGACTATGCGACGGGGTTTGTAGCGTAATTGTATTGTATACAATATATGTTAAACAGCTGCGGTCAACATCTACGACATCATTGGGCCCAACGATCAGCGTAAGACAATAACGCCGGAGTGAGTAATAATGTACAGCGAAAAGTAGTTTGGTCAAAAGAGCCATTGGCTTGAAAGTGTAGATATGCATACAACGTATAATGTTTAAAACCCGTCTGCTCAGTGTGTATAATGCACCCCAGTCTGATCTAGCTTTTGTTTACGATTTCGATTCTTATTCTCTCGTTTATATATATATATATATATCTATACCCTAATAATTTTCATGCTTTAAATAATGAATTTATAACTAAACTTATATGATAATTAGGATTAAGGAAATATTACCCACAAATTAGAACCTAAGTCAATTGTTGTGTTTCTACAACTGCAACGTAATGAATATTGAAATTAAAATCTCCCGTTATATTAAAATATGAATCGTTTTGAATTGAAATGAATCTTTAAAATCATAAAAATGGTCTGTCGAGTATCCGTGCCAGGATCTTATAAAATGTGGTAAATCTAAGTAAAGGATTCATCAAGGGACAATGCAAGAACTCGAACGCATTGTCATGGTAGGGTGGGTACAGAAGAGAGGGGCAATCAACACCTAGGTTCTCTCTAAATAGAAATGGTTCAGTAGGGCTTTTATTTGGCGTGTCGGCGCTATCAGTATTTCAGTTTACTTTGTTTTTGTATAACCACTTATAGTTTCCCTTAAAATGCACTATTTAAATGTAGTGGAGTACGATAGTACAATTAGGTGAGGAAGAACCCCGACCATCCGGCGACCTAGACCCGAGCCTAGCAAGAGTGCACACGACCAACCCTATTTGTACGCCGTCCTTAAGTTCAGTCATAGTCATCTGCTGATTTCAAGGGCCTATATATCTGTTTACATATATATATATTTAAACTCTGGTACACTACAAGGTCACCTTGTAACGCTCAACCTGAAAACCTTACGAATTACATCCATTCGGTCATGCAAAACCAGGAGAAATCTATGATGGAAAACCTTAGTTCGTTCATAAAAGCTTTCATCGAACAAACTATACAGGCCCAGTTTTCCAATATGAATTTAGCCACAGCCGCTACTACGGGTAACGGAGGTCCCTCAGTGTCACACTGAACTGACTGGCTGAACTGACAACTGACTGATCTCTCTCTCTTGCTATCGGCTCTCTCAGAGCCGATTACTGCTCTATCCCGACGACACGACGAAAACACGACCGCTTCGTGTCTCTCTCTTTCCTTCGTTTCCTACATTCGGCTGTCCTGACGGAACATTCGCCTCGGATGGGTCTAGCCAAGGTTTCATATATTCTGAAACTGTAGAGGTCTTATAGGGACCCTCAGTATCCCCAATCTTCTCGACTTCGTACCTTCCATGATTCTTTACCCTAACCACCTTATACGGCCCTAGATACTTTCCTTTTAGCTTTAATCCAGTACCATACTGAGTACGCTTGATAGCTACTAGCTCATTAACCTCATACTGTCTATCTAGTTTCCTTTTTAAGTCAAAACTCTTCTTGTTTTCCTGCTCCAACCGTGCAATGTTTTCAACTACTTCCTTTTTAATTTTTTCGCGGTCCTTGTTCAACTCTTCGATAAGTGATTCTTCCAATATTTCTTTTATTTTTGGATCCATTCCTATACGCATGTCTAGCCCAGTCAATATCTTGAAAGGTGTTACCTTGGTACTTCGCGGCTCAACACTGTTGATCATTTGCTGTACTTTTCCTAGATGCCTATACCAACTACCGGAATTACCCTGACACAATTTCGACAACATAGGCACCACTATCTTGTGCATCCTTTCGACTTGACCATTCCCACGTGGAACGCCTGTGGCAATCATTAAATGCTGTATTTTCTCTCTCTCACAATATTCACGAAACAAATTGGACATAAACGCTGCACCCCTATCCGTCACTATTCTGTTCGGATTACCAAAACTAGTCCCCTGAATTTCCAAACACTTAACGACCTCTTCAACACCTGTACTACGTGTAGACAACGACAACCAGTATATAATTGTACTGTTTTTTAGTCATTTCCATTGGTCCAACGTGATCAATGTGATACGTTTGTAACGGCCTATCACCCTTGTCTATTGGTTGCAAATAACCCTCACGTTTTCCTGTCTTTTCATTGACAATGATCCACTCGACACAACTTTTTATTACGCGCCATACTTTGTCTTTTAACTTCGGAATATAATACGACTTTTCAATGATATCTTGTGTCTTTTTAACTGAAAAATGTCCTTGCTTATGTGCTATTGATATAATCTCATTTTCCAACTGAGCTGGTACTACGATGAGCTCCTTATCCGGATCCTTAAACAAAATCTGATTCTGAATATAATAATCCTCATATTCCTTGTCCTCCACAATACTTTTAACAGCCTTAACCCAATCGTCGGTTAGCTGAGCTTCTTTCAAACGATGAGCTATACTTTCGGTCACCATAAAACAAGATACACGACTCAACGCGTCAACGTGCCTCATCTTCGTTCCTGAGCGATGTTCTATAACATAATTAAAATCTTGTAGGTACATGGCCCAACGTGCTACTCTCAAAGGAACGTCTTTCTTTTTGATCGTCATTGTAAATGCATTACAATCTGTGACAATTTTGAACTTTATACCCAAAACGTATACACGCCATTTCGCTAAAGCTTCGATAATTGCCAGAACCTCAAGGTCATAAGCAGGATATTTCTCTTCACATGGCTTAGTCCTACGGCTCATATATTGAACTGGATGGAATTGGCTGTCTTCCAAACTCTTTTGCAGTAACACGGCTCCATACCCCATTTTGATGCATCAGTATGGATTTCTGTCTCCAACTTCGGGTTGTACATTTCTAAAACAGGTCTACTAATCAATGCTACCTTTAGTTGTTCAAACGCAACCTGATGTATCTCCTTAAATTCAAATTTAACATCCTTCCGCAGCAGATCTGTCAATGGTTTTGCAATAGCAGCATAACCCTCAATAAACTTTCGGAAATAAGAAGTCAATCCTATGAAACGCTGCACTGCTTTTTTATCAACTGGCACTGGGAACTTTTCGACTGCCCTCGTCTTCTCATCACTTGGTCTTATATTATTCTTTTCTATTATATACCCCAGAAAATTACCCTTTTGTCGTAACAGCTTTTTCCAATTTATACGTAGCCTATTCATTTCCGCTATCTTCAGTACTTTTATCAATTTTAACAAACTCTCTTCTACATCTTGACTACAAATAATAACGTCATCCATATAGACTGCTGCTTCATTATTCTTTACCAAATCTCTCAACACAGCCATTATAAATCTGGTAAACACCGCTGGAGAATTTGAAATTCCAAATGGTACATATAAAAATTCGAGCTGACCATTCTGAGTCACAAAAGACGTATATTTTTGAGACTCGACTTCTACAGGCACATGGAAAAAACCATTCGTTAAATCCAACGTGGTGAAATACTTTGCACCCTGCAGTTTCTCCAACACTGTATCCATCTGTGACATTGGAAAGTTATCGCGAACTATTTTCTCATTCAGCTTTCGGTAATCACAGCATAGTCTCTTGCTACCGTTCTTTTTGGGTACCAACACTACTGGTGATGCATACTCCGATGTACTTGGCTTTATAATCTTCTGAGCCAGCCACTCTTCCACTTGCTTGTCCACGATTTCCTGTTCACACAACGGTAATCGTCTCGGATGCTGGAAAACTGGTATCTCATCCACTAATACAATTTTCATTTTTATCGGCGCTTCTACATTTCTCTGAGGTTGGTACTTTCCTACCATACCCCTAACCACTCTAGCATGTACTTCACTGAGATGACCAACATCAATTGAAAACTCCTTCTCAACTTCGTCAATACTTGACATGCAAATGCCTTTATATTCATTAAACAATTCCACGCATGAGGACGATGCTACCTGATCAAGTTTCTTATCTTTATCCTCGCCACAAACTCTACGAACAAATCTTGTTCCTGTCTTAGAAACTTGCATGTCAACATGATCCAGAATAGTCCTTCCTAAAATGGCTTCAAAACCAATATCCTCGTCTGGAATGACATGAAATTCTACCTCCATTTCAATCTCATCGATTTTCACTGGTATCGAAAAGCTACCAAAAGTTACAACTTGACTATCTCCAATACCTGTTAAACATTTCTCCTGGCCGATCAGTTCAAGATTTCCAAATTTCAAAAATACCCTCCTACGAATTAAACACAAATCTGCTCCAGTATCAATCAAACCTTGGAATACCAAATTCGCGTACTTAATATCCTTTAATTCCAAACCTGACGGAGTGAAAATACCTGACGGCTTATCAACGACTTCCTTATCTCGAATAATGTTCGTATTCGATCTCTTTTCTTGTCTGGTTTCAACCTTGACATTACAGCTTGCAGCACGGTGTCCTGGTTGGCCACATTTGAAACAGCAAAAATCATTTTTGGGACAATCTTTCCTCCAATGCGATTTGTCTCCACACTTAAAACATTTCCTAAAATTCTCTGCCATCGACCCTTTCACCGAACTCTCACTTTTATTACTCAGCGGCCAATTGTTACTCATCGGCTTGGATCCGCCTCTAGCTTTCTGGTAAACATCGATCTGAAATTTAAGCTCCTTTAAGTTTCTAGCTTGGTACAGCATTGCCTTACTTGCCCTAGCGTCTGGTATACCATCCACAAAATATTCGATTAAACTCTCATCATCTAGTTTAATTGGCTTGGCTATCTCCATTAACGCATACAAAAACTCATGCAACGACTCTCCTTTTTTCTGCTGGCACTTTTGCAACATTCTATGTACTTCTACGGACGACAGTTTAACACTAAACTCATCCAACAGAGCTGCCTTCAACGAATTCCAGTTACGAATATCACGCAAACTACGAGCGAAAGATTTTGCTGCACCAACTAACAACTGCTTGGCATAAATGAATAATTGTAATTGACTCCATTGAACAGTAGCTGCACATTCTTCTAATTCCTCTATCCATTGATTGATGTCGGGGTTATTAGAACCAGAAAATTGTGACACACTACCTTCCACGTCTTTTAGCGTAAACCAAGATTTATACTCTGCCTGTCGCGTACCTGGTTGAACTGCTACGGTATCATCCACTGCTGTTACTACGGACTCATTCTCTGACTCTTCTTCATCCTCAACTGGAAAGCCGTGATGTATTAATAGTCTATCTTGCAAATCGCGCTTTCGTCCCGTCGTCTGCAACGCAAGCTCTCTTAACTTCTCTCGCAAATGTGCGACTCTCAGTGTCATTATCTCTTCAACTTGCATCGTGACGATTTAAATACAAAATAATTGATATTAGCTTATATCTAAGAAAATGTAATTAAATCAACTTAAACAACCTTATTACTGCTGGCCTGTTAACAATTTTCCAGTTAACATCGACTCCGAAAACGCCTTTAAAGTCGTCACTGTTAACGATCGCTTCTCTTTTAACGCTCACCTTACTATGGGTTTACCCTTGTTAACTCTCGCTTCTGCGCAGAACTTTCCAGACTCCAAATTTGACGCACACACACCACCACATCCAGATCTCGCTTGCCTGTCGATGTCGCTGTTGCCGTCCTCTCTTTGTTGCCTTGCCTTTCTCTCGCTGTTCGCCGTTAACTCGTTGTCGCTTCCCGAATCGTCGCTGCTTCTGCTGTTACAAAATGGTCGTCTCCTTGCTGCTTGTCTCTTCTTGTAGTTGTAGTCTCCGTCCGACGCAGTGCAACACAACAACAATCAATGTTCTTTGATTCTTGCTGTTTGCTGCCGTCGTTTTGTCGCTTCTGCTTCCTTTGGAACGAACGCACTCAGATTGTCGTCTCTGTGCCGCTTGGCTCCTTGTAGCTCTAGCCTCTCAGACGCAATGCACAACAACAACAACGAAGGTTTTGATTCTTGCTGTGTTTGCTGCCGTCTGCCGTCGTTTTGTCGCTTCTGCTCTCTTTGGAACGAACGCGCTCAGATTGTCGTCTCTGTGCCGCTTGTCTCCTTGTAGCTCTAGCCTCTCAGACGCAATGCACAACAACAACAACGAAGGTTTTGATTCTTGCTGTGTTTGCTGCCGTCTGCCGTCGTTTTGTCGCTCCAGCTCTCTTGAATGTCTGCTCACACTAATGCTCCTTCTTCGACAAGTGTCTCTCTCGCACTTATAGGCCAGACTGCAATTCAATTTCGCACCGCGACCGATCTCTTGTGTCACCAGTCACGTGTTCGCCAAAATTTCCAAATACACGCACAAATTTCACTTGCATATGTTGTTGTCGTGGGCTTATTTTCGGACGAGCCCCCAATTTGTAGTAGTTTAAGTTGCTTGATGGCAACGAGTAACATTTATTTGATAAGTATGTTGGACTTAAAATTATAACAGCTCCAAGTTTTACAAGTATGTTTGTGACTAATTATATGCGGGTACGTCTGATGCGTGGCTGAACTGACAACTGACTGATCTCTCTCTCTTGCTATCGGCTCTCTCAGAGCCGATTACTGCTCTTTCCCGACGACACGACGAAAACACGACCGCTTCGTGTTACTCTCTTTCCTTCGTTTCCTACATATATGCTGGAAGCATATAATTACAAGTGCCGTACAGTCCAGTGGTCAGTGAATAAGAAGAATTTAGTGCAGATATATTTGGGGAAAAAGGTATGTTTTCATATTAATGCCGTGCACGTGCTGACATAACCTATGTTGCAGGGAAGTGTACCTAAGCTGCCCCATCGCGGTATAGTCTCGAGAAGACTACCCTGGGAGCTGTCTTAGGCGTACAGTTGTCGAGGTCTCTCCAACTCCAACCATAATTCATCCTTTCTGGACCTTATATTACCACCGAGTTCGGAATCTCCAAAGATCCAAGTGAACCAGATCAGCCTCAATCGCGAAGAATATTTAGTGCTGCTCAGTCATATTTAACTAAATATAGGCTTGGCGGAAGATTCGTCAGTACGGCCAGGAACCATATACATCGCACCTGTTGACCTCTAACCAACTTCAGGCGGACAAGAGTCTACAAAGCAGCCGCACGGGATCGAGTTTTGTCCAATTTACATTAAATTCATTATCAAGTTCCAACGCATAAACATCAGCAGTTTAACGTAATGTAACTGAAACTTTATTAACACCCCTCTTTGATGTTACGCGCGTACATATCTACATACATATGTGCATATGCACACTAAATTGTCTTTCGTTTGTTACTTTTTGGTTCAATTTTCGCGATAGAGCATAACAATTAAATTTCTGTCTGTATTATGAAAACAAAAACAACTGGCTGATGACTATGCGACGGGGTTTGTAGCGTAATTGTATTGTATGCATTATATATTTATGATTTCCATATTTTAAACAGCTGCGGTCAACATCTACGACATCATTGGGCCCAACGATCAGCGTAAGACAATAACGCCGGAGTGAGTAATTATGTACAGCGAAAAGTAGTTTGGTCAAAAGAGCCATTGGCTTGAAAATGTAGATATGCATACAACGTATAATGTTTAAAACCCGTCTGCTCAGTGTGTATAATGCACCCCAGTCTGATCTAGCTTTTGTTTACGATTTCGATTCTTATTCTCTCGTTTTTATACCCGATACTCAAAATGAGTATTGGGGTATATTAGATTTGTAGTAAAAGTGGATTTGTGTAACGTCCAGAAGGAATCGTTTCCGACCCCATAAAGTATATATATTCTTGATCAGCATCAATAGCCGAGTCGATTGAGCCATGTCTGTCTGTCCGTCTGTCCGTCTGTCCGTCCCCTTCAGCGCCTAGTGCTCAAAGACTATAAGAGCTAGAGCAACGATGTTTTGGATCCAGACTTCTGTGATATGTCACTGCTACAAGAATATTTCAAAACTTCGCCCCGCCCACTTCCGCCGCCACAAAGGACGAAAATGTGTGGCATCCACATTTTTAAAGATACGATAAAACCAAAAACGCAGAATCGTAGAGAATGACCATATCTTTAAGACTGCGGAATCTGAATTGGATCGTATTATTATTATAGCCAGCATCAAGAAAACAATTTAATTTTTTCTCGCCATGTCTCTCTCTAACACACGTGGCATAGGCGGCTTTGCTTAGAGTAAAACATAAGCGCCTAGATCTCAGAGACTACAAAAGCTAGAGCAACCAAATTTGGTATCCACACTCCTAATATATCGGACCGAGACGAGTTTGTTTCAAAATTTCGCCACACCCCTTCCGCCCCCGCAAAAGACGAAAACCTGGGGATATTCAAAAATCTCAGAGACTATTAAGGCTAGAGTAACCAAATTTGGTATCCGCACTCCTGTTAGATCTAACTATAAAACGTATATCTCAAAATTTCGCCCCACCCCCTTCCGCCCACACAAAGAACGAAAATCTGTTGCATCCACAATATTGCAGATTCGAGAAAACTAAAAACGCAGAATCATAGATAATGACCATATCTATCAGATTGCTGAATCTGGATCAGATCGGATCATTTTTGTAGCCAAAAGGAAGAAATCAATTTTCAGTGGCTACGCAGCGCCCGACGTCACGCTCAGACTGATTTTCTGTCTCTCTCGCACGCACTCTTTGTCGTGTCGTTTAATATTAGCGGCGTCTGCCGGAGGAGAGCCATACTGACTTAGTATCGGGTATAACCGTAGAGTTGCGGTGTCCGCAGCAACTCACAACTTTCCCCTCGTTATATATATATATATCTATACCCTAATAATTTTCATGCTTTAAATAATGAATTTATAACTAAACTTATATGATAATTAGGATTAAGGAAATATTACCCACAAATTAGAACCTAAGTCAATTGTTGTGTTTATACAACTGCAACGTAATGAATATTGAAATTGAAGTCTCCCATTATATTAAAATATGAATCGTTTTGAATTGAAATGAATCTTTAAAATCATAAAAATGGTCTGTCGAGTATCCGTGGCAGGATCTTTTAAAATGTGGTAAATCTGAGTAAAGGATTCATCAAAGGACAATGCAAGAACTCGAACGCATTGTCATGGTAGGGTGGGTACAGAAGAGAGGGGCAATCAACACCTAGGTTCTCTCTAAATAGGAATGGTTCAGTAGGGCTTTTATTTGGCGTGTCGGCGCTATCGGTATTTCAGTTTACTTTGTTTTTGTATAATCACTTATAGTTTCCCGTAAAGTGCACTATTTAAATGTAGTGGAGTACGATAGTACAATTAGGTGAGGAAGAACCCCGACCATCCGGCGAGCTAGACCCGAGCCTAGCAAGAGTGCACACGACCAACCCTATTTGTACGCCGTCCTTAAGCTCAGTCATAGTCATCTGCTGATATCAAGGGCCTATATATCTGTTTACATATATATATATTTAAACTCTGGTTCACTACAAGGTCACGTAGTAACGCTCAACCTGAAAACCTTACGAATTACATCCATTCGGTCATGCAAAACCAGGAGAAATCTATGATGGAAAACCTTAGTTCGTTCATAAAAGCTTTCATCGAACAAACTATACAGGCCCAGTTTTCCAATATGAATTTAGCCACAGCCGCTACTACGGGTAACGGAGGTCCCTCAGTGTCACACAGTGTCACAAAGTAGTGCTATAAAAAAGTTTAGTTCTAAACTAGCCCCTGTGTTCATTCCCGCTCAGGTAATTAAAAAGCGAAGTCCGTACTATTACGAATTGGTCGATGAGAACAAGAAATATCTCGGCGTGTATCATCTGAAAGACATTCAGATCAGGAAATAATCTCTCCTAATCAGGTTCTTTAGATAATTATTCGTCGAGCAGGTCTTGTATAAATATCTGTGGTGTAGTAGCCAGCACAAAAATATAGGGAATTGGTTATCTTCTTTCGTCTCGTGAGACCCCCTAGTGATCTTTCAAATGATCAAGCTTTAGCCGCTCTTAAGGTTGGATCAAAGCTTTAGCCACTCTTAAGTCCGAACGCCCACGCACACATGCAAGCGACGGACAGTGGGAAGCATAGACGGCAATCGTACGATTGCACAGTTAAGCTATGCTGTGCATTAGACGATCGACTAATGCTGCTCGAATGTTCTAGATCATACGATTGCACAGTTAGTAAAAAGCTCAAAAGCTCTGCTGCACAGGCTACTCAGTCCATCGTCTATTACTGCTTTGAACAAAAGAAGAAAGTTGATCGATCTGTAAAGACGTGATAATTCCCGAGTGCGAGCAACATACACAGTGCACACATATAGATATAGTGCTGTCCGGAAAATATATATATTTCCACATATATATGCTGGAAGCATATAATTACAAGTGCCGTACAGTCCAGTGGTCAGTGAATAAGAAGAATTTAGTGCAGATATATTTGGTGAAAAAGGTATGTTTTCATATTAATGCCGTGCACGTGCTGACATAACCTTTGTTGCAGGAAAGTGTACCTAAGCTGCCCCATCGCGGTATAGTCTCGAGAAGACTACCCTGGGAGTTGGCTTAGACGTAAAGTTGTCGAGGTCTCTCCAACTCCAACCATAATTCATCCTTTCTGGACCTTATATTACCACCGAGTTCGGAATCTACAAAGATCCAAGTGAACCAGATCAGCCTCAATCGCGAAGAATATTTAGTGCTGCGCATTCATATTTAACTAAATATAGGTTTGGCGGAAGATTCGTCAGTACGGCCAGGAACCATATACGTCGCACCTGTTGGCCTCTAACCAACTTCAGGCGGACAAGAGTCTACAAAGCAGCCGCACGGGATCGAGTTTTGTCCAATTTACATTTAATTCATTATCAAGTTCCAACGCATAAACATCAGCAGTTTAACGTAATGTAACTGAAACTTTATTAACACCCCTCTTTGATGTTACGCGCGGACATATCTACATACATATGTGCATATGCACACTAAATTGTCTTTCGTTTGTTACTTTTTGGTTCAATTTTCGCGATAGAGCATAACAATTAAATTTCTGTCTGTATTATGAAAACAAAAACAACTGGCTGATGACTATGCGACGGGGCTTGTAGCGTAATTGTATTGTATGCATTATATATTTATGATTTCCATATTTTAAACAGCTGCGGTCAACATCTACGACATCATTGGGCCCAACGATCAGCGTAAGACAATAACGCCGGAGTGAGTAATTATGTACAGCGAAAAGTAGTTTGGTCAAAAGAGGCATTGGCTTGACAGTGTAGATATGCATACAACGTATAATGTTTAAAACCCGTCTGCTCAGTGTGTATAATGCACCCCAGTCTGATCTAGCTTTTGTTTACGATTTCGATTCTTATTCTCTCGTTTTTATATATATAGTTAAATATGCGACACTTCAGTTTAAGTTTTAAAAAAGGTTTTATTCTTTCACTTAAACTTAGCGTACATTGGTTAGTTATTACCCCGACGATGACTGAGGTCTGATGTCTTGAACGGAATTAACTTTGGTTGAATTCTCCGACGGTGTCGCGATTGACGTTTGTCTTGAACAGAACTGAGTTGGCTTCTTAGATACAGACTATTTATATTATGATGCTCGGTTTGGGATTCGGATTTGGATTCGGAGGCGTTGGCTTCGACTTCGGCTTCGGAGATGGAGTACGTGACTCGATCGATATGTGGGAAAGGCGGCTTTTGATGAAAGACTACAGCGCCGTATGATCGGTGTTGCATTACTTGGGGGTGGCTGAGAATAGGGCCTCTGATTGGTCAGCTAGGATGGTGTGATTCTTGAGAATCGATTAGTAATTGATCTCTGAAGAGTGGCGTGATTCTGGTGCGGCTGGATTCTAGTGCGGCTGCATTCCAGTGCGGCATCTATTGTTTTATGTTCAACTTCCAGTTTAGGGTGTTTGTTTACATTGCCTGCAATCGGCTACGCGTGGTCCATTTCGAGCGTGAGATTGTTTATGAGGGTTCGAAGCTGAGGGTGTCGTATTGTTTATAGTCTTGTGGGGGCTGGGTAATAGACATAGACAAGGGTATGCGGAGCATGGACTATAGATATGTCACTAATTAAATATGCGACACTTCAGTTTACGTTTTTTAAAAAAGGTTTTATTCTTCACTTAAACTTAGCGTACATTGATTAGTTATTTTCCCGACGATGACTGAGGTCTGAAGTCTTGAACGGAATTAACTTTGGTTGAATTCTCCGACGGTGTCGCGATTGACGTTTGTCTTGAACAGAACTGAGTTGGCTTCTTAGATGCAGACTATTTATATTATGATGCTCGGTTTGGGATTCGGATTAGGATTCGGAGGCGTTGGCTTCGACTTCGGCTTCGGAGAGGGAGTACGTGACTCGATCGATATGTGGGAAAGGCGGCTTTTGATGAAAGGCTTCCGCTGCGTATGATCGGTGTTGCATTACTTGGGGGTGGCTGAGAATAGGGCCTCTGATTGGTCAGCTAGGATGGTGTGATTCTTGAGAATCGATTAGTAATTGATCTCTGAAGAGTGGCGTGATTCTGGTGCGGCTGGATTCTAGTGCGGCTGCATTCTAGTGCGGCATCTATTGTTTTATGTTCAACTTCCAGTTTAGGGTGTTTGTTTACATTGCCTGCAATCGGCTACGCGTGGTCCATTTCGAGCGTGAGATTGTTTATGAGGGTTCGAAGCTGAGGGTGTCGTATTGTTTATAGTATTGTGGGTGCAGGGTAATAGACATAGACAAGGGTATGCGGAGCATGGACTATAGATATGTCACTAATTAAATATGCGACACTTCAGTTTACGTTTTTTAAAAAAGGTTTTATTCTTCACTTAAACTTAGCGTACATTGATTAGTTATTTCCCCGACGATGACTGAGGTCTGAAGTCTTGAACGGAATTAACTTTGGTTGAATTCTTCGACGGTGTCGCGATTGACGTTTGTCTTGAACAGAACTGAGTTGGCTTCTTAGATGCAGACTATTTATATTATGATGCTCGGTTTGGGATTCGGATTTGGATTCGGAGGCGTTGGCTTCGACTTCGGCTTCGGAGATGGAGTACGTGACTCGATCGATATGTGGGAAAGGCGGCTTTTGATGAAAGGCTTCCGCTGCGTATGATCGGTGTTGCATTACTTGGGGGTGGCTGAGAATAGGGCCTCTGATTGGTCAGCTAGGATGGGGTGATTCTTGAGAATCGATTCGTTATTGATCTCTGAAGAGTGGCGTGATTCTGGTGCGGCTGGATTCTAGTGCGGCTGGATTCTAGGGCGGCATCTATTGTTTTATGTTCAACTTCCAGTTTAGGGTGTTTGTTTACATTGCCTGCAATCGGCTACGCGTGGTCCATTTCGTGCGTGAGATTGTTTATGAGGGTTCGAAGCTGAGGGTGTCGTATTGTTTATAGTATTGTGGGTGCAGGGTAATAGACATAGACAAGGGTATGCGGAGCATGGACTATGGATATGTCACTCCCCCATTGTTAGATTTAAGCCTGTCCTCAGGCGATTATCCTTGGATATAGTTCAGGTGCGTCTAAAACTGTGCCTGCTGGGGATTCCTCGTCTTCGTCTGAAGGTGTTTCTATGTGCGGGTCGGTTTTAGGCTTATTGCTTTTACTTAGATTAAACAATTTGTAGCTTAATCCTATTATGATTATGACAAATAGTAGTATTAAGCTTACATGTAATACATTATTTAATCGCGTATTTTCTATTACGATTTCTTTGGTTTGCAAATAAGACAATGGGTTAATTTTTGTTACGTTATTGTTGATGTAGATGCTTTGTGCAAATTCTGGTATGGAGTTGGATATTAAGAATTCGTTTAACTGTACACTGCAATTATGTATTTTTATTAATGCGTTACCTTCTACTTTTATTTCTTGGTTTAGGCAATCTTGGTTTAATATGGTTTTTGGTAATTTCCAAGTTAACAATATATTGGGTTCTATGAAACTTAGTTGAAAGTTTTGGTGTGCTTTGGTGTATGGACATTTTGTTTCTACTTGTTTGACTATTCCTGAAATACATTCGTCATTTATTTTTCGTTTTGATTCTTTTTCATATACCTCGTTTTCTAGAACGTAATAATTGTTTTGCGTTAGGTCAGTGAGGATGTTATTATCTTCATCTGGATATGGGACAATTTTAAGTATAGGAATATTTCTGATCTCTCTTGGGATGTTGGAAATTATTAGTATTTCGTTAGTGTCTGTTTTCAACCAGGTAGATGTTTTGATATTTTATAATTTCTCTGAATCGATGTGTTTCAGGTAATCCTGCCTCAATAATTTTGGATTAAAGATCCCTAATCTTGTTAGCTGCATGCCTAATTCAATATCCTCTATGTACTCTGTAAAATGATGAAGGTTAAATATTAATATTTCTAGTTGCTTATTTCTATCATTATCCTTGTTTAATTTAATTTAATTACTAAGTTTAATTCGTTAGCTTGAACACTGTGGCTAGCCAGATTGTTTATTTTCCCTTCTAATTTGACTTTATCATCTTGATCTAATGTTCCAAATAGATATTTATATACTGTGCCTACTGCATTAGGCCTCTTTTGTTTCTTTTGGCTATTTTGATGCCGTTGAATTCACGTTGCAATTTCTCGACTAAATATTGAACTTGGATTTCGTTATTAAATTGGGTTGCCTGTTCTAGTAAACTCTGATATGTTTCATCTGTTCTTGTTATATTAATTGTTAGATAATGGTATTCATAATTAATGGGTATGTTAATGGTATTTGTTTTGAATATGAGATATCCATTCCTTGAGTTGATGGGATCTATCTCTATATTCTGTCCGGAAGACTGTACGACGGTGAACATTAGTAAGATTATAATCTTAATCATGTTGTAGCTCCGGATTCCCAGTACTCTCTTCGGGTACTCTGCAATTATCGTATTTACTTTTATTAGATTTTTTCTTTCTTTTGAATTTCGTTTTATAGTGGGTGATTTTCCTCCCTCTATTTTTCTCTTCAAAGTGCTTTTCGTCTACCTGCCTAATTTCCCGTTCTTTTGAACGGGTTGGTTGTTTTTGTTTTAACTAGGGGTGCATTCTTGTAGCGTGTGTCTACTTCAAAGTCGATTCTATCGTTATTCAAATGATTGATCTTCCTAACTTTATTCAGTTGGGTGTTATAATCTGGTAGTCCGGCGTACAGGAAGATATCAGCTGGGGATCTTTTTGTAGTATTATGAACCGTTTTATGGCTATAAGTGTATAGAATTGACTCGAATTTTGTGAGCTTGTTTTCTATGTTATCCTCACTTGAAATGATTCTTAATTTTTCATTGATCGTTTTATGTAGTCGTTCTACATCAGAAACTCCGTTTTTACTGGTGGTGATTTCGATTTTCACATTTTCCGCATTCAACCATGCTTGCAATGCTGCGCACATAAAGGCTGAATCTTTGTCGGCTTTAATTCCCTGTGGCTTGCCCATTTCGTTAAAGACTTTTATGATGGCTCTCTTGGTTTCTAACCAGTCACGACTCTTAACTTCTACAAGGGTAGCGAATTTAGAATATACATCAATGCATGATAGGAATTGTTGATTGCCTACCAAATAGAAATCCATGACATACTTTTCTCTGATATTTTGTATTTCAGGGGTGATTTCGAAGGTTAGATTGGTGTTACGATGCTCAGTTTTAGCAACGTTGCACGTAGGACATTCATTGATAATATTTTGGATTAACTTTTGATAATCGGGGTAGTAGAATTTTCCTTTAAACCAATTAGTGGTCTTTTCGATACCTGGGTGAAGTAGCTCTTTATGATTCTTCAATATTTGTTCTTTGAATTCGGAGTAGTTCGGAATATTTATGAGTTTGGTACTGGATTTAATCAGTTTAGTGAAGTGATTTGGACTGATTATCTCCAGGAATGCCCTTTGGAACAGTGGGAAGTCTACTTGGTTATGGAAATATAGTGCACTCTTTTTGGTACACACATATTCCTTTATTATATCTTTTGCTAATGATTCTGTCATTTCGGTATATGTGATTTTTATCAGTATCTTGTGGAAATAGTGGGATGTTTCTACCTTATCCTCATTACCTTTAATCAGTTCTATTTGCCTATTATAGTAATTGATTGGTCTCTCTGTAAGTGGAATATAATTTGTATTATCTTCTTGCGCGCTATGGACCGTTGCACAATCACTATTAATGGTTTCCCCGAGTAGGTTTTCGTTAACCTTTACTCTGGATAGCGCATCGGCTACATGGTTCTCCTTTCCGGGTAAATATTTTATTTTGAAGTCAAATTCAGTTAATTTGATCTTCCATCGCTGTAGCTTCATATTTGGTTCCTTGAGGTTATTCAACCAAATCAGGGGTTTGTGATCACTTAATATCTCAAACGTTCTACCAAACAGGTATGATCTGAAATACTTAGTTGCCCAAACTATAGCTAGTAATTCCTTTTCTATTGCTGAATAATTGATTTCGTGTTCGTTTAAGGTTCTACTTGCATAGCAGATTGGTTTGTGGTCTTGCGACAACACTGCTAATGCAATGTTACTTGCATCGGTTGTTACCGTGAACATTTTGTTGAAATCTGGGAATGCGAGGATGGGGGCTGAGGTGATAAGTACTTTCAATTTTTCGAAGGCCTCGACGTATTTTTCCTCTGTTGGGTCTATGACTGCTCGTTTCTTTAATTTGAGTGTCATAGGTTTTGCTATATTAGCGAAGTTGGGAATGAATTTCCTATAGAATCCACATAAACCTATGAATGATTTTATTTTTGTGGTTGTATTGGGTATTGGGAAGTTTATTATGGCAGATATTTTCTTTGGATTAGGAACTATGCCGTTAGTTGTTACTACATGGCCTAGGAATTCCGTTTCTTTCTTCAGGAATTCACACTTATCCATTTGGAGCTTTAAGTTGGCGTCTCTCAACTTTCCAAATACTCTCCTTAGTGACAACAGGTGTTCTTCCAATGAAGTGGAAAATATAATGATGTCGTCGAAGTATACGAGGCAATCTTTGAAGATTAACTCTTCTAGCAGATTGTTCATACATCTTTGGAAGGTAGCGGGGGCAGTGGTTAGCCCAAAGGGCATACGAGTGAACTCGTAATGACCATGCTTCGTGGAGAAAGCTGTTTTTGGGATTGAGCTAGGTTCCATAGGAATTTGATGGAATCCCTTAGCTAAATCGATTGTTGTGAAATATTGGCACCTACCTAGTTTATCTAGTATTTCGTCCATTCTGGGTGTAGGGAATTTATCCTTGATTGTCACCTCGTTTAGACTTCTATAATCTACTACCATACGATATTTCTGCTTTCCTGAAGCATCTATTTTCTTTGGTATCATAGCGATGGGTGCACAATAGGGAGAGTTCGACTTACGAACTTCCCTGTCTAATCATATCTTTGATTTGTTGAGTCACTTCTTGATCGTGTATTTGAGCATATTTATATGGTCGACGATATACAGGATCTTCGTGATGGGTTTTAATTTCGTGCTTTATAGTACTAGTGAAGGTCAAAATGTCACCTTCTTTATACTGCACGTCCTTAAATTCATAGAGAACTTTCTTTAGTTTCTCCTTTTCTTCGTCATTTAAATGTTCCAACCTTAGCTGGTTGCATTCCCTTAATTCATTCTCTAATGCGGAAGCGAAGTATTGCTCTCCTTCAGGAGATGGGTCAAGGCACTTAGGTGTAGTTATATCTTCCTTTGAAGATGGCTTAACACCTTTGTGTGCGGTCTTGCCGACGGCAATTGCTTCTCCACTTTGGATGATTGGGTATGACCTTTCTCCTAACGTTACCGTTTTATTTCGGTAATCGATGACGGCTTTGCTGGCCATCAAATATTCTCTGCCTAAGAGTATGTCATAATTTTCAGAAAAATTTTTGTTTTGTCGGACAGTTTTTGGTTGCATTACGTGTAATGCTCTGAGTCAGACGGACGGGTCCATTGATGGTATGGACGGTGAGGTTGTCGCTATCGACTTTGGAATCTGTATAGTTTTCTTTTATTATATTTATTGACGATCCCGAGTCCGCGATACCTCTTAATTTTTTATTATTTACGATTATTTCTATATATGGTCTTCCTCGATTTCTTCCGAGGCACTCTGCTGAAAATTTACATCCATTTTCATTTGTCCGCTTTGGCTTTCCCTAGATCGTTTGACTGGCTGATTTGGTGCACTGCTACCTGCCTGAGTCTGATTGATTTGATAGTTTGTGGGATTCTGTACTCTGCCCTGGTTTAAGGAATTTCTAAATTCGTTAAATAATCCTTTATTATTTACGGCATTATTTCCTGAATTATTTCGATTCGATCCATGGTTATTTCTGGAAGTACTTGGGTTTTGATTGTTATAATCGTTACTACTATAGCGAGGGTAATAAGATCCAACATTCCTACGATTGTTATTTCCGTTGCTTGAGTGTTTGTGATTCTTGTTATCAGTTACGAAATTTTCGTAGATTCCTAACTCTTGAGCTGATTTTTCTAGATTAGCCATAGTAGAAATGTCTTTCTTTGCTAAAATGATGAACAGTTTATTGGGTAGAGCATCTTCTATGGTATGTCTGGTGGCATTTGCCAGAGCGTTTTTAAGGATTATCTTATTTTCTGGGCTAGTCTCCAGATTTAGTTTACTTACTATAACATTTGACTTAATTTCTAGTTCCTCTACGAACTTACGAATATTCCCATTGAATTTGGAATTGTTGTAGCAGCGTTTCGTATGGAGTGTGGTTGTTGAATTTGCTGATTAGGGCTGCTTTTAGATCGGTCCAGGTGTTGGGTTGAAGGCTTTGTGATAAAAGTTGTGCTCGTCCGCACAGTTGACCCTCAGTGGCTCCGTACATGATGCTTTGTTGCCGGATGTCTTCTGTTGACTACAATTCGGAGATGTACTCGATCCTACTTATGAACGAGCTTAGGCGTTCTTGGCATCCGTCGTATGGTGGAATTTGCCTGATTGACTTCAAGGCTTGGTTCAGGTGTATTTCTGTTAGCGGCATGTTGATTTCTTTTTATTTATTTATTTTTTCCTAATATTAATTGAGTTCAATCGTGTGTAGATTCTTTGGCGGATCTCTTTAGTATTAGCGTTACTTTTTCTCTGATCACTGTAGGTTATTACGCACTGTAACTGTCACTACGCCAATTGATCGTCTTAAAAAAAGGATTCACTTTTAACTGAGATCCTACCGGCTGCGCCAATTAAATATGCGACACTTCAGTTAACGTTTTTAAAAAAAGGTTTTATTCTTCACTTAAACTTAGCGTACATTGATTAGTTATTTCCCCGACGATGACTGAGGTCTGAAGTCTTGAACGGAATTAACTTTGGTTGAATTCTCCGACGGTGTCGCGATTGACGCTTGTCTTGAACAGAACTGAGTTGGCTTCTTAGATGCAGACTATTTATATTATGATGCTCGGTTTGGGATTCGGATTTGGATTCGGAGGCGTTGGCTTCGACTTCGGCTTCGGAGATGGAGTACGTGACTCGATCGATATGTGGGAAAGGCGGCTTTTGATGAAAGGCTTCCGCTGCGTATGATCGGTGTTGCATTACTTGGGGGTGGCTGAGAATAGGGCCTCTGATTGGTCAGCTAGGATGGTGTGATTCTTGAGAATCGATTAGTAATTGATCTCTGAAGAGTGGCGTGATTCTGGTGCGGCTGGATTCTAGTGCGGCTGGATTCTAGGGCGGCATCTATTGTTTTATGTTCAACTTCCAGTTTAGGGTGTTTGTTTACATTGCCTGCAATCGGCTTCGCGTGGTCCATTTCGAGCGTGAGATTGTTTATGAGGGTTCGAAGCTGAGGGTGTCGTATTGTTTATAGTATTGTGGGTGCAGGGTAATAGACATAGACAAGGGTATGCGGAGCATGGACTATAGATATGTCACTATATATATATGTAAACAGATATATAGGCCCTTGATATCAGCAGATGACTATGACTGAACTTAAGGACGGCGTACAAATAGGGTTGGTCGTGTGCACTCTTGCAAGGCTCGGGTCTAGCTCGCCGGATGGTCGGGGTTCTTCCTCACCTAATTGTACTATCGTACTCCACTACATTTAAATAGTGCACTTTACGGGAAACTATAAGTGATTATACAAAAACAAAGTAAACTGAAATACTGATAGCGCCGACACGCCAAATAAAAGCCCTACTGAACCATTTCTATTTAGAGAGAACCTAGGTGTTGATTGCCCCTCTCTTCTGTACCCACCCTACCATGACAATGCGTTCGAGTTCTCGCATTGTCCCTTGATGAATCCTTTACTCAGATTTACCACATTTTATAAGATCCTGGCACGGATACTCGACAGACCATTTTTATGATTTTAAAGATTCATTTCAATTTAAAACGATTCATATTTTAATATAATGGGAGACTTCAATTTCAATATTCATTACGTTGCAGTTGTAGAAACACAACAATTGACTTAGGTTCTAATTTGTGGGTAATATTTCCTTAATCCTAATTATCATATAAGTTTAGTTATAAATTCATTATTTAAAGCATGAAAATTATTAGGGTTTAGATATATATATATATATAAACGAGAGAATAAGAATCGAAATCGTAAACAAAAGCTAGATCAGACTGGGGTGCATTATACACACTGAGCAGACGGGTTTTAAACATTATACGTTGTATGCATATCTACACTTTCAAGCCAATGGCTCTTTTGACCAAACTACTTTTCGCTGTACATAATTACTCACTCCGGCGATATTGTCTTACGCTGATCGTTGGGCCCAATGATGTCGTAGGAGTTGACCGCAGCTGTTTAACATATGGAAATCATAAATATATAATGCATACAATACAATTACGCTACAAACCCCGTCGCATAGTCATCAGCCAGTTGTTTTGGTTTTCATAATACAGACAGAAATTTAATTGTTATGCTCTATCGCGAAAATTGAACCAAAAAGTAACAAACGAAAGACAATTTAGTGTGCATATGCACATATGTATGTAGATATGTACGCGCGTAACATCAAAGAGGGGTGTTAATAAAGTTTCAGTTACATTACGTTAAACTGCTGATGTTTATGCGTTGGAACTTGATAATGAATTAAATGTAAATTGGACAAAACTCGATCCCGTGCGGCTGCTTTGTAGACTCTTGTCCGCCTGAAGTTGGTTAGAGGTCAACAGGTGCGATGTATATGGTTCCTGGCCGTACTGACGAATCTTCCGCCAAGCCTATATTTAGTTAAATATGACTGAGCAGCATTAAATATTCTTCGCGATTGAGGCTGATCTGGTTCACTTGGATCTTTGGAGATTCCGAACTCGGTGGTAATATAAGGTCCAGAAAGGATGAATTATGGTTGGAGTTGGAGAGACCTCGACAACTGTACGCCTAAGCCAGCTCCCAGGGTAGTCTTCTCGAGACTATACCGCGATGGGGCAGCTTAGGTACACTTCCCTGCAACATAGGTTATGTCAGCACGTGCACGGCATTAATATGAAAACATACATTTTTCCCCAAATATATCTGCACTAAATTCTTCTTATTCACTGACCACTGGACTGTACGGCACTTGTAATTATATGCTTCCAGCATATATATGTGGAAATATATATATTTTCCGGACAGCACTATATCTATATGTGTGCACTGTGTATGTTGCTCTCACTCGGGAATTATCACGTCTTTACAGATCGATCAACTTTCTTCTTTTGTTCAAAGCAGTAATAGACGATGGACTGAGTAGCCTGTCCAGCAGAGCTTTTGAGCTTTTTACTAACTATGCAATCGTATGATCTAGAACATTCGAGCATCATTAGACGATCGTCTAATGCACAGCATAGCTTAACTGTGCAATCGTACGATTGCCGTCTATGCTTCCCACTGTCCGTCGCTTGCATGTGTGCGTGGGCGTTCGGACTTAAGAGCGGCTAAAGCTTTGATCCAACCTTAAGAGCGGCTAAAGCTTGATCATTTGAAAGATCACTAGGGGGTCTCACGAGACGAAAGAAGATAACCAATTCCCTATATTTTTGTGCTGGCAACTACACCACAGATATTTATACAAGACCTGCTCGACGAATAATTATCTGAAGAACCTGATTAGGAGAGATTATTTCCTGATCTGAATGTCTTTCAGATGATACACGCCAAGATATTTCTTGTTCTCATCGACCAATTCGTAATAGTACGGACTTCGCTTTTTAATTACCTGAGCGGGAATGAACACAGGGGCTAGTTTAGAACTAAACTTTTTTATAGCACTACTTTGTGACACTGTGTGACACTGAGGGAGCTCCGTTACCCGTAGTAGCGGCTGTGGCTAAATTCATATTGGAAAACTGGGCCTGTATAGTTTGTTCGATGAAAGCTTTTATGAACGAACTAAGGTTTTCCATCATAGATTTCTCCTGGTTTTGCATGACCGAATGGATGTAATTCGTAAGCTTTTCAGGTTGAGTGTTACTAGGTGACCTTGTAGTGTACCAGAGTTTAAATATATATATATGTAAACAGATATATAGGCCCTTGATATCAGCAGATGACTATGACTGAATTTAAGGACTGCGTACAAATAGGGTTGGTCGTGTGCACTCTTGCAAGGCTCGGGTCTAGCTCGCCGGATGGTCGGGGTTCTTCCTCACCTAATTGTACTATCGTTCTCCACTACATTTAAATAGTGCACTTTACGGGAAACTATAAGTGATTATACAAAAACAAAGTAAACTGAAAGACTGATAGCGCCGACACGCCAAATAAAAGCCCTACTGAACCATTTCTATTTAGAGAGAACCTAGGTGTTGATTGCCCCTCTCTTCTGTACCCACCCTACCATGACAATGCGTTCGAGTTCTTGCATTGTCCCTTGATGAATCCTTTACTCAGATTTACCACATTTTATAAGATCCTGGCACGGATACTCGACAGACCATTTTTATGATTTTAAAGATTCATTTCAATTCAAAACGATTCATATTTTAATATAATTGGAGACTTCAATTTCAATATTCATTACGTTGCAGTTGTAGAAACACAACAATTGACTTAGGTTCTAATTTGTGGGTAATATTTCCTTAATCCTAATTGTCATATAAGTTTAGTTATAAATTCATTATTTAAAGCATGAAAATTATTAGGGTATAGATATATATATAGTGACATATCTATAGTCCATGCTCCGCATACCCTTGTCTATGTCTATTACCCTGCACCCACAATACTATAAACAATACGACACCCTCAGCTTCGAACCTTCATAAACAATCTCACGCTCGAAATGGACCACGCGTAGCCGATTGCAGGCAATGTAAACAAACACCCTAAACTGGAAGTTGAACATAAAACAATAGATGCCGCCCTAGAATCCAGCCGCACCAGAATCACGCCACTCTTCAGAGATCAATTACTAATCGATTCTCAAGAATCACACCATCCTAGCTGACCAATCAGAGGCCCTATTCTCAGCCACCCCCAAGTAATGCAACACCGATCATACGCAGCGGAAGCCTTTCATCAAAAGCCGCCTTTCCCACATATCGATCGAGTCACGTACTCTATCTCCAAAGCCGAAGTCGAAGCCAACGCCTCCGAATCCAAATCCGAATCCCATACCGAGCATCATAATATAAATAGTCTGCATCTAAGAAGCCAACTCAGTTCTGTTCAAGACAAACGTCAATCGCGACACCGTCGGAGAATTCAACCAAAGTTAATTCCGTTCAAGACTTCAGACCTCAGTCATCGTCGGGGAAATAACTAATCAAAGTACGCTAAGTTTAAGTGAAGAATAAAACCTTTTTTTAAAAACGTAAACTGAAGTGTCGCATATTTAATTGGCGCAGCCGGTAGGATCTCATTTAAAAGTGAATCAACATGCCGCTAACAGAAATACACCTGAACCAAGCCTTGAAGTCAATCAGGCAAATTCCACCATACGACGGATGCCAAGAACGCCTAAGCTCGTTCATAAGTAGGATCGAGTATATCTCCGAATTGTACTCAACAGAAGACATCCGGCAACAAAGAATCATGTACGGAGCCACTGAGGGTCAACTGTGCGGACGAGCACAACTTTTATCACAAAGCCTTCAACCCAACACCTGGACCTATCTAAAAGCAGCCCTAATCAGCAAATTCAACAACCACACTCCATACGAAACGCTGCTACAACAATTACACGACACCAAATTCAATGGGAAATGTTATAGAAAGTAAACTAAATCTGGAGACTAGCCCAGAAAATAAGATAATCTTTAAAAACGCTCTGGCAAATGCCACCAGACATACCATAGAAGATGCTCTACCCAATAAACTGTTCATCATTTTAGCAAAGAAAGACATTTCTACTATGGCTAATCTAGAAAAATCAGCTCAAGAGTTAGGAATCTACGAAAATTTCGTAACTGACAACAAGAATCACGAACACTCAAGAAACGGAAATAACAATCGTAGGAATGTTGGAACTTATTACCCTCGCTATAGTAGTAACGATTATAACAATCAAAACCCAAGTACTTCCAGAAATAACCATGGATCGAATCGAAATAATTCAGGATATAATGCCGTAAATAATAAAGGATTATTTAACGAATTTAGAAATTCCTTAAACCAGGGCAGAGTACAGAATCCCACAAACTATCAAATCAATCAGACTCAGGCAGGTAGCAGTGCACCAAATCAGCCAGTCAAACGATCTAGGGAAAGCCAAAGCGGACAAATGAAAATGGATGTAAATTTTCAGCAGAGTGCCTCGGAAGAAATCGAGGAAGACCATATATAGAAATAATCGTAAATAATAAAAAATTAAGAGGTATCGCGGACTCGGGATCGTCAATAAATATAATAAAAGAAAACTATACAGATTCCAAAGTCGATAGCGACAACCTCACCGTCCATACCATCAATGGACCCGTCCGTCTGACTCAGAGCATTACACGTAATGCAACCAAAAACTGTCCGACAAAACAAAAAATTTTCTGAAAATTATGACATACTCTTAGGCAGAGAATATTTGATGGCCAGCAAAGCCGTCATCGATTACCGAAATAAAACGGTAACGTTAGGAGAAAGGTCATACCCAATCATCCAAAGTGGAGAAGCAATTGCCGTCGCCAAGACCGCACACAAAGGTGTTAAGCCATCTTCAAAGGAAGATATAACTACACCTAAGTGCCTTGACCCATCTCCTGAAGGAGAGCAATACTTCGCTTCCGCATTAGAGAATGAATTAAGGGAATGCAACCAGCTAAGGTTGGAACATTTAAATGACGAAGAAAAGGAGAAACTAAAGAAAGTTCTCTATGAATTTAAGGACGTGCAGTATAAAGAAGGTGACATTTTGACCTTCACTAGTACTATAAAGCACGAAATTAAAACCCATCACGAAGATCCTGTATATCGTCGACCATATAAATATGCTCAAATACACGATCAAGAAGTGACTCAACAAATCAAAGATATGATTAGACAGGGAAGTTCGTAAGTCGAACTCTCCCTATTGTGCACCCATCGCTATGATACCAAAGAAAATAGATGCTTCAGGAAAGCAGAAATATCGTATGGTAGTAGATTATAGAAGTCTAAACGAGGTGACAATCAAGGATAAATTCCCTACACCCAGAATGGACGAAATACTAGATAAACTATGTAGGTGCCAATATTTCACAACAATCGATTTAGCTAAGGGATTCCATCAAATTCCTATGGAACCTAGTTCAATCCCAAAAACAGCTTTCTCCACGAAGCATGGTCATTACGATTTCACTCGTATGCCCTTTGGGCTAACCACTGCCTCCGCTACCTTCCAAAGATGTATGAACAATCTAGCTAGAAGAGCTAGAAGAGTTAATCTTCAAAGATTGCCTCGTATACTTAGACGACATCATTATATTTTCCACTTCATTGGAAGAACACCTGTTGTCACTAAGGAGAGTATTTGGAAAGTTGAGAGACGCCAACTTAAAGCTACAAATGGATAAGTGTGAATTCCTGAAGAAAGAAACGGAATTCCTAGGCCATGTAGTAACAACTAACTGCATAGTTCCTAATCCAAAGAAAATATCTGCCATAATAAACTTCCCAATACCCAATACAACCACAAAAATAAAATCATTCATAGGTTTATGTGGATTCTATAGGAAATTCATTCCCAACTTCGCTAATATAGCAAAACCTATGACACTCAAATTAAAGAAACGAGCAGTCATAGACCCAACAGAGGAAAAATACGTCGAGGCCTTCGAAAAATTGAAAGTACTTATCACCTCAGACCCCATCCTCGCATTCCCAGATTTCAACAAAATGTTCACGGTAACAACCGATGCAAGTAACATTGCATTAGCAGTGTTGTCGCAAGACCACAAACCAATCTGCTATGCAAGTAGAACCTTAAACGAACACGAAATCAATTATTCAGCAATAGAAAAGGAATTACTAGCTATAGTTTGGGCAACTAAGTATCATACCTGTTTGGTAGAACGTTTGAGATATTAAGTGATCACAAACCCCTGATTTGGTTGAATAACCTCAAGGAACCAAATATGAAGCTACAACGATGGAAGATCAAATTAAATGAATTTGACTTCAAAATAAAATATTTACCCGAAAAGGAGAACCATGTAGCCGATGCGCTATCCAGAGTAAAGGTTAAGGAAAACCTACTCGGGGAAACCATTAATAGTGATTGTGCAACGGTCCATAGCGCGCAAGAAGATAATACAAATTATATTCCACTTACAGAGAGACCAATCAATTACTATAATAGGCAAATAGAACTGATTAAAGGTAATGAGGATAAGGTAGAAACATCCCACTATTTCCACAAGATACTGATAAAAATCACATATACCGAAATGACAGAATCATTAGCAAAAGATATAATAAAGGAATATGTGTGTACCAAAAAGAGTGCACTATATTTCCATAACGAAGTAGACTTCCCACTGTTTCAAAGGGCATTCCTGGAGATAATCAGTCCAAATCACTTCACTAAACTGATTAAATCCAGTACCAAACTCATAAATATTCCGAACTACTCCGAATTCAAAGAACGAATATTGAAGAATCATAAAGAGCTACTTCACCCTTCACTACTTTAAAGGAAAATTCTACTACCCCGATTATCAAAAGTTAATCCAAAATATTATCAATACGTGCAACGTTGCTAAAACAGAGCATCGTAACACCAATCTAACCTTCAAAATCACCCCTGAAATACAAAATATCAGAGAAAAGTATGTCATGGATTTCTATTTGGTAGGCAATCAACAATTCCTATCATGCATTGATGTATATTCTAAATTCGCTACCCTTGTAGAAGTTAAGAGTCGTGACTGGTTAGAAACCAAGAGAGCCATCATAAAAGTCTCTAACGAAATGGGCAAGCCACAGGGAATTAAAGCCGACAAAGATTCAGCCTTTATGTGCGCAGCATTGTAAGCATGGTTGAATGCGGAAAATGTGAAAATCGAAATCACCACCAGTAAAAACGGAGTTTCTGATGTAGAACGACTACATAAAACGATCAATGAAAAATTAAGAATCATTTCAAGTGAGGATAACATAGAAAACAAGCTCACAAAATTCGAGTTAATTCTATACACTTATAACCATAAAACGGTTCATAATACTACAAAAAGATCCCCAGCTAATATCTTCCTGTACGCCGGACTACCAGATTATAACACCCAACTGAATAAAGTTAGGAAGATCAATCATTTGAATAACGATAGAATCGACTTTGAAGTAGACACACGCTACAAGAAGGCACCCCTAGTTAAAACAAAAACAACCAACCCGTTCAAAAGAACAGGGGAAATTAGGCAGGTAGACGAAAAGCACTTTGAAGAGAAAAATAGAGGGAGGAAAATCACCCACTATAAAACGAAATTCAAAAGAAAGAAAAAATCTAATAAAATTAAATACGATAATTGCAGAGTACCCGAAGAGAGTACTGGGAATCCGGAGCTACAACATGATTAAGATTATAATCTTACTAATGTTCACCGTCCTACAGTCTTCCGGACAGAATATAGAGATAGATCCCATCAACTCAAGGAATGGTGGACGGTTTTCTAAGGGTTAAACTACAAAGAGAGTGAGAGCGCTCTAACTGCGATTGCCCACTCGGAGAACGGCGTCGTTTCATGCTAGGGCGGCGTAACCTCGTTTCCGATCACCATGAAGAGTCTTCGTTTGCGTTTCGACGAAGTCACAACGACAATTAGCAGTTGCAGCCGGCCGCGCTTAAACCCGTATTACCCATTACATTGTACTCTATACGCGATTAAGATTAAAGTTTAAGTTGATTGAAGTCCAAATGAATAAATCTCGAATTGTCTATATCGTGTAGTACATTATTAAACGCAAAGATTCCCCAGAGCATTTCTGCTCAGCATTGAAATCTCGTATCGAGGATTTCACAACATTTTTGGTGGCCCATGAGGGGAACCGCGTTTAATTCGTACTATACGCATATGATTCTACCTCGTTCCGCGTTCAGTTAAATGTACAAATAAAATCATATTTTACCGGCTGCAACTGTAAACGGCAAACACAACGCAAACCAACGGTTTACCCAACAGCCGCTATCTCTCGCACGAAGCAGGGACAAAGAAGACCAGACGATAGCTCTGCGCCTGGACAGTAGCACACAACAACAACACAAGCCGACTGTTAGACAGCAGCCTCTCTCTCGTGCAAAGCAGAGACCAAGAGACCAACGAGCGTTCTGTTGCTGCATATCATCTCTAGACACAAGGCCTCAACTCAACGCTCACAGTAGCACAGTTTCTGCTCTCCGCTCGGACAACACCAACAACAACGACTCGCAAGTTCTCTTAAGCTACGCTTTAAGCAAAGAGAAGCACTCCCGAGTACCAGAGTAAGTGTTTCGTTGTGGGTATTTTGTACAAGGTCAAAGAGAGTGCAACTAAGAGTGAGAAAGGTACATACACATATAACAGCAACATGTCAACAGCCGAGTCCCACGACCTCGAAGCCGATCCTCAGGTGGAGATCGACAATCTCAGTGTTATTCAGACAAATCTCATTGCGAGGGTTAATCAAACGGTGCGTAATTTCAGAAAGGATGGCGCAGATCGGAAAACAAAAGCTTATTTTCAAACGCGCTTACAAACTTTGCAACGGTTCTTAGGTGAATTTGAGCAAAATCATCAACGTTTACTAATACTTCGATGTCCAAGTACGCATAGTTATGTGTCCAGCGAAGTGGCCTTTCCCTTTGATGAAGACTATACAACGGCATTCAGCATCATATCAGAGGCCTACGAAAATGTATGTCCAAGAGCACCACCGGTACAGCAGAATCCGGAGCCAGAAAATCCATCTGTATCATCAGTGCAATTGCCCAAGCTACCTGTACCGACATTTACAGGCAAGTTTGTGGATTGGCCGGCATTTCACGATGCATTTGTTCAACTCATCCATAACAACCAGAAACTGTCCGACGTCCAAAGGTTTCATTTCCTGAAGCAAGCTCTTCCCTCGGATCGCGACGAGGATATTCAGCAGATGGCGCTTGCGGGAAATAACTATGCAACAGCTTGGAGTCTCGTCCTCAAGCGATACGACAACAAACGGCTGCAGTTTATGTACCATATGAACGGTTTGTATGACTTGCCACAGTTGACAAAGGAGCAGTCTGCTGATATAAAACATATGCTTAATGTTGCAACGGTTTGTCTCAATGCTTTCAAGAATCTAGATGTTCAGCATTGGATGGCTCATCATCTCACTTCCAGACTGCCAAGCACGACACTGCAAGCTTGGGAGCTCCATCTCGGTAGCTCTGCCGAACTTGCCACATTTTCTCAGCTACAATCATTTCTCAACGACCGTCTCGTCAGCATCGATGTGTTCGAAAATCGAGGCCACTCCACGACGCGGACACCTGTGCCGCAGCCTGTCAATCAAAGGCACCCGAAGAAGTCAGTTGGCAACGTAACATACAAGGGCAACAGTTTCCACGCCAAGACTGCGGTTGCCGAACACACTCGCTGCCCTCACTGTAGCGACAGTCACAATCTTCGGCATTGCCCGGACCTTTTTTCCAAGGACTGCTTTGCAAGGAAAGCCATCGTCGATCATGCAAAGGCATGCCTCAACTGTCTGAGCCGTTCCCATGCACTTTCAAAATGTACCAGTAAAAGGAATTGCACGCAGTGTGGTCAAAGACACCATACACTGCTGCACTTCCCAACTCCTGCTAAGGTGGCAACACAGCCTCACGCAGCCTCCCATAGCGCTCGTTCCGGTAACTCCTGGCAGTATACAACGAGCGACTCATCTGGCAGGGCTACACATACGCAACTCTACGCTAGGACCCCACTTCCTACTCAGAGCACTGCACAGCCTCTCCCAGTTGTTCCCAACACTAGTTCCGGTGGTCATCCACAGGCTGCAGCGACCGACTCGTCGGTGAGAACACACTCTGCGCAACTAGTCTCCGCTACGGCAACGCATCACGGACCCAGCACTGTCCTTCTGGCCACTGCCCTGGTCACAATCCACAACCCCCACACTGGCCAATCAGCTGTGGTACGTGCGTTAGTGGATTCAGGCTCGGAAGGAACCCTCATTACAGAGCACACAGTGCAGGCTCTCAACCTCAAGCGGCATCCAATTTCGGCAGAAATTGCTGGAGTTGGGACCACCTCCAAGAACAGGTGTACCTACACTACAGAATTGGCATTAAGTTCTTGTACTTCGCAGTTTTGTACTACCATTGATACTGCGTTTATACTTAAAACGCTTACATCGCAATTACCTTCAAAATCCATCAAATTGCAGCAATGTCCTCATTTGAACGGAATAGAACTCGCCGATCCCAGGTTCTACAAATTACAACGGATTGATCTTCTGCTGGGAGCGGACGTAATCCCACAGATCCTGCTTTCAGATATCCGCAGAGGAAAGGAGAACCAACCAATTGCACAGCACACCCAGCTGGGCTGGATAGTCTTTGGTCGAGCCACTTCCACACGCTCACACGCTGTCACCATTAGATGTCACCACAACAGGCTAGAGAATCTCGTCCAGAAATTCTTCGAAATGGAGCATCTCGGTTCTGCAAAACAGCTCACACCAGAAGAGCGATGGTGCGAAGAGCATTTTAAACGAACTCACATCCGTCAACGAAACGGCAAGTATTTGGTACGGTTACCACTTAAGCGTTTGTTTGACCCTTCGCAGGGGCTAGGCAAATCACGTCAAATCGCGATTAATCGATTCCAAATGCTTCAACGAAGATTCCAAAGGCAGCCGGAGCTGCAAGCCAAATATTCGGAAGTCATGAAGGAGTACTTTCAACTAGGCCAGGTGACCAAAGTAACAACCAAGGAGCAGCAGCATTGCATCATTAGCAAGGAGAATGGAATCGAGTTCACATGTTGCACCTTGCCTCATCACGCAGTATTCAAAGAGGAAAGTGTCACTACTAAGGTTAGAGTAGTATATGACGCCTCCTGTAAAACGTCAAACGGAAAATCGCTCAATGACGTCCTATGCACCGGACCAGCGCTCCAAAACGATCTAGCCGGCGTGGTCCTGAATTGTCGTTTCCATCGTTTTGTTTTTGCTGCCGAAATTCAGAAGATTTATAGATGCATTGACATGAATGCAGAGGATTCGCAATATCAACGCATCTTTTGGCATGACGAACACAACCAAGTAGCTGAGTATTATCTCAACACAGTTACGTTTGGAACCGCATCAGCTCCTTACACAGCCATTCGCGTCATACATCAACTGGCGCAGGATGAACGAGACCGATACCCACTCGCGGAAAGGGTCCTTCGACACGAAATATACGTGGACGACGTACAAAGCGGAGCTTCCACTTGCGAAGGAGCATTAGAAATTCACAATCAATTGATCGGAGCCTTACGATCAGCAGGAATGGAGCTTCGAAAGTGGTCTGCGAATGACGCTTCTCTGCTACAAGACATACCTCCAGACCATTTATCTCATAAGACATTATTAGAGTTTGAGTACCAAGATCCCGTTAAAACCTTAGGCCTCTATTGGCATCCACATCAAGACTATTTTGGGTTCAAAATAAATTTTGAAATCAGTCACGCACATACTAAACGTTCTTTACTTTCCACAGTCGCCCGACTGTACGACCCATTAGGTTTCATCACGCCCTGTGTCATGACCGCGAAGGCGATACTCAAGGACTCATGGATGGCCCGCATCAAACGAAACGATGGCAGCCTAGCACAACTGGACTGGGATGAACCGCTGCCAACCGATCTGCTTGATAGATGGCAGGGATTCATACAGAACTTGCCATATGTCGAGCAAATTCAAGTACCACGATGGCTGCGCTTCAACATCCACGAGCTTGCGTCATTACAGCTACATGTTTTCTGCGATGGATCATCACTGGCGTATGCAGCATGTGCATATATTCGTGCAGAGCTACCAAACGGAATGATTCAAACTCATTTGCTAGCTGCACGCAGTCGAGTCACACCCACGAAACCGATCACAATTCCACGAGTCGAACTTTCGGGTGCGCTGCTGGCAGTTAAACTGGCAAAATGGATCCGGGACCAACTTCGCACTGCAGGACCACCTATGGCAACCTTCTATTGGTCAGATGCTACTATCGTTTTGTTTTGGATAAATGGAGATCCCCACCGATGGCAAACCTTTGTGTCAAATCGCGTTGGACAGATTTTGGAGCATAGTACATCAACTCAGTGGAGACATGTACCTACTGCGGTAAACCCAGCGGACTGCGCAACTCGTGGCTTAACACCACAAGAGTTAGCAGTACATCCATTATGGTGGTCTGGACCATCATGGCTACAGCAGCCGGAAAGCCAATGGCCGGCAAACGGAGTTCCCAGTCCGGACATCGACAGGACTATAATCGAGGAGAAACCGTCAGTTTTGTTCCAAAATGCTGTGCAAGTCTCGGAGGCTCCAGAAGCCTTCATCCAAAACTCGTCCTCATACGACAGGTTAATATCAGTCATGGCATATGTTCTACGGTTTATACATAACATTCAAGCCAAAGGGGACAAACTGTCTGGACCACTGAGTGTGCAGGAGCTCGACAACGCTTTAATTCATCTCGTTCGCAGCATTCAACAGGAGGTCTACGCGACAGAGATATTGAGGTTGAAGGGAAACAAGGCACTATCGGGCACACACAAGCTGTGTCAATTATCCCCATTTCTAGATGACCAACAAATTCTACGAGTCAGAGGTCGACTGCGAAAAGCAATGCACCTTCCGATAAGCCAGCGACAACCAATGATCATTCCCAATCATCATCATTTTACCGATCTCGTCGTGCGTAATGCCCACCGTCTCGCACTCCACGGCGGCACCGAATTAACGCTGGCCACTATTCGACACAAATTCTGGATAGTCAACGGAAAACAAACTGTCAAACGCATTCTTCGACAATGCGTCCGATGTTTTCGTCACCGACCGAAACCAGCAGCACAATTGATGGCCGATCTTCCCCTACATAGAGTCAATCCGCGAACTCGTGCATTCATCGCCACCGGAGTGGACTATACAGGCGCGTTCGAAATTCAAGCATCCAGATTCCGTGGACACACAAACTACAAGGCGTATATCGCAGTTTTCATCTGTTTGGCTACAAAGGCAATTCATCTTGAAGCGGTCACGGGCTTAACCACCGAACACTTTCTCATGGCCCTACAACGTTTCATCGCGCGTCGGGGCTACTGTCAACACATGTATAGCGACTGCGGCACGAACTTCATTGGTGCCGACCGGGCTCTTCAAACCTGGCAAATACATTTGAAACGAGAGCTACCCACAACTGTAATACCTGCTTTAGCGGCCCGAAACGTCCAATGGCATTTTAATCCACCGCATAGTCCTAATTTCGGAGGCCTTTGGGAGGCAAATGTAAAGTCTGTCAAAACACATCTCTATCGAGCCTTTTCAGGATATAAAATGACCTACGAACAACTTGCTACCGTGCTAACACAAATTGAAGCCTGTTTAAATTCCAGGCCATTATGTCCACTAAGCGCGGAGCCGGAGGACCTAGCTGTCCTCACCCCGGCACATTTTCTTATTGGAGATTCATTATTAGCACCGCCGTATGTAACGACAAGGGATGTTCCACTCACAGTCCAATTTCTGGAAGGACAGAAAATGATCCGGCAATTTTGGAAACGGAGTTCGGATTGGCTATCACATCTTCAAGCCCGTCCAAAGTGGCGACATGAAACCGACAATCTACAAGTCAGCGATCTAGTAATTGTCAAGGATGACCGACTGCCACCCAACGAGTGGAAACTGGGAAGGATAATAGAAGTTCACCCTGGAGCTGACAGTTTAGTCAGAGTCGCAACTGTTAAAACAGCATCAGGCGTATACAAACGATCGGTCTCTAAACTATGTCGGCTACCGTTGCCACAGACCTCAGAGTAATCCTACCACCGTTGCTAGCTCTATTCGACCATACATGTACCATAACGAACACTTTATTTATTCACAGAGCATTCACATGTGACATCCTTTGGTTTCTAATACTGGTCCCAGTATTGGGGGCGGCATGGACGGTTTTCTAAGGGTTAAACTACAAAGAGAGTGAGAGCGCTCTAACTGCGATTGCCCACTCGGAGAACGGCGTCGTTTCATGCTAGGGCGGCGTAACCTCGTTTCCGATCACCACGAAATCACAACGACAATTAGCAGTTGCAGCCGGCCGCGCTTAAACCCGTATTAACCATTACATTGTACTCTATACGCGATTAAGATTAAAGTTTAAGTTGATTGAAGTCCAAATGAATAAATCTCGAATTGTCTATATCGTGTAGTACATTATTAAACGCAAAGATTCCCCAGAGCATTTCTGCTCAACATTGAAATCTCGTATCGAGGATTTCACAACAAATGGATATCTCATATTCAAAACAAATACCATTAACATTCCCATTAATTATGAATACCATTATCTAACAATTAATATAACAAGAACAGATGAAACATATCAGAGTTTACTAGAACAGGCAACCCAATTTAATAACGAAATCCAAGTTCAATATTTAGTCGAGAAATTGCAACGTGAATTCAACGGCATCAAAATAGCCAAAAGAAACAAAAGAGGCCTTATAAATGCAGTAGGCACAGTATATAAATATCTATTTGGAACATTAGATCAAGATGATAAAGTCGAATTAGAAGGGAAAATAAACAATCTGGCTAGCCACAGTGTTCAAGCTAACGAATTAAACTTAGTAATTCAAGCAGTAAATTCTGGCATAGAAGTTGTCAATAAATTAAACAAGGATAATGATAGAAATAAGCAACTAGAGATATTAATGTTTAACCTTCAACATTTTACAGAGTACAGAGAGGACATTGAATTAGGCATGCAGCTAACAAGATTATGGATCTTTAATCCAAAATTATTGAGGCAGGATTACCTGAAACACATCGATTCAGATAAATTATTAAATATCAAAACATCTACCTGGTTGAAAATAGACACTAATGAAATACTAATAATTTCCAACATCCCACGAGAGATCAGAAATATTCCTATACTTAAAATTGTCCCATATCCAGATGAAGATAATAACATCCTCACTGACCTAACGCAAAACGATTATTACGTTCTAGAAAACGAGGTATATGAAAAAGAATCAAAACGAAAAATAAATGACGAATGTATTTCAGGAATAGTCAAACAAGTAGAAACAAAATGTCCATACACCAAAGCCCACCAAAACATTCAAATAAGTTTCATAGAACCCAATATATTGTTAACTTGGAAATTACCAAAAACCATATTAAACCAAGATTGCCTAAACCAAGAAATAAAAGTAGAAGGTGACGCATTAATAAAAATACATAATTGCTGTGTACAGTTAAACGAATTCTTAATATCCAACTCCATACCAGAATTTGCACAAAGCATCTACATCAACAATAACGTAACAAAAATTAAACCATTGTCTTATTTGCAAACCAAAGAAATCGTAATAGAAAATACGCGATTAAATAATGTATTACATGTAAGCTTAATACTACTATTTGTCATAATCATAATAGGATTAAGCTACAAATTGTTTAATCTAAGTAAAAGCAATAAGCCTAAAACCGACCCGCACATAGAAACACCTTCAGACGAAGACGAGGAATCCCCAGCAGGCACAGTTTTAGACGCACCTGAACTATATCCAAGGATAATCGCCTGAGGACAGGCTTAAATCTAACAATGGGGGAGTGACATATCTATAGTCCATGCTCCGCATACCCTTGTCTATGTCTATTACCCTGCACCCACAATTCTATAAACAATACGACACCCTCAGCTTCGAACCCTCACAAACAATCTCACGCTCGAAATGGACCACGCGTAGCCGATTGCAGGCAATGTAAACAAACACCCTAAACTGGAAGTTGAACATAAAACAATAGATGCCGCCCTAGAATCCAGCCGCACTAGAATCCAGCCGCACCAGAATCACGCCACTCTTCAGAGATCAATTACGAATCGATTCTCAAGAATCACACCATCCTAGCTGACCAATCAGAGGCCCTATTCTCAGCCGTCTTTCCCACATATCGATCGAGTCACGTACTCCATCTCCGAAGCCGAAGTCGAAGCCAACTCCTCCGAATCCAAATCCGAATCCCAAACCGAGCATCATAATATAAATAGTCTGCATCTAAGAAGCCAACTGAGTTCTGTTCAAGACAAACGTCAATCGCGACACCGTCGGAGAATTAAACCAAAGTTAATTCCGTTCAAGACTTCAGACCTCAGTCATCGTCGGGGAAATAACTAATCAATGTACGCTTAGTTTAAGTGAAGAATAAAACCTTTTTTAAAACGTAAACTGAAGTGTCGCATATTTAATTATATATGTTTAAACTCTGGTACACTACAAGGTCACCTAGTAACGCTCAACCTGAAAACCTTACGAATTACATCCATTCGGTCATGCAAAACCAGGAGAAATCTATGATGGAAAACCTTAGTTCGTTCATAAAAGCTTTCATCGAACAAACTATACAGGCCCAGTTTTCCAATATGAATTTAGCCACAGCCGCTACTACGGGTAACGGAGGTCCCTCAGTGTCACACAGTAATGTTAGACGAGAGATAGACAATGATAGTTACATGGTTAGAGGCGATTCCCAAGAAAGAACTCCTAGGAGTAGTCAAACAGCCGGAAATGTAGCACCGGTAAAAGCGGCAAATATCCTACTAAGCTGGCGTCTTAAATTTTATGGTTCTCGAGACGCAATGCACGTAGAAGAATTTCTATATCGCGTTCGTGCCCTTACGGGACAGACTCTGGGGAATGACGATCAGTTACTTTGCGACAATCTGCATCTGCTTTTCACAGGCAAGGCCAGCGATTGGTTCTGGGATTTTCATCGAAGAAACCACCAATACTCCTGGCCATCGTTTTGTACAGCGTTAAGACAAAGATTCGACGATCAGAAAGATGATTTTGACCTTTGGGAAATGATACGGAAACGTCAACAGAAAGACAACGAATCCTTCGAAGATTTTCAGTCAGCCATTGAAAAGTTAGTGGCACGACTTTCACATGAGATAAGCGAACTCAAGCTGATCGATATTCTTAAGCGGAATGCGGAAAGTGCTCTGCGATATGAGCTGTTGGATTTAAAAATACAGAATAGAAGTGAGTTGAGGGAGGAAGTTAAAAAGCATGAACACTTCTGTAAAGATGCTGGCAACTTTCTACAGAGAAACAGGGTAACTAGACCCCACGTATCAGAAATTCAGAGTGAGGAAGAAGAACTCGAAGAAGAGAGTATCTCCGAACTACGCCGCAAGCGGTTTGTTTGCTGGAATTGCGACAAAACAGGCCATCGGTTTGAAGATTGCGTAGCAGAACGCCGAGTCTTCTGTTATGGCTGCGGGGCGAAAAATACTTTTAAGCCAAAGTGCGAAAAATTTAACCCATCGGAAAGCCGAAAGCGGGACGCGCAAACCAACACCATTCTGGCGCATCCGACAATGGTGACAGAATGAAAGAGCAAACTTTCCAAGAAAACACCTCCAACCCGGATTGTCCAAAAATTCGATCTAATAGGTAGAGCCACAAACCCAGACGGAGGGGATAGATATAGATGGTGAAAGTTCCCAATCAGATAAGCTAGGATTAAAGTATCAATCAAAATGTTCGACCATACGATTAAGGCAATTCTGGACCAAGGTAAAGAAGGTGAAAATTTAGAATAGTTTTTCTAAATAAAAGAGAACGAAAACTTGGGTGACTGCAAATTTGTATTTTAAGACGACGAAAAAAAAGGAGTGCGTGCGTTCGTTTTCATAGATTTTTCTCGACTTCTCTTCATATATTCAAACAATTTCTTCTGCGCCTATCTTACCTACGGTGGCAAAGCGGGCCGAATTCGCCAAGAGCGAGAGAGCGAGCTTTTATTGCGCTCCCGCTTTGCCCTAGCCTAACTTACACTAGACTTCATAAAATACAATCCTAATAACAATTATTATTAGCCAAATGGCGCTACACCGGCCCCGTTGAAGGCCTGGAAGGCTTCAAACCAGTGGCAGAAGCGCCAACTTGTGGATTGGCCTCCTGAACGTGGCTCCGCTGCTCGTCCTTAGGTCGACCACTCTGACCCTTCCGTCCTGCCCGGCGGTTGTTCCGACCACCCTTCCGTGGAGCCACTGTTGAGGGGGCAGGTTGTCCTCGGCAACGATTACGAGGTCGCCTTCTTTGATGTTTGGTTCCTCCTGGTGCCACTTGCATCTTATTTGCAATCCCAGCACATACTGCCGGGACCATCGCTGCCAGAACATTTGCCTGGCTGACGAGACAAGCCGCCATCGCTTTAAGCAGCTCAGACCCTCCTGGTCCGGGGTCCTGGGTGCTGTGGGTGCGATGAGCGGCCCGCCTGTCAGCAGGTGCCCGGGAGTCAGCGCGTCTCCGTTGCTTGGGTCTGGGCTTAGGGGTCCTAGCGGGCGCGAGTTGAGTACCGCCTCGATCCCGACCAGCACGGTCTCCAGCTCCTCTGCGGTGAGGAGAGCGTTTCCGGCTGCCCGTAGGAGTAGGCCCTTGGCAGACTTCACACCGGCCTCCCAAAGTCCGCCCATGTGCGGTGCTCAAGGCGGTATGAAGGCAAACTCGCACCCGCTTCTTGACGCAAGTTCGCGTATCGCGTCCGCTTCCGCTTCTATTTTCTTCCGCAGTTCGCTGAAGTGGCGACTTGCTCCGACGAAATTTGTCGCGTTGTCGCAGTTCACGCGTTGCGGACATCCTCGACGACCGACGAACCTTTGGAATGCCAACAAGAAGGAATTAGTCGTCAAATCGGAGACAATTTCTAAATGAACCGCCTTGGACGCAAAACAGACAAATAACGCTATGTAGGACTTATAAGGGGGCCTTCCACGAATTTTCAGAGTCGTATAGACTGGACCACAAAAATCAACGCCACAAGTTGCATCTTAAAACACTGTGCCCAGTCCCTTTGCAAACCCTTGTCCTTTCTCTTCAACCTCTCCTTGGAACAGTCTTGTCTCCCAGTAATTTGGAATGAGTCCTACATCATTCCGCTTCACAAAAAAGGTTCAAGATCAAACATTGAAAACTATCGTGGTATCGCAAAGCTTTCTGCCATCCCGAAGCTTCTTGAGTTCCTGGTCACCCGGCAACTGCAACATCTTTGTTGCAGCTTGATATCTCCGTCGCAACACGGTTTTTTCAGACATCGTTCAACATCGACTAACCTTCTTGAGTTTTCTAACCTAATCCACCGTGGTTTTCAAATTGGTTTGCAGACGGATGTAGTTTTTACGGACTTCAGCAAGGCATTCGATTCTGTGAACCATGCTCTGCTTATTCAAAAGCTCTCTTTATTAGGGTTCCCAACGAATCTTCTAGATTGGATTTTGTCCTATCTCTCTAACCGTACTCAACGTGTTTTGTTTTCTAACGTGTTGTCAAATACTGTTAATGTTACTTCAGGTGTGCCACAGGGAAGTCATCTGGGCCCGCTTCTGTTTATTTTATTTGTGAACGACCTTCCTCAAGTTATAACATACTCTACTACACTAATGTATGCTGATGATGTCAAAATCTGTCTTTCTTACTCTGATTGGTATTTGCACACACGCCTTCAACTTGATCTAAGTGAACTACTATTGTGGTGTTCAACTAATCTTCTTTTTCTGAACCTTTCCAAATGCAAACTTATGACATTTTACCGTCGCGCTCCTCATTTTGAATTTCGAGTTCAAATGACCTCGGAGTCCTTTTTGATCATAAGATGTGTTTCAACACCCATATAGCTGCAACTGTAAATAAAGCTAAAGGTGTTTTAGCGTTCATCAAGCGTTGGTCCAAGGAGTTTGACGACCCGTACGTTACGAAACAACTGTACATCTCGTTAGTACGTCCTATATTGGAGTATTGTTCTTGTGTGTGGAGCCCGCAGTATAAAGAGCAGCAGGCTGTTATTGAATCCGTGCAAAAGCAATTTTTAATTTTTGCCCTTCGGAACTTTAACTGGGACTCGGGTAGAATCTTGCCACCCTACCGGTCTAGGCTAAATCTTATTGACCTGCCATCGTTGCACCATCGCAGAATATGCAATGGTGTAATGTCCGTGCACAAGCTCCTTCTGACTCCCTAACTCTCTGGGGACAGAATGACTTGGCCGTTCCATCTAGACCTACCCGTACTTTTAGGCCTATCCGTCTACCCATATGTAGGTCTAATTATGCTGATCATGAACCTTTTAGGGTTTTATGCCATAATTATAACTCCCTCTGTCAAACCCTATCCCCTGAACTGTCTCTTAAACTAATTGAATGCAATATTTATAATCATTTAAATTTAGCTAACTTTTAACTTATCTTTTTCCGCCTTTAGTAACTAAGCACCATTATTAACAGATAATTTGTTAATTTAATAAATAAATAATACTGAAAATGGGCGGAGAGCACGGAGCCGGTCTGCGGGTAAGTTGCCCATCATTTGGGTCTGGAGTAGAGGCTTGCATTTAAAGCAACGAATACACGACCTAACTGTCGCCCTGCAGACCGCCTGAGCATTCACTATCCAAATGCGCTGTCTAAGGATACTCACGAGTGCTCGTGGGCCGGCATGAAAATTCGTTTGATGCAGATAGCGAACGTATGTCTGCACAAGCTGCGAGCGTTTTGTCAATAAAAAGGGAAACTTGGCATTATATGACATAGGAGCGTTAACTAGTCGCCCCCCAACTCGCAACAACGAAAAAGAGCTCCATGTCCCAGCCTCTTCATGGATGAAGGGATTCAAGCGCTGAAGACTGGGGCCTAACTTGGTGCCTTTACGAACCCTTTCAATATCTTCTTGAGACTCATTTTTCTGTGTTATTTCGACTATTTTTAGAAACGCCTCGTCGTATTCTAGGGATGATGGAATTTTTCCAAAGTTGAGACTTTTGTCTTTGCATTTTCGGATGAAGCGGAACACGAAAACGAACACTCTTAGCAGTTTGAGGTGTGACGAGTATCCCTCGATTACATCCACTAAATAATTTGGCTTGGCCGCGACGGTCAGTCCGACCGATTTCTTCCGACTTTCCATCTGTATCTCTTCTTCGGAAAGCTCGAAGTGTGGATTTCTGGGCCAGCTCTCTTCTTCAAACTTTAAGAACTCTGGTCCAACAAACCAGATCGATTGCACGATTTCCTCTACGTCACAACCTCTCGAAACTATGTCTGCTGGGTTCTGTTTTGTTGGCACATGCCGCCACGTAGCTTCACTTGACCACTCTTGAATCTCCGCTACTCGGTTCGCAACGAATGTTGACAACGACGAAGGGTGGGACCTGATCCAATGAAGAATAACTTCTGAATCTGACCAGAATATCATTTTCTCAATTGGAACCTTGAGCAGTGATTTGATTCGGTGACAAAGGTCTGCTAGAAGGTGAGCGGCACATAACTCAAGCCCTGGGAGCGTTTTCGTCTTGAGTGGCGCTACTTTCGACTTTGCAGTCAACAAGGAGACCTTGAAACCTTCTGCAGTCTTTCTACGGATATAGACGCAGGCTCCATAAGCTCTCATGGATGCGTCGGCAAAGGCATGTACTTGAATCGGTGACATGGGATCAGTATGCACAAATCGAGGTATGGTAATCTTCTCCAACTGACCCAAGGATTCTTTTAATAAGTTCCATGCTGTTTCCAAGTTCATTGGAATTGACTCATCCCAATCTAGCTTGTTAAGTCAAAGCTCCTGCAGTAGGATCTTTCCCTTAATTACTAAAGGACTTAACAAGCCAAGGGGTCAAGCAGCTTTGATGTCACCGATAATATGTTCCGTTTTGTCGCTTGGAGACCCATAACTGACGTGTCAATTTGGAACTTAAAGACGTCTTCGTGTGGCTGCCACTATATTCCTAACGCCTTAGTAGACTCTGAGTCCGAGATCGTTATCGGTTTAACTGTGCTCTCGGATGCGGTGACCTCAGGTGAGTTCGAAAACCATTTAGTCAATTCAAACCCAGCGGTTTGAAGAACCTGAGCCAAATCAGACTTAATTGTCTTTAACTCCTCTACGCAACCAGCACCAGTCAACATGTCATCGACATAGAAGTCGGAGTCAATAACTTCAGCAGCTTTAGGGAATGAGAGTTTTGCAGACTCACTCAACCTCTTCAAACACCGAATAGCCAAAAATGGGGCTGGTCCAGTCCCATATGTTACGGTGTTGAGCTGGTATATTCTGAAGGACTCAGACGGGTCTCTTCTCCACACTATGAGCTGGAATTGTCTATCCGCATCAGCGACCCAGACTTGGCGATACATCTTCTTGACATCGGCTGTCAAGGCGTACCTGTGTAGTCTGAATCGGAGCAATGTCGAATACAGCTCATCCTGTATCGTAGGACCGACCATCGACCGACCGAAATATGTCGTTCAAAGCCACCTGAGAGGACGTTTTACAAGACGCATCGAAAACGACGCGGAGCTTGGTCGACGTGCTTTGGGGCCTCAACACACACTGATGTGGAATGAAATAATGTGGAGTTTTGGGGATTGTGTTGTCTGTGGTAGACATGTGACCCAAGGAGAGGTAGTCTTCCATGAACTCCAAGTACATTTTCTGTAACTCGGGGTCACGAGACAATCTTTTTTCAAGCGATAAAAACCGCCGTTTAGCCACTTCAAAGGAGTTGCCTAAGATACTGGGATCTGATTTGAACGGCAGTCTTACAAACCGACCTGAAGGCACGACCTGAGTAGTCCTTCTATAATGCTTTTCACATAACTTGTGTTCAGGAGATAAAGACTTTTTAGAAGACGGCAATTCTTCCAGTGACCAAAACTTTTGTAATGTGTTGTCGATGTGTTTCACTGACTCTTCTCGACAACTCAAACAATTCCTCGCTTCTTGGGTGGCAGTCACCTTTGGAGTGTATCTGCCCGACACAATCCCGCCGAGAAGCGTTTTCTGCAGAGTTTGATAGTCAGGACCTTGTCGAATCTGACCAACAGATAAAAGTTCGAAAAATGTTTCTGCACCTATCAACATATCTATCTTCTGTGGCTTGAAGAAATATGGGTCTGCAAGTGGTAAGTTCTTCGGGATACCCCGAAATGGACCTTAGAATCCAGAAATCAACCGAAAACTCACTACCAGTAATTCGCGACTTCACCACCGTGTGTATCTTTTTCTTGACTTGTGAATTGGATTCACCAATACCAAGCAAGTTGATACACGACTCCTCCCTACGGATCTGTAAGCGCTGTGCTAAGTCCTCAGTTATAAAATTGGTTTGGGACCCCGAGTCAAGCAGAGCTCGGGCCAAAACATGTTCACCATTATTTGTTCGGACGCTTACGATCGACGTAGCCAGAATAACTCTATCCATAGCTGTCGCATGGAGAGCATGCGAAGTGGAAGGTTGATTCTGATTGGGAGGAGGAGAAGAATTCTCTGGGGGTGATGGTAACGCCAGACTTTTATTCGCCACTGTGTACCTATGCAATAAGGTATGGTGTGAGCAGCCACACACTCGACACTTCTTAGCTTTGCATCGTACTACAGAGTGGCCTGGCTGCAGACATTTGATGCAGTTTTTGCGAATTCGAACCTTTGCATTACTGCCAGCCGACCAAATGGACTGCAATCTGTCAACAAATGGCCTTTCGCATTGCAGTAGCTGCATTGTTGGTTTTTGGTACTCGCGGTAGAACACGCGAATGAGCTCCGATTATGCGGCTTGCTTGGCACAGCTTTCTGCTCCTGCTTTGGTTTGTCCGAATTTTTGGCCGAAAGATGCTGATGTCTGCGATTAAGCAACTTTTCACAGTCCGTCCAAAGTGGCAGTTTGTCATAATCGAGCTGTTCTTCTCATTTCTCTTTGGTCACCGGATCGACTCTGCTCAAAACGAGATGAATAATCATCGCATTCGAGATCTTTTTATCCTCTCCTAACGACAACAACGAACCATATATGGATGAGGCGGTATCGATAAGGTTCCTTAAGGAGGATGCTGATTGCTGGGTCATTTTGGGAAGACTAAATAGGGCATCAATGTGATTTTTAAAGATCAGACAATCATTATCGTAGACCCGTTTTAAGCTAGCCATTGCTTTCTCGTAGTTGGTCTCGGTTACTTGGAAAGCCCTAACTGTTCCCAACGCTTCACCGGAGAGACACGAAAGCAAATGGTTGAACTTTTCGATAATTGGAATGCTTTGGTCATTGTGAACTAGAGTCTCAAATAAACCTATGAAGTTTTTAAAGTCCGAAAAGTTGCCGCTGAGCTGCGGCAGAGCTAACTTCGGAAGGCGAGCACGAGTTGGGCCACCATACGCTGGTACTGCCGGTATTGTCTCATCAGCTGTCTTTAATGCGCAAATGAGAGACATTAATTTTGCCTTTGTGACAATTGAGAGTTCTTCCAACTCGACTCCAAATTCATCGTCAATGTCTTTATCTTTAATCTTCTCTTGAAGTTCGCGTGCCGTGTCAATGCTACGCATCAGCGTTTCGAGTCTGTCGAGTCTGTCGCACTCGAGCTCCGTCAATACCAGCGGAATATCCCCCGCTTCTAAACGGTCCGCTAATAAACGAATGCCTTTGACCCGGCAACTGCGATTTTTCTTCAGCTCTTCAAGGGCGATATTGTTGGCTTTTGAGGTCATATTGGTTCTCAATACAAGCAACTGAAGGCGAAAGATCGTTTCTAATAATCGTATTTAATACCGAGGCACTCAATGAAATAATGGGTAATTGTACCCAAACGAGGTGAAAAACCAATATACCCGACAAATTTACGGTAGAGCGTCGCTTGGCTGGCGCGTACACGAAAACCACACAAGAATAGCAACGAACAGCAATGGTGACAAGCGAAAAATTTCACCGCTGTAGTTCTGAAGAATGGATGTTGTGTATACGTATGCACCGACAACGATCGACGCTAAAATGATTTGCGAGGCACGACTTTGTCTTAATTGATAGTTGGATCCTACTGACACCAAACGAATATACCCGACGAAAACAGGGTAGCGCGTCACTTGGTGTTTGGTTTGGATCAAGCGCGCCAAACAAAAGAAAAACGATAAGCAACGGTGAGGAGCGAAAGCGAGACAAAAAAATTCACCGCTGCAGCTGCGTATTGGTATGTGTGCTTGGCCAACGACCCAACTATACATATATTTGACACAACGAAAACGAGAAAGGGGAAAGGGGTGACAGCGATAAAATGAGTTATATGTGTAGTTACTGCGTCCAAGAGGGTTAGATGTACATATGTACATATGTATATATACTTTGGACGTTGACATGCAATGACTGCATCTTTCAAGAGGCGATGCAGTTACTGCACCGTCAAGTGGTCCGTGTGACACCAGCAGAATGCTGTTACGCGCGGATCCCAGGCAAAACGCAGCCCTCCTCCCGCCCAACCGACCGAGGGACGCTGCCGCATGACGCGCGGTGCGTAGCCGAACCAAACGCGAACATGCAAGAAAGATAGCTATTAGACTAACATTCGAGGAAAATTAGTACTAAACTTACTAAGAAATTAAGCATGCAATCAAAATACAAATACCACTACAGTTACTAATTAATAGAAAGGTGTGTAAGGATTAATAATTTAATAAGAGGAAGAGAATTAGTGGTGGATATAATATGGTAGAGGGAATTATAATCCGAGCATAAGACCCTAAACGGTTCATGCAAGGAATAATTCGATCTACAAAGTGGAAGGAACAATGGTATAAAATTTCTAGTCAGTCTAATAGGAATCGTGAAGTTTATGCGGCTCAACAGATCAGGGCTGTCTATGTCACCCCTGATCAAGTTGTGCATAAATATCACACCAAGCATTTTTCTACGGTTAACTAAGGATGGGAGGTTTACTAATAGTAGTCTACTAGAGTAAGATGGGAGTCTTACACCCGCATCCCAGTTAAGGCCTCGCAGAGCAAAGAGTAAAAAGTTTTTCTGTACTGATTCTATACGGTCCTGGTGTACTTTGTACTGAGGGCACCATACACAGGAGCCGTATTCTAAGATCGGACGAACAAGCGAGGTATAGAGAGTCTTTGTTATATAGGGGTCGTCAAATTCCTTTGACCACCTCTTTATAAACCCAAGCACGCCCATGGCCTTATTTACAATGGTAGAAATGTGTTCGGAAAACTTTAACTTGGGGTCTAACATAACACCCAGATCATCCACCAGGGTAATTCTCTCAAGAGAACCACCAAATAGGGTGTAGGGAGCCAACAAAGGGCTAGAACGATGAAATGTCATAACTTTGCATTTCGAGGCATTAAGGTGTAACAAGTTTGCACAACACCATGACTGAAAGTTATTGAGATCGGATTGCAAGCGAGAATGAAATGAAATGTCCTTGTACTGGACACAGAGTTTAACATCATCCGCATACATAAGTACTCGAGAGTATGTTAATACTGAAGGTAAGTCATTAATAAAGAGTGTGAAGAGTAAGGGGCCTAGATGGCTGCCTTGTGGTACTCCCGAAGAAACCTTTACTGGTAAAGAGAGGGAGTTTTTGAAGAGGACTCTTTGAGACCTAGAACAAAGATAGCTAGAAATCCATCTCAGGAGGTTGGGCGGAAACCCTAAAAGGTCAAGTTTATGCGCTAAAAGGGAATGGTTTACAGAGTCGAATGCTTTACTAAAGTCGGTGTAAATAACATCCGTCTGTAAGTTACATTGAAAGCCTTTAATAATGAAAGAGGTAAACTCTAACAAGTTCGTGGTGGTTGATCGCCGCCTTATAAATCCATGCTGAGTTGGAGATATAAGTGACTTGCAGAGATGTTTCAAGTGCGGAGTTAAAACCTTCTCAAACATTTTAGGAATAGCGGATAACTTTGCTATACCTCTGTAATTTTTTGCATCAGACTTGCTACCTTTTTTATGGAGAGGAAACGATTCCTTCCAGATCGGGGGGAAGCAAGAAGAATCAATGGACAGGGTAAATAGTTTAAGCAAAGGTCCACACAGAGCCTCGGCGCAGTACCTGAGTACACAACCTGGAACCCCGTCTAGACCCGGTGAAAACACCGGCTTAACTAGTCGAAGATCATGAAGTAGGGAACATTCATTTAACAAGGGACTGAAAATGCCGTTCGACCTCGGTAAACCGTATGGGTACGGATGACCAGAGTAGCTTTCCTCAGAATAGGTGGTTTGGAAAAATTGGGCAAAAAGATCGGCAATTGCCTGATCATTATTTGCCGACGTATTACAAAATGATAGCGAGGATGGGTGTGCGGACGTTCTACGCTTACTGTTTACGAAGCTGTAAAACTGTTTAGGGTCCTGAGAAAAACGTATCCTGCATCGAGATAGGTAGTTCTTATAGCATTGAGCATTAAGAACTGAAAAGCTTGACCGAGCTATTACATAGCGAGAGTGAGAAGTAGGAGAACCCACTTCTTGAAATTTTTTATAAAGTCTTGATTTTAAGTTTTTTAGACTGGATAACTCTTTGGTAAACCAAGGGGGTTTTCCAGATCTAGTCGGACAAGAAAGCGGGACACAAGAATCGAAAAATGTGCCAAGAGCATTGTAAAAAATGTTTGTGCCTTTTATGATATCAGTGCACAAGTACAAAGCGGACCAATCAAAATCCCTAATGAGGTTATTAAGCTTCGCAAACTCGGCTTTACGAAAGCAGCGGACACGTTCGGGCAGCCTACTCGACCGATCCAATACAGTTGGTCCTATATCTAGCGACACCTCGAAAGTAGGGTGGTAGGCGTCTTCAGGTATAGTGAGCGGAAGGGCTCGGGTTAACAACACTATGGTCGGATCCGATACAAAGCACAGATCAAGCAATCGACCCAAGGAATTTTTCACATGGTTGACTTGAGACAGGGATAGGTCAAGCAAGCCGTCAACAAAGTCATGTCGTGACATGGGCACTAGGATACTAGACTCGTTTACCGAAGACCAAACAGTTCCTGGCAAGTTGAAGTCACCAAGAACTATCATACGATCTTTATCAGATAGCGAGGAAGAAACAGCGGTTAAAGCGGACAAGTGCTGCTCATAAATTGAAATATCCGAAGAAGGTGGGATATACGAGCAAGTAATGAATATAGCGAAAGCGGGAAGAATCAGTTTTACACACAGGAATTCCAGTTCCTGTTGAACTTGGACTGTGAAGTGTTCCGACGTGAAGTAAGAGTCCACTGCAATTAGAACCCCCCCTGCACGTCGAGACGAACGGTCCTTTCTAAAAGTTGTGTACCGACCTGCCAAAACCTCGGAACTAAGAATGTCCGGCTTTAACCAGGTTTCAGTAAACACAATAACGTGGGAAGCAAATGCAACACTATCCCGGAAAAGAATGCTGAGCTTACTACGCAAGCCTCTTACATTCTGATAGGTTACTAAAAGAGAAGTTAGTTTTTTGGAAAGGTGGAAGCAAGACGGGAAGTTGAGGAAGAGGAAGTTGAGGTTGAGGGTGAGGGTGGCACACTGGAAAGGTTTGGAAGGGATATAGGGGGCCTATTCTTCTTCTTAGCCTTAAACTCCTTCACCACCAAATGCTCCGGCCAAAATTTGGCGGAGCAAATGGTGTCAAATTGAGTTGGGGAGATGCTTATCTTAAACGAGGCTATCTCCCTGGCATAAGAGAAGTTAAATTTCTCCACCTTTAAACCCACGGCTTTTATTTTGCTTTGAATAAAAGCAATTACATCATTAGATGTGAGGTCAGGGGCCAGCCGTGAAACAAAAACTTGTCGTTTTGGTGGGACTCCCACCAGTGGTTTAGTCACCACAGGCCTAGTACCTGTGGTGGCAATATCCGGAGGTCCGGAACGTCTATTTACTGGTGGGATCGGTATAGACGGGACAACTAGCGAACTTGCGGACACCACGGACACGGACGCTGCAGACGTACTTGGCTGCACATTCTCCGAGGCGATGAATTCGGCTACCGAATCTGCGTCGCCAGCAGCTGTCGTTGCCCTTGGAGTGGCTAACGAGATCAACTGCTGCACACTTGGAGTGGTCGGAGTCAGTTTTTCGGCGGCGCACGGCTGAGTGACGGTTGGCAATTGCAGATCCCGCGGAGTGCAGCAGTTTTAAACCGCTAAACTGAGCCTCCATGGCTAGGAGCCGATCGTATTGGTTTTTAAAACCAACGGTCAGCTCCTTAAAGCCACTCCGCGTCTGCCTCATGAAAGCCACCATGTCTTTCTCCACCGCACGGCATGCCTCGCAACTGTAATGCAAGCCATTACGTTTGGCTATAGCATCACTCACGAGGCCAGAAAATCCAGCGCATTTTGCGTGCACTACGCTGTCGCAGAGCCAGCAGGGGACATTCGGCTGATCGTGGGTGATCTGCTTCTTACAGCTTTTTTTGGCACAGACCACAGCGTATTCCATTTTATTATTTATTTATTTACTATTATTTGCAAAACAAATTGGTATCAGACCAATGTGCCAGACAACGCTCAAAGCGGAATTGGTAAAAAAAAGAGAGCAGAGTGAAAAGCGGTTATAGCGAGAGCTACTAAGCAGAGAGCGCTATTGCTCAGAAAGTTTAAAGAGCGAGAGAGAAAGAACAGTTATTGAAGTGAGGTGATAGCGAGAGAGTGATAAAACAACAAAAGCTACCAGACGATCAACGATGACCAACGATCAGCGTAAGACAATAACGCCGGAGTGAGTAATTATGTACAGCGAAAAGTAGTTTGGTCAAAAGAGCCATTGGCTTGAAAATGTAGATATGCATACAACGTATAATGTTTAAACCCCGTCTGCTCAGTGTGTATAATGCACCCCAGTCTGATCTAGCTTTTGTTTACGATTTCGATTCTTATTCTCTCGTTTTTATACCCGATACTCAAAATGAGTATTGGGGTATATTAGATTTGTAGTAAAAGTGGATTTGTGTAACGTCCAGAAGGAATCGTTTCCGACCCCATAAAGTATATATATTCTTGATCAGCATCAATAGCCGAGTCGATTGAGCCATGTCTGTTTGTCCGTCTGTCCGTCCGTCCGTCTGTCCGTCTGTCCGTCCCCTTCAGCGCCTAGTGCTCAAAGACTATAAGAGCTAGAGCAACGATGTTTTGGATCCAGACTTCTGTGATATGTCACTGCTACAAAAATATTTCAAAACTTCGCCCCGCCCACTTCCGCCGCCACAAAGGACGAAAATGTGTGGCATCCACATTTTTAAAGATACGATAAAACCAAAAACGCAGAATCGTAGAGAATGACCATATCTTTAAGACTGCGGAATCTGAATTGGATCGTATTATTATTATAGCCAGCATCAAGAAAACAATTTAATTTTTTCTCGCCATGTCTCTCTCTAACACACGTGGCATAGGCGGCTTTGCTTAGAGTAAAACATAAGCGCCTAGATCTCAGAGACTACAAAAGCTAGAGCAACCAAATTTGGTATCCACACTCCTAATATATCGGACCGAGACGAGTTTGTTTCAAAATTTCGCCACACCCCTTCCGCCCCCGCAAAAGACGAAAACCTGGGGATATTCAAAAATCTCAGAGACTATTAAGGCTAGAGTAACCAAATTTGGTATCCGCACTCCTGTTAGATCTAACTATAAAACGTATATCTCAAAATTTCGCCCCACCCCCTTCCGCCCACACAAAGAACGAAAATCTGTTGCATCCACAATATTGCAGATTCGAGAAAACTAAAAACGCAGAATCATAGATAATGACCATATCTATCAGATTGCTGAATCTGGATCAGATCGGATCATTTTTGTAGCCAAAAGGAAGAAATCAATTTTCAGTGGCTACGCAGCGCCCGACGTCACGCTCAGACTGATTTTCTGTCTCTCTCGCACGCACTCTTTGTCGTGTCGTTTAATATTAGCGGCGTCTGCCGGAGGAGAGCCATACTGACTTAGTATCTGGTATAACCGTAGAGTTGCGGTGTCCGCAGCAACTCACAACTTTCCCCCTCGTTATATATATATATATCTATACCCTAATAATTTTCATGCTTTAAATAATGAATTTATAACTAAACTTATATGATAATTAGGATTAAGGAAATATTACCCACAAATTAGAACCTAAGTCAATTGTTGTGTTTATACAACTGCAACGTAATGAATATTGAAATTGAAGTCTCCCATTATATTAAAATATGAATCGTTTTGAATTGAAATGAATCTTTAAAATCATAAAAATGGTCTGTCGAGTATCCGTGGCAGGATCTTATAAAATGTGGTAAATCTGAGTAAAGGATTCATCAAAGGACAATGCAAGAACTCGAACGCATTGTCATGGTAGGGTGGGTACAGAAGAGAAGGGCAATCAACACCTAGGTTCTCTCTAAATAGGAATGGTTCAGTAGGGCTTTTATTTGGCGTGTCGGCGCTATCAGTATTTCAGTTTACTTTGTTTTTGTATAATCACTTATAGTTTCCCGTAAAGTGCACTATTTAAATGTAGTGGAGTACGATAGTACAATTAGGTGAGGAAGAACCCCGACCATCCGGCGAGCTAGACCCGAGCCTAGCAAGAGTGCACACGACCAACCCTATTTGTACGCCGTCCTTAAGCTCAGTCATAGTCATCTGCTGATATCAAGGGCCTATATATCTGTTTACATATATATATATTTAAACTCTGGTTCACTACAAGGTCACCTAGTAACGCTCAACCTGAAAACCTTACGAATTACATCCATTCGGTCATGCAAAACCAGGAGAAATCTATGATGGAAAACCTTAGTTCGTTCATAAAAGCTTTCATCGAACAAACTATACAGGCCCAGTTTTCCAATATGAATTTAGCCACAGCCGCTACTACGGGTAACGGAGCTCCCTCAGTGTCACACAGTGTCACAAAGTAGTGCTATAAAAAAGTTTAGTTCTAAACTAGCCCCTGTGTTCATTCCCGCTCAGGTAATTAAAAAGCGAAGTCCGTACTATTACGAATTGGTCGATGAGAACAAGAAATATCTCGGCGTGTATCATCTGAAAGACATTCAGATCAGGAAATAATCTCTCCTAATCAGGTTCTTCAGATAATTATTCGTCGAGCAGGTCTTGTATAAATATCTGTGGTGTAGTAGCCAGCACAAAAATATAGGGAATTGGTTATCTTCTTTCGTCTCGTGAGACCCCCTAGTGATCTTTCAAATGATCAAGATTTAGCCGCTCTTAAGGTTGGATCAAAGCTTTAGCCGCTCTTAAGTCCGAACGCCCACGCACACATGCAAGCGACGGACAGTGGGAAGCATAGACGGCAATCGTACGATTGCACAGTTAAGCTATGCTGTGCATTAGACGATCGACTAATGCTGCTCGAATGTTCTAGATCATACGATTGCACAGTTAGTAAAAAGCTCAAAAGCTCTGCTGCCCAGGCTACTCAGTCCATCGTCTATTACTGCTTTGAACAAAAGAAGAAAGTTGATCGATCTGTAAAGACGTGATAATTCCCGAATGAGAGCAACATACACAGTGCACACATATAGATATAGTGCTGTCCGGAAAATATATATATTTCCACATATATATGCTGGAAGCATATAATTACAAGTGCCGTACAGTCCATTGGTCAGTGAATAAGAAGAATTTAGTTCAGATATATTTGGGGAAAAATGTATGTTTTCATATTAATGCCGTGCACGTGCTGACATAACCTATGTTGCAGGGAAGTGTACCTAAGCTGCCCCATCGCGGTATAGTCTCGAGAAGACTACCCTGGGAGCTGGCTTAGGCGTACAGTTGTCGAGGTCTCTCCAACTCCAACCATAATTCATCCTTTCTGGACCTTATATTACCACCGAGTTCGGAATCTCCAAAGATCCAAGTGAACCAGATCAGCCTCAATCGCGAAGAATATTTAGTGCTGCTCAGTCATATTTAACTAAATATAGGCTTGGCGGAAGATTCGTCAGTACGGCCAGGAACCATATACATCGCACCTGTTGACCTCTAACCAACTTCAGGCGGACAAGAGTCTACAAAGCAGCCGCACGGGATCGAGTTTTGTCCAATTTACATTTAATTCATTATCAAGTTCCAACGCATAAACATCAGCAGTTTAACGTAATGTAACTGAAACTTTATTAACACCCCTCTTTGATGTTACGCGCGTACATATCTACATACATATGTGCATATGCACACTAAATTGTCTTTCGTTTGTTACTTTTTGGTTCAATTTTCGCGATAGAGCATAACAATTAAATTTCTGTCTGTATTATGAAAACAAAAACAACTGGCTGATGACTATGCGACGGGGTTTGTAGCGTAATTGTATTGTATGCATTATATATTTATGATTTCCATATTTTAAACAGCTGCGGTCAACATCTACGACATCATTGGGCCCAACGATCAGCGTAAGACAATAAGACCGGAATGAGTAATTATGTACAGCGAAAAGTAGTTTGGTCAAAAGAGCCATTGGCTTGACAGTGTAGATATGCATACAACGTATAATGTTTAAAACCCGTCTGCTCAGTGTGTATAATGCACCCCAGTCTGATCTAGCTTTTGTTTACGATTTCGATTCTTATTCTCTCGTTTTTATATATATAGTTAAATATGCGACACTTCAGTTTAAGTTTTAAAAAAGGTTTTATTCTTTCACTTAAACTTAGCGTACATTGGTTAGTTATTACCCCGACGATGACTGAGGTCTGATGTCTTGAACGGAATTAACTTTGGTTGAATTCTCCGACGGTGTCGCGATTGACGTTTGTCTTGAACAGAACTGAGTTGGCTTCTTAGATGCAGACTATTTATATTATGATGCTCGGTTTGGGATTCGGATTTGGATTCGGAGGCGTTGGCTTCGACTTCGGCTTCGGAGATGGAGTACGTGACTCGATCGATATGTGGGAAAGGCGGCTTTTGATGAAAGGCTTCCGCTGCGTATGATCGGTGTTGCATTACTTGGGGGTGGCTGAGAATAGGGCCTCTGATTGGTCAGCTAGGATGGTGTGATTCTTGAGAATCGATTAGTAATTGATCTCCGAAGAGTGGCGTGATTCTGGTGCGGCTGGATTCTAGTGCGGCTGGATTCTAGTGCGGCATCTATTGTTTTATGTTCAACTTCCAGTTTAGGGTGTTTGTTTACATTGCATGCAATCGGCTACGCGTGGTCCATTTCGAGCGTGAGATTGTTTATGAGGGTTCGAAGCTGAGGGTGTCGTATTGTTTATAGTATTGTGGGTGCAGGGTAATAGACATAGACAAGGGTATGCGGAGCATGGACTATAGATATGTCACTCCCCATTGTTAGATTTAAGCCTGTCCTCAGGCGATTATCCTTGGATATAGTTCAGGTGCGTCTAAAACTGTGCCTGCTGGGGATTCCTCGTCTTCGTCTGAAGGTGTTTCTATGTGCGGGTCGGTTTTAGGCTTATTGCTTTTACTTAGATTAAACAATTTGTAGCTTAATCCTATTATGATTATGACAAATAGTAGTATTAAGCTTACATGTAATACATTATTTAATCGCGTATTTTCTATTACGATTTCTTTGGTTTGCAAATAAGACAATGGTTTAATTTTTGTTACGTTATTGTTGATGTAGATGCTTTGTGCAAATTCTGGTATGGAGTTGGATATTAAGAATTCATTTAACTGTATACTGCAATTATGTATTTTTATTAATGCGTTACCTTCTACTTTTATTTCTTGGTTTAGGCAATCTTGGTTTAATATGGTTTTTGGTAATTTCCAAGTTAACAATATATTGGGCTTTATGAAACTTATTTGAAAGTTTTGGTGTGCTTTGGTGTATGGACATTTTGTTTCTACTTGTTTGACTATTCCTGAAATACATTCGTCATTTATTTTTCGTTTTGATTCTTTTACATATACCTCGTTTTCTAGAACTTAATAATTGTTTTGCGTTAGGTCAGTGAGGATGTTATTATCTTCATCTGGATATGGGACAATTTTAAGTATAGGAATATTTCTGATCTCTCGTGGGATGTTGGAAATTATTAGTATTTCATTAGTGTCTATTTTCAACCAGGTAGATGTTTTGATATTTAATAATTTATCTGAATCGATGTGTTTCAGGAAACAGTAATCCTGCCTCAATAATTTTGGATTAAAGATCCATAATCTTGTTAGCTGCATGCCTAATTCAATATCCTCTATGTACTCTGTAAAATGTTGAAGGTTAAACATTAATATCTCTAGTTGCTTATTTCTATCATTATCCTTGTTTAATTTATTGACAACTTCTATGCCAGAATTTACTGCTTGAATTACTAAGTTTAATTCGTTAGCTTGAACACTGTGGCTAGCCAGATTGTTTATTTTCACTTCTAATTCGACTTTATCATCTTGATCTAATGTTCCAAATAGATATTTATATACTGTGCCTACTGCATTTATAAGGCCTCTTTTGTTTCTTTTGGCTATTTTGATGCCGTTGAATTCACGTTGCAATTTCTCGATTAAATATTGAACTTGGATTACGTTATTAAATTGGGTTGCCTGTTCTAGTAAACTCTGATATGTTTCATCTGTTCTCGTTATATTAATTGTTAGATAATGGTATTCATAATTAATGGGTATCTTAATAGTATTTGTTTTGAATATGAGATATCCATTCCTTGAGTTGATGGGATCTATCTCTATATTCTGTCCGGAAGACTGTAGGACGGTGAACATTAGTAAGATTATAATCTTAATCATGTTGTAGCTCCGGATTCCCAGTACTCTCTTCGGGTACTCCGCAATTATCGTATTTACTTTTATTAGACTTTTTCTTTCTTTTGAATTTCGTTTTATAGTGGGTGATTTTCCTCCCTCTATTTTTCTCTTCAAAGTGCTTTTCGTCTACCTGCCTAATTTCCCCTGTTCTTTTGAACGGGTTGGTTGTTTTTGTTTTAACTAGGGGTGCATTCTTGTAGCGTGTGTCTACTTCAAAGTCGATTCTATCGTTATTCAAATGATTGATCTTCCTAACTTTATTCAGTTGGGTGTTATAATCTGGTAGTCCGGCGTACAGGAAGATATCAGCTGGGGATCTTTTTGTAGTATTATGAACCGTTTTATGGTTATAAGTTATAGAATTAACTCGAATTTTGTGAGCTTGTTTTCTATGTTATCCTCACTTGAAATGATTCTTAATTTTTCATTGATCGTTTTATGTAGCCGTTCTACATCAGAAACTCCGTTTTTACTGGTAGTGATTTCGATTTTCACTTTTTCCGCATTCAACCATGCTTGCAATGCTGCGCACATAAAGGCTGAATCTTTGTCGGCTTTAATTCCCTGTGGCTTGCCCATTTCGTTAAAGACTTGTATGATGGCTCTCTTGGTTTCTAACCAGTCACGACTCTTAACTTCTACAAGGGTAGCGAATTTAGAATATACATCAATGCATGATAGGAATTGTTGATTGCCTACCAAATAGAAATCCATGACATACTTTTCTCTGATATTTTGTATTTCAGGGGTGATTTTGAAGGTTAGATTGGTGTTACGATGCTCTGTTTTAGCAACGTTGCACGTATTGATAATATTTTGGATTAACTTTTGATAATCGGGGTAGTAGAATTTTCCTTTAAAGTAGTGAAGGGTGAAGTAGCTCTTTATGATTCTTCAATATTCGTTCTTTGAATTCGGAGTAGTTCGGAATATTTATGAGTTTGGTACTGGATTTAATCAGTTTAGTGAAGTGATTTGGACTGATTATCTCCAGGAATGCCCTTTGAAACAGTGGGAAGTCTACTTCGTTATGGAAATATAGTGCACTCTTTTTGGTACACACATATTCCTTTATTATATCTTTTGCTAATGATTCTGTCATTTCGGTATATGTGATTTTTATCAGTATCTTGTGGAAATAGTGGGATGTTTCTACCTTATCCTCATTACCTTTAATCAGTTCTATTTGCCTATTATAGTAATTGATTGGTCTCTCTGTAAGTGGAATATAATTTGTATTATCTTCTTGCGCGCTATGGACCGTTGCACAATCACTATTAATGGTTTCCCCGAGTAGGTTTTCCTTAACCTTTACTCTGGATAGCGCATCGGCTATATGGTTCTCCTTTCCGGGTAAATATTTTATTTTGAAGTCAAATTCATTTAATTTGATCTTCCATCGTTGTAGCTTCATATTTGGTTCCTAGAGGTTATTCAACCAAATCAGGGGTTTGTGATCACTTAATATCTCAAACGTTCTACCAAACAGGTATGATCTGAAATACTTAGTTGCCCAAACTATAGCTAGTAATTCCTTTTCTATTGCTGAATAATTGATTTCGTGTTCGTTTAAGGTTCTACTTGCATAGCAGATTGGTTTGTGATCTGGGAATGCGAGGATGGGGTCTGAGGTGATAAGTACTTTCAATTTTTCGAAGGCCTCGACGTATTTTTCCTCTGTTGGGTCTATGACTGCTCGTTTCTTTAATTTGAGTGTCATAGGTTTTGCTATATTAGCGAAGTTGGGAATGAATTTCCTATAGAATCCACATAAACCTATGAATGATTTAATTTTTGTGGTTGTATTGGGTATTGGGAAGTTTATTATGGCAGATATTTTCTTTGGATTCGGAACTATGCCGTTAGTTGTTACTACATGGCCTAGGAATTCCGTTTCTTTTTCAGGAATTCACACTTATCCATTTGTAGCTTTAAGTTGGCGTCTCTCAACTTTCCAAATACTCTCCTTAGTTACAACAGGTGTTCTTCCAATCGTCTAAGTATACGAGGCAATCTTTGAAGATTAACTCTTCTAGCAGATTGTTCTTACATCTTTGGAAGATAGCGGGGGCAGTGGTTAGCCCAAAGGGCATACGAGTGAACTCGTAATGACCATGCTTCGTGGAGAAAGCTGTTTTTGGGATTGAGCTAGGTTCCATAGGAATTTGATGGAATCCCTTAGCTAAATCGATTGTTGTGAAATATTGCCACCTACTTAGTTTATCTAGTATTTCGTCCATTCTGGGTGTAGGAAATTTATCCTTTATTGTCACCTCGTTTAGACTTCTATAATCTACTACCATACGATATTTCTGCTTTCCTGTAGCATCTATTTTCTTTGGTATCATAGCGATGGGTGCACAATAGGGAGAGTTCGACTTACGAATGATTCCCTGTCTAATCATATCTTTGATTTGTTGTGTCACTTCTTGATCGTGTATTTGAGCATATTTATATGGTCGACGATATACAGGATCTTCGTGATGGGTTTTTATTTCGTGCTTTATAGTACTAGTGAAGGTCAAAATGTCACCTTCTTTATACTGCACGTCCTTAAATTCATAGAGAACTTTCTTTAGTTTCTCCTTTTCTTCGTCATTTAAATGTTCCAACCTTAGCTGGTTGCATTCCCTTAATTCATTCTCTAATGCGGAAGCGAAGTATTGCTCTCCTTCAGGAGATGGGTCAAGGCACTTAGGTGTAGATATATCTTCCTTTGAAGATGGCTTAACACCTTTGTGTGCGGTCTTGCCGACGGCAATTGCTTCTCCACTTTGGATGATTGGGTATGACCTTTCTCCTAACGTTACCGTTTCATTTCGGTAATCGATGACGGCTTTGCTGGCCATCAAATATTCTCTGCCTAAGAGTATGTCATAATTTTCAGAAAAATTTTTGTTTTGTCGGACAGTTTTTGGTTGCATTACGTGTAATGCTCTGAGTCAGACGGACGGGTCCATTGAAGGTATGGACGGTGAGGTTGTCGCTATCGACTTTGGAATCTGTATAGTTTTCTTTTATTATATTTATTGACGATCCCGAGTCCGCGATACCTCTTAATTTTTAATTATTTACGATTATTTCTATATATGGTCTTCCTCGATTTCTTCCGAGGCACTCTGCTGAAAACTTACATCCATTTTCATTTGTCCGCTTTGGCTTTCCCTAGATCGTTTGACTGGCTGATTTGGTGCACTGCTACCTGCCTGAGTCTGATTGATTTGATAGTTTGTGGGATTCTGTACTCTGCCCTGGTTTAAGGAATTTCTAAATTCGTTAAATAATCCTTTATTATTTACGGCGTTATTTCCTGAATAATTTCGATTCGATCCATGATTATTTCTGGAAGTACTTGGGTTTTGCGAGGGTAATAAGTTCCAACATTCCTACGATTGTTATTTCCGTTTCTTGTGTGTTCGTGATTCTTGTTGTCAGTTACGAAATTTTCGTAGATTCCTAACTCTTGAGCTGATTTTTCTAGATTAGCCATAGTAGAAATGTCTTTCTTTGCCAAAATGATGAACAGTTTATTGGGTAGAGCATCTTCTATGGTATGTCTGGTGGCATTTGCCAGAGCGTTTTTAAAGATTATCTTATTTTCTGGGCTAGTCTCCAGATTTAGTTTACTTACTATAACATTTGACTTAATTTCTAGTTCCTCTACGAACTTACGAATATTCCCATTGAATTTGGTGTCGTGTAATTGTTGTAGCAGCGTTTCGTATGGAGTGTGATTGTTGAATTTGCTTATTAGGGCTGCTTTTAGATCGGTCCAGGTGTTGGGTTGAAGGCTTTGTGATAAAAGTTGTGCTCGTCCGCACAGTTGACCCTCAGTGGCTCCGTACATGATGCTTTGCTGCCGGATGTCTTCTGTTGGGTACAATTCGGAGATGTACTCAATCCTGCTTATGAACGAGCTTAGGCGTTCTTGGCATCCGTCGTATGGTGGAATTTGCCTGACTGACTTCAAGGCTTGGTTCAGGTGTATTTCTGTTAGCGGCATGTTGATTTCTTTTTATTTATTTATTTTTTTCTAATATTAATTGAGTTTCAATCGTGTGTAGATTCTTTGGCGGATCTCTTTAGTATTAGCGTTACTTTTTCTCTGATAACTGTAGAATATTACGCACTGTAACTGTCACTACGCCAATTGATCGTCTTAAAAAAAGGATTCACTTTTAACTGAGATCCTACCGGCTGCGCCAGTTAAATATGCGACACTTCAGTTTAAGTTTTAAAAAAGGTTTTATTCTTTCACTTAAACTTAGCGTACATTGGTTAGTTATTTCCCCGACGATGACTGAGGTCTGATGTCTTGAACGGAATTAACTTTGGTTGAATTTTCCGACGGTGTCGCGATTGACGTTTGTCTTGAACAGAACTCAGTTGGCTTCTTAGATGCAGACTATTTATACTATGTTGCTCGGTTTGGGATTCGGATTTGGATTCGGAGGCGTTGGCTTCGACTTCGGCTTCGGAGATGGAGTACGTGACTCGATCGATATGTGGGAAAGGCGGCTTTTGATGAAAGGCTTCCGATGATCGGTGTTGCATTACTTGGGGGTGGCTGAGAATAGGGCCTCTGATTGGTCAGCTAGGATGGTGTGATTCTTGAGAATCGATTAGTAATTGATCTCTGAAGAGTGGCGTGATTCTGGTGCAGCTGGATTCTAGAGCGGCTGGATCTAGTGCGGCATCTATTGTTTTATGTTCAACTTCCAGTTTAGGGTGTTTGTTTACATTGCCTGCAATCGGCTACGCGTGGTCCATTTCGAGCGTGAGATTGTTTATGAGGGTTCGAAGCTGAGGGTGTCGTATTGTTTATAGTATTGTGGGTGCAGGGTAATAGACATAGACAAGGGTATGCGGAGCATGGACTATAGATATGTCACTATATATATATCTATACCCTAATAATTTTCATGCTTTAAATAATGAATTTATAACTAAACTTATATGACAATTAGGATTAAGGAAATATTACCCACAAATTAGAACCTAAGTCAATTGTTGCGTTTCTACAACTGCAGCGTAATGAATATTGAAATTGAAGTCTCCCATTATATTAAAATATGAATCGTTTTGAATTGAAATGAATCTTTAAAATCATAAAAATGGTCTGTCGAGTATCCGTGCCAGGATCTTATAAAATGTGGTAAATCTGAGTACAGGATTCATCAAGGGACATTGCAAGAACTCGAACGCATTGTCATGGTAGGGTGGGTACAGAAGAGAGGGGCAATCAACACCTAGGTTCTCTCTAAATAGAAATGGTTCAGTAGGGCTTTTATTTGGCGTGTCGGCGCCATCAGTATTTCAGTTTACTTTGTTTTTGTATAATCACTTATAGTTTCCCGTAAAGTGCACTATTTAAATGTAGTGGAGTACGATAGTACAATGAGGTGAGGAAGAACCCCGACCATCCGGCGAGCTAGACCCGAGCCTAGCAAGAGTGCACACGACCAACCCTATTTGTACGCCGTCCTTAAGTTCAGTCATAGTCATCTGCTGATATCAAGGGCCTATATATCTGTTTACATATATATATATTTAAACTCTGGTACACTACAAGGTCACCTAGTAACTCTCAACCCGAAAACCTTACGAATTACATCCATTCGGTCATGCAAAACCAGGAGAAATCTATGATGGAAAACCTTAGTTCGTTCATAAAAGCTTTCATCGAACAAACTATACAGGCCCAGTTTTCCAATATGAATTTACCCCCAGCCGCTACTACGGGTAACGGAGGTCCCTCAGTGTCACACAGTAATGTTAGACGAGAGATAGACAATGATAGTTACATGGTTAGAGGCGATTCCCAAGAAAGAACTCCTAGGAGTAGTCAAACAGCCGGAAATGTAGCACCGGTAAAAGCGGCAAATATCCTCCTAAGCTGGCGTCTTAAATTTTATGGTTCTCGAGACGCAATGCACGTAGAAGAATTTCTATATCGCGTTCGTGCCCTTACGGGACAGACTCTGGGGAATGACGATCAGTTACTTTGCGACAATCTGCATCTGCTTTTCACAGGCAAGGCCAGCGATTGGTTCTGGGATTTTAATCGAAGAAACCACCAATACTCCTGGCCATCGTTTTGTACAGCGTTTAGACAAAGAATCGACGATCAGAAAGATGATTTTGACCTTTGGGAAATGATACGGAAACGTCAACAGAAAGACAACGAATCCTTCGAAGATTTTCAGTCAGCCATTGAAAAGTTAGTGACACGACTTTCACATGAGATAAGCGAACTCAAGCTGATCGATATTCTTAAGCGGAATGCGGAAAGTGCTCTTCGATATGAGCTGTTGCATTTAAAAATACAGAATAGAAGTGAGTTGAGGGAGGAAGTTAAAAAGCATGAACACTTCTGTAAAGATGCTGGCAACTTTCTACAGAGAAACAGGGTAACTAGACCCCACGTATCAGAAATTCAGAGTGAGGAAGAAGAACTCGAAGAAGAGAGTATCTCCGAACTACGCCGCAAGCGGTTTGTTTGCTGGAATTGCGACAAAACAGGCCATCGGTTTGAAGATTGCGTAGCAGAACGCCGAGTCTTCTGTTATGGCTGCGGGGCGAAAAATACTTTTAAGCCAAGGTGCGAAAAATTTAACCCATCGGAAAACCGAAAGCGGGACGCTCAAACCAACACCATTCTGGCGAATCCGACAATGGTGACAGAATGAAAGAGCAAACTTTCCAAGAAAACACCTCCAACCAGGATTGTCCAAAAATTCGATCTAATAGGTAGAGCCACAAACCCAGACGGAGGGGATAGATATAGATGGTGAAAGTTCCCAATCAGATAAGCTAGGATTAAAGTATCAACCAAAACGTTCGACCATACGATTAAGGCAATTCTGGACCAAGGTAAAGAAGGTGAAAATTTAGAATAGTTTTTCTAAATAAAAGAGACCGAAAACTTGGGTGACTGCAAATTTGTATTTTAAGACGACGAAAAAAAAGGAGTGCGTGCGTTCGTTTTCATAGATTTTTCTCGACTTCTCTTCATATATTCAAACAATTTCTTCTGCGCCTATCTTACCTACGGTGGCAAAGCGGGCCGAATTCGCCAAGAGCGAGAGAGCGAGCTTTTATTGCGCTCCCGCTTTGCCCTAGCCTAACTTACACTAGACTTCATAAAATACAATCCTAATAACAATTATTATTAGCCAAATGGCGCTACACCGGCCCCGTTGAAGGCCTGGAAGGCTTCAAACCAGTGGCAGAAGCGCCAACTTGTGGATTGGCCTCCTGAACGTGGCTCCGCTGCTCGTCCTTAGGTCGACCACTCTGACCCTTCCGTCCTGCCCGGCGGTTGTTCCGACCACCCTTCCGTGGAGCCACTGTTGAGGGGGCAGGTTGTCCTCGGCAACGATTACGAGGTCGCCTTCTTTGATGTTTGGTTCCTCCTGGTGCCACTTGCATCTTATTTGCAATCCCAGCACATACTCCCGGGACCATCGCTGCCAGAACATTTGCCTGGCTGACGAGACAAGCCGCCATCGCTTTAAGCAGCTCAGACCCTCCTGGTCCGGGGTCCTGGGTGCTGTGGGTGCGATGAGCGGCCCGCCTGTCAGCAGGTGCCCGGGAGTCAGCGCGTCTCCGTTGCTTGGGTCTGGGCTTAGGGGTCCTAGCGGGCGCGAGTTGAGTACCGCCTCGATCCCGACCAGCACGGTCTCCAGCTCCTCTGCGGTGAGGAGAGCGCTTCCGACTGCCCGTAGGAGTAGGCCCTTGGCAGACTTCACACCGGCCTCCCAAAGTCCGCCCATGTGCGGTGCTCAAGGCGGTATGAAGGCAAACTCGCACCCGCTTCTTGACGCAAGTTCGCGTATCGCGTCCGCTTCCGCTTCTATTTTCTTCCGCAGTTCGCTGAAGTGGCGACTTGCTCCGACGAAATTTGTCGCGTTGTCGCAGTTCACGCGTTGCGGACATCCTCGACGACCGACGAACCTTTGGAATGCCAACAAGAAGGAATTAGTCGTCAAATCGGAGACAATTTCTAAATGAACCGCCTTGGACGCAAAACAGACAAATAACGCTATGTAGGACTTATAAGGGGGCCTTCCACGAATTTTCAGAGTCGTATAGACTGGACCACAAAAATCAACGCCACAAGTTGCATCTTAAAACACTGTGCCCAGTCCCTTTGCAAACCCTTGACCTTTCTCTTCAACCTCTCCTTGGAACAGTCTTGTCTACCAGTAATTTGGAATGAGTCCTACATCATTCCGCTTCACAAAAAAGGTTCAAGATCAAACATTGAAAACTATCGTGGTATCGCAAAGCTTTCTGCCATCCCGAAGCTTCTTGAGTTCCTGGGCACCCGGCAACTGCAACATCTTTGTTGCAGCTTGATATCTCCGTCGCAACACGGTTTTTTCAGACATCGTTCAACATCGACTAACCTTCTTGAGTTTTCTAACCTAATCCACCGTGGTTTTCAAATTGGTTTGCAGACGGATGTAGTTTTTACGGACTTCAGCAAGGCATTCGATTCTGTGAACCATGCTCTGCTTATTCAAAAGCTCTCTTTATTCGAGTTCCCAACGAATCTTCTAGATTGGATTTTGTCCTATCTCTCTAACCGTACTCAACGTGTTTTGTTTTCTAACGTGTTGTCAAATACTGTTAATGTTACTTCAGGTGTGCCACAGGGAAGTCATCTGGGCCCGCTTCTGTTTATTTTATTTGTGAACGACCTTCCTCAAGTTATAACATACTCTACTACACTAATGTATGCTGATGATGTCAAAATCTGTCTTTCTTACTCTGATTGGTATTTGCACACACGCCTTCAACTTGATCTAAGTGAACTACTATTGTGGTGTTCAACTAATCTTCTTTTTCTGAACCTTTCCAAATGCAAACTTATGACATTTTACCGTCGCGCTCCTCATTTTGTCTCATATGTTCTAGGACATCATGTCCTTGAGCGAATTTCGAGTTCAAATGACCTCGGAGTCCTTTTTGATCATAAGATGTGTTTCAACACCCATATAGCTGCAACTGTAAATAAAGCTTAAGGTGTTTTAGCGTTCATCAAGCGTTGGTCCAAGGAGTTTGACGACCCGTACGTTACGAAACAACTGTACATCTCGTTAGTACGCCCTATATTGGAGTATTGTTCTTGTGTGTGGAGCCCGCAGTATAAAGAGCAGCAGGCTGTTATTGAATCCGTGCAAAAGCAATTTTTAATTTTTGCCCTTCGGAACTTTAACTGGGACTCGGGTAGAATCTTGCCACCCTACCGGTCTAGGCTAAATCTTATTGACCTGCCATCGTTGCACCATCGCAGAATATGCAATGGTGTAATGTTCGTGCACAAGCTCCTTCTGACTCCCAAACTCTCTTGGGTCAGATTGACTTGGCCGTTCCATCTAGACCTACCCGTACTTTTAGGCCTATCCGTCTACCCATATGTAGGTCTAATTATGCTGATCATGAACCTTTTAGGGTTTTATGCCATAATTATAACTCCCTCTGTCAAACCCTATCCCCTGAACTGTCTCTTAAACTAATTGAATGCAATATTTATAATCATTTAAATTTAGCTAACTTTTAACTTATCTTTTTCCGCCTTTAGTAACTAAGCACCAACGGAGCCGGTCTGCGGGTAAGTTGCCCATCATTTGGGTCTGGAGTAGAGGCTTGCATTTAAAGCAACGAATACACGACCTAACTGTCGCCCTGCAGACCGCCTGAGCATTCACTATCCAAATGCGCAGTCTAAGGATACTCACGAGTGCTCGTGGGCCGGCATGAAAATTCGTTTGATGCAGATAGCGAACGTATGTCTGCACAAACTGCGAGCGTGTTGTCAATAAAAAGGGAAACTTGGCATTATATGACATAGGAGCGTTAACTAGTCGCCCCCCAACTCGCAACAACGAAAAAGAGCACCATGTCCCAGCCTCTTCATGGATGAAGGGATCCAAGCGCTGAAGACTGGGGCCTAACTTGGTGCCTTTACGAACCCTTTCAATATCTTCTTGAGACTCATTTTTCTGTGTTATTTCGACTATTCTTAGAAACGCCTCGTCGTATTCTAGGGATGATGGAATTTTTCCAAAGTTGAGTCTTTTTTCTTTGTATTTTCGGATGAAGCGGAACACGAAAACGAACACTCTTAGCAGTTTGAGGTGTGACGAGTATCCCTCGATTACATCCACTAAATAATTCGGCTTGGCCGCGACGGTCAGTCCGACCCATTTCTTCCGACTTTCCATCTGTATCTCTTCTTCGGAAAGCTCGAAGTGTGGATTTCTGGGCCAGCTCTCTTCTTCAAACTTTAAGAACTCTGGTCCAACAAACCAGATCGATTGCACGATTTCCTCTACGTCACAACCTCTCGAAACTATGTCTGCTGGGTTCTGTTTTGTTGGCACATGCCGCCACGTAGCTTCACTTGACCACTCTTGAATCTCCGCTACTCGGTTCGCAACGAATGTTGACAACGACGAAGGGTGGGACCTGATCCAATGAAGAATAACTTCTGAATCTGACCAGAATATCATTTTCTCAATTGGAACCTTGAGCAGTGATTTGATTCGGTGACAAAGGTCTGCTAGAAGGTGAGCGGCACATAACTCAAGCCCTGGGAGCGTTTTCGTCTTGAGTGGCGCTACTTTCGACTTTGCAGTCAACAAGGAGACCTTGAAACCTTCTGCAGTCTTTCTACGGATATAGACGCAGGCTCCATAAGCTCTCATGGATGCGTCGGCAAAGGCATGTACTTGAATCGGTGACATGGGATCAGTATGCACAAATCGAGGTATGGTAATCTTCTCCAACTGACCCAAGGATTCTTTTAATAAGTTCCATGCTGTTTCCAAGTTCATTGGAATTGACTCATCCCAATCTAGCTTGTTAAGCCAAAGCTCCTGCAGTAGGATCTTTCCCTTAATTACTAAAGGACTTAACAAGCCAAGGGGTCAAGCAGCTTTGATGTCACCGATAATATGTTCCGTTTTGTCGCTCGGAGACCCATAACTGACGTGTCAATTTGGAACTTAAAGACGTCTTCGTGTGGCTGCCACGATTTTCCTAACGCCTTAGTAGACTCTGAGTCCGAGATCGTTATCGGTGAGTTCGAAAACCATTTAGTCAATTCAAACCCAGCGGTTTGAAGAACCTGAGCCAAATCAGACTTAATTGTCTTTAACTCCTCTACGCAACCAGCACCAGTCAACATGTCATCGACATAGAAGTCGGAGTCAATAACTTCAGCAGCTTTAGGGAATGAGAGTTTTGCAGACTCACTCAACCTCTTCAAACACCGAATAGCCAAAAATGGGGCTGGTCCAGTCCCATATGTTACGGTGTTGAGCTGGTATATTCTGAAGGACTCAGACGGGTCTCTTCTCCACACTATGAGCTGGAATTGTCTATCCGCATCAGCGACCCAGACTTGGCGATACATCTTCTTGACATCGGCTGTCAAGGCGTACCTGTGTAGTCTGAATCGGAGCAATGTCGAATACAGCTCATCCTGTATCGTAGGACCGACCATCGACCGACCGAAATATGTCGTTCAAGGCCACCTGAGAGGACGTTTTACAAGACGCATCGAAAACGAAGCGGAGCTTGGTCGACGTGCTTTGGGGCCTCAACACACACTGATGTGGAATGAAATAATGTGGAGTTTTGGGGATTGTGTTGTCTGTGGTAGACATGTGACCCAAGGTGAGGTAGTCTTCCATGAACTCCAAGTACATTTTCTGTAACTCGGGGTCACGAGACAATCTTTTTTCAAGCGATAAAAACCGCCGTTTAGCCACTTCAAAGGAGTTGCCTAAGATACTGGGATCTAATTTGAACGGCAGTCTTACAAACCGACCTGAAGGCACGACCTGAGTAGTCCTTCTATAATGCTTTTCACATAACTTGTGTTCAGGAGATAAAGACTTTTTAGAAGACGGCAATTCTTCCAGTGACCAAAACTTTTGTAATGTGTTGTCGATGTGTATCACTGACTCTTCTCGACAACTCAAACAATTCCTCGCTTCTTGGGTGGCAGTCACCTTTGGAGTGTATCTGCCCGACACAATCCAGCCGAGAAGCGTTTTCTGCACACGACCAACCCTATTTGTACGCCGTCCTTAAGTTCAGTCATAGTCATCTGCTGATATCAATGGCCTATATATCTGTTTACATATATATATATTTAAACTCTGGTACACTACAAGGTCACCTAGTAACGCTCAACCTGAAAACCTTACGAATTACATCCATTCGGTCATGCAGAACCAGGAGAAATCTATGATGGAAAACCTTAGTTCGTTCATAAAAGCTTTCATCGAACAAACTATACAGGCCCAGTTTTCCAATATGAATTTAGCCACAGCCGCTACTACGGGTAACGGAGGTCCCTCAGTGTCACACAGTAATGTTAGACGAGAGATAGACAATGATAGTTACATGGTTAGAGGCGATTCCCAAGAAAGAACTCCTAGGAGTAGTCAAACAGCCGGAAATGTAGCACCGGTAAAAGCGGCAAATATCCTACTAAGCTGGCGTCTTAAATTTTATGGTTCTCGAGACGCAATGCACGTAGAAGAATTTCTATATCGCGTTCGTGCCCTTACGGGACAGACTCTGGGGAATGACGATCAGTTACTTTGCGACAATCTGCATCTGCTTTTCACAGGCAAGGCCAGCGATTGGTTCTGGGATTTTCATCGAAGAAACCACCAATACTCCTGGCCATCGTTTTGTACAGCGTTAAGACAAAGATTCGACGATCAGAAAGATGATTTTGACCTTTGGGAAATGATACGGAAACGTCAACAGAAAGACAACGAATCCTTCGAAGATTTTCAGTCAGCCATTGAAAAGTTAGTGGCACGACTTTCACATGAGATAAGCGAACTCAAGCTGATCGATATTCTTAAGCGGAATGCGGAAAGTGCTCTGCGATATGAGCTGTTGGATTTAAAAATACAGAATAGAAGTGAGTTGAGGGAGGAAGTTAAAAAGCATGAACACTTCTGTAAAGATGCTGGCAACTTTCTACAGAGAAACAGGGTAACTAGACCCCACGTATCAGAAATTCAGAGTGAGGAAGAAGAACTCGAAGAAGAGAGTATCTCCGAACTACGCCGCAAGCGGTTTGTTTGCTGGAATTGCGACAAAACAGGCCATCGGTTTGAAGATTGCGTAGCAGAACGCCGAGTCTTCTGTTATGGCTGCGGGGCGAAAAATACTTTTAAGCCAAAGTGCGAAAAATTTAACCCATCGGAAAGCCGAAAGCGGGACGCGCAAACCAACACCATTCTGGCGCATCCGACAATGGTGACAGAATGAAAGAGCAAACTTTCCAAGAAAACACCTCCAACCCGGATTGTCCAAAAATTCGATCTAATAGGTAGAGCCACAAACCCAGACGGAGGGGATAGATATAGATGGTGAAAGTTCCCAATCAGATAAGCTAGGATTAAAGTATCAACCAAAATGTTCGACCATACGATTAAGGCAATTCTGGACCATGGTAAAGAAGGTTAAAATTTAGAATAGTTTTTCTAAATAAAAGAGAACGAAAACTTGGGTGACTGCAAATTTGTATTTTAAGACGACGAAAAAAAAGGAGTGCGTGCGTTCGTTTTCATAGATTTTTCTCGACTTCTCTTCATATATTCAAACAATTTCTTCTGCGCCTATCTTACCTACGGTGGCAAAGCGGGGCGAATTCGCCAAGAGCGAGAGAGCGAGCTTTTATTGCGCTCCCGCTTTGCCCTAGCCTAACTTACACTAGACTTCATAAAATACGATCCCAATAACAATTATTATTAGCCAAATGGCGCTACACCGGCCCCGTTGAAGGCCTGGAAGGCTTCAAGCCAGTGGCAGAAGCGCCAACTTGTGGATTGGCCTCCTGAACGTGGCTCCGCTGCTCGTCCTTATGTCGACCACTCTGACCCTTCCGTCCTGCCCGGCGGTTGTTCCGACCACCCTTCCGAGGAGCCACTGTTGAGGGGGCAGGTTGTCCTCGGCAACGATTACGAGGTCGCCTTCTTTGATGTTTGGTTCCTCCTGGTGCCACTTGCATCTTATTTGCAATCCCAGCACATACTGCCGGGACCATCGCTGCCAGAACATTTGCCTGGCTGACGAGACAAGCCGCCATCGCTTTAAGCAGCTCAGACCCTCCTGGTCCGGGGTCCTGGGTGCTGGGGGTGCGATGAGCGGCCCGCCTGTCAGCAGGTGCCCGGGAGTCAGCGCGTCTCCGTTGCTTGGGTCTGGGCTTAGGGGTCCTAGCGGGCGCGAGTTGAGTCCCGCCTCGATCCCGACCAGCACGGTCTCCAGCTCCTCTGCGGTGAGGAGAGCGCTTCCGACTGCCCGTAGGAGTAGGCCCTTGGCAGACTTCACACCGGCCTCCCAAAGTCCGCCCATGTGCGGTGCTCAAGGCGGTATGAAGGCAAACTCGCACCCGCTTCTTGACGCAAATTCGCTTATCGCGTCCGCTTCCGCTTCTATTTTCTTCCGCAGTTCGCTGAAGTGGCGACTTGCTCCGACGAAATTTGTCGCGTTGTCGCAGTTCACGCGTTGCGGACATCCTCGACGACCGACGAACCTTTGGAATGCCAACAAGAAGGAATTAGTCGTCAAATCGGAGACAATTTCTAAATGAACCGCCTTGGACGCAAAACAGACAAATAACGCTATGTAGGACTTATAAGGGGGCCTTCCACGAATTTTCAGAGTCGTATAGACTGGACCACAAAAATCAACGCCACAAGTTGCATCTTAAAACACTGTGCCCAGTCCCTTTGCAAACCCTTGACCTTTCTCTTCAACCTCTCCTTGGAACAGTCTTGTCTCCCAGTAATTTGGAATGAGTCCTACATCATTCCGCTTCACAAAAAAGGTTCAAGATCAAACATTGAAAACTATCGTGGTATCGCAAAGCTTTCTGCCATCCCGAAGCTTCTTGAGTTCCTGGTCACCCGGCAACTGCAACATCTTTGTTGCAGCTTGATATCTCCGTTGCAACACGGTTTTTTCAGACATCGTTCAACATCGACTAACCTTCTTGAGTTTTCTAACCTAATCCACCGTGGTTTTCAAATTGGTTTGCAGACGGATGTAGTTTTTACGGACTTCAGCAAGGCATTCGATTCTGTGAACCATGCTCTGCTTATTCAAAAGCTCTCTTTATTAGGGTTCCCAACGAATCTTCTAGATTGGATTTTGTCCTATCTCTCTAACCGTACTCAACGTGTTTTGTTTTCTAACGTGTTGTCAAATACTGTTAATGTTACTTCAGGTGTGCCACAGGGAAGTCATCTGGGCCCGCTTCTGTTTATTTTATTTGTGAACGACCTTCCTCAAGTTATAACATACTCTACTACACTAATGTATGCTGATGATGTCAAAATCTGTCTTTCTTACTCTGATTGGTATTTGCACACACGCCTTCAACTTGATCTAAGTGAACTACTATTGTGGTGTTCAACTAATCTTCTTTTTCTGAACCTTTCCAAATGCAAACTTATGACATTTTACCGTCGCGCTCCTCATTTTGTCTCATATGTTCTAGGACATCATGTCCTTGAGCGAATTTCGAGTTCAAATGACCTCGGAGTCCTTTTTGATCATAAGATGTGTTTCAACACCCATATAGCTGCAACTGTAAATAAAGCTAAAGGTGTTTTAGCGTTCATCAAGCGTTGGTCCAAGGAGTTTGACGACCCGTACGTTACGAAACAACTGTACATCTCGTTAGTACGTCCTATATTGGAGTATTGTTCTTGTGTGTGGAGCCCGCAGTATAAAGAGCAGCAGGCTGTTATTGAATCCGTGCAAAAGCAATTTTTAATTTTTGCCCTTCGGAACTTTAACTGGGACTCGGGTAGAATCTTGCCACCCTACCGGTCTAGGCTAAATCTTATTGACCTGCCATCGTTGCACCATCGCAGAATATGCAATGGTGTAATGTTCGTGCACAGGCTCCTTCTGACTCCCAAACTCTCTTGGGTCAGATTGACTTGGCCGTTCCATCTAGACCTACCCGTACTTTTAGGCCTATCCGTCTACCCATATGTAGGTCTAATTATGCTGATCATGAACCTTTTAGGGTTTTATGCCATAATTATAACTCCCTCTGTCAAACCCTATCCCCTGAACTGTCTCTTAAACTAATTGAATGCAATATTTATAATCATTTAAATTTAGCTAACTTTTAACTTATCTTTTTCCGCCTTTAGTAACTAAGCACCATTATTAACAGATAATTTGTTAATTTAATAAATAAATAATACTGAAAATGGGCGGAGAGCACGGAGCCGGTCTGCGGGTAAGTTGCCCATCATTTGGGTCTGGAGTAGAGGCTTGCATTTAAAGCAACGAATACACGACCTAACTGTCGCCCTGCAGACCGCCTGAGCATTCACTATCCAAATGCGCTGTCTAAGGATACTCACGAGTGCTCGTGGGCCGGCATGAAAATTCGTTTGATGCAGATAGCGAACGTATGTCTGCACAAGCTGCGAGCGTTTTGTCAATAAAAAGGGAAACTTGGCATTATATGACATAGGAGCGTTAACTAGTCGCCCCCCAACTCGCAACAACGAAAAAGAGCACCATGTCCCAGCCTCTTCATGGATGAAGGGATTCAAGCGCTGAAGACTGGGGCCTAACTTGGTGCCTTTACGAACCCTTTCAATATCTTCTTGAGCCTCATTTTTCTGTGTTATTTCGACTATTTTTAGAAACGCCTCGTCGTATTCTAGGGATGACGGAATTTTTCCAAAGTTGAGACTTTTGTCTTTGCATTTTCGGATGAAGCGGAACACGAAAACGAACACTCTTAGCAGTTTGAGGTGTGACGAGTATCCCTCGATTACATCCACTAAATAATTTGGCTTGGCCGCGACGGTCAGTCCGACCGATTTCTTCCGACTTTCCATCTGTATCTCTTCTTCGGAAAGCTCGAAGTGTGGATTTCTGGGCCAGCTCTCTTCTTCAAACTTTAAGAACTCTGGTCCAACAAACCAGATCGATTGCACGATTTCCTCTACGTCACAACCTCTCGAAACTATGTCTGCTGGGTTCTGTTTTGTTGGCACATGCCGCCACGTAGCTTCACTTGACCACTCTTGAATCTCCGCTACTCGGTTCGCAACGAATGTTGACAACGACGAAGGGTGGGACCTGATCCAATGAAGAATAACTTCTGAATCTGACCAGAATATCATTTTCTCAATTGGAACCTTGAGCAGTGATTTGATTCGGTGACAAAGGTCTGCTAGAAGGTGAGCGGCACATAACTCAAGCCCTGGGAGCGTTTTCGTCTTGAGTGGCGCTACTTTCGACTTTGCAGTCAACAAGGAGACCTTGAAACCACCTGCAGTCTTTCTACGGATATAGACGCAGGCTCCATAAGCTCTCATGGATGCGTCGGCAAAGGCATGTACTTGAATCGGTGACATGGGATCAGTATGCACAAATCGAGGTATGGTAATCTTCTCCAACTGACCCAAGGATTCTTTTAATAAGTTCCATGCTGTTTCCAAGTTCATTGGAATTGACTCATCCCAATCTAGCTTGTTAAGTCAAAGCTCCTGCAGTAGGATCTTTCCCTTAATTACTAAAGGACTTAACAAGCCAAGGGGTCAAGCAGCTTTGATGTCACCGATAATATGTTCCGTTTTGTCGCTTGGAGACCCATAACTGACGTGTCAATTTGGAACTTAAAGACGTCTTCGTGTGGCTGCCACTATATTCCTAACGCCTTAGTAGACTCTGAGTCCGAGATCGTTATCGGTTTAACTGTGCTCTCGGATGCGGTGACCTCAGGTGAGTTCGAAAACCATTTAGTCAATTCAAACCCAGCGGTTTGAAGAACCTGAGCCAAATCAGACTTAATTGTCTTTAACTCCTCTACGCAACCAGCACCAGTCAACATGTCATCGACATAGAAGTCGGAGTCAATAACTTCAGCAGCTTTAGGGAATGAGAGTTTTGCAGACTCACTCAACCTCTTCAAACACCGAATAGCCAAAAATGGGGCTGGTCCAGTCCCATATGTTACGGTGTTGAGCTGGTATATTCTGAAGGACTCAGACGGGTCTCTTCTCCACACTATGAGCTGGAATTGTCTATCCGCATCAGCGACCCAGACTTGGCGATACATCTTCTTGACATCGGCTGTCAAGGCGTACCTGTGTAGTCTGAATCGGAGCAATGTCGAATACAGCTCATCCTGTATCGTAGGACCGACCATCGACCGACCGAAATATGTCGTTCAAAGCCACCTGAGAGGACGTTTTACAAGACGCATCGAAAACGACGCGGAGCTTGGTCGACGTGCTTTGGGGCCTCAACACACACTGATGTGGAATGAAATAATGTGGAGTTTTGGGGATTGTGTTGTCTGTGGTAGACATGTGACCCAAGGAGAGGTAGTCTTCCATGAACTCCAAGTACATTTTCTGTAACTCGGGGTCACGAGACAATCTTTTTTCAAGCGATAAAAACCGCCGTTTAGCCACTTCAAAGGAGTTGCCTAAGATACTGGGATCTGATTTGAACGGCAGTCTTACAAACCGACCTGAAGGCACGACCTGAGTAGTCCTTCTATAATGCTTTTCACATAACTTGTGTTCAGGAGATAAAGACTTTTTAGAAGACGGCAATTCTTCCAGTGACCAAAACTTTTGTAATGTGTTGTCGATGTGTTTCACTGACTCTTCTCGACAACTCAAACAATTCCTCGCTTCTTGGGTGGCAGTCACCTTTGGAGTGTATCTGCCCGACACAATCCCGCCGAGAAGCGTTTTCTGCAGAGTTTGATAGTCAGGACCTTGTCGAATCTGACCAACAGATAAAAGTTCGAAAAATGTTTCTGCACCTATCAACATATCTATCTTCTGTGGCTTGAAGAAATATGGGTCTGCAAGTGGTAAGTTCTTCGGGATACCCCGAAATGGACCTTAGAATCCAGAAATCAACCGAAAACTCACTACCAGTAATTCGCGACTTCACCACCGTGTGTATCTTTTTCTTGACTTGTGAATTGGATTCACCAATACCAAGCAAGTTGATACACGACTCCTCCCTACGGATCTGTAAGCGCTGTGCTAAGTCCTCAGTTATAAAATTGGTTTGAGACCCCGAGTCAAGCAGAGCTCGGGCCAAAACATGTTCACCATTATTTGTTCGGACGCTTACGATCGACGTAGCCAGAATAACTCTATCCATAGCTGTCGCATGGAGAGCATGCGAAGTGGAAGGTTGATTCTGATTGGGAGGAGGAGAAGAATTCTCTGGGGGTGATGGTAACGCCAGACTTTTATTCGCCACTGTGTACCTATGCAATAAGGTATGGTGTGAGCAGCCACACACTCGACACTTCTTAGCTTTGCATCGTACTACAGAGTGGCCTGGCTGCAGACATTTGATGCAGTTTTTGCGAATTCGAACCTTTGCATTACTGCCAGCCGACCAAATGGACTGCAATCTGTCAACAAATGGCCTTTCGCATTGCAGTAGCTGCATTGTTGGTTTTTGGTACTCGCGGTAGAACACGCGAATGAGCTCCGATTATGCGGCTTGCTTGGCACAGCTTTCTGCTCCTGCTTTGGTTTGTCCGAATTTTTGGCCGAAAGATGCTGATGTCTGCGATTAAGCAACTTTTCACAGTCCGTCCAAAGTGGCAGTTTGTCATAATCGAGCTGTTCTTCTCATTTCTCTTTGGTCACCGGATCGACTCTGCTCAAAACGAGATGAATAATCATCGCATTCGAGATCTTTTTATCATCGCCTATCGACAACAACGAACCATATATGGATGAGGCGGTATCGATAAGGTTCCTTAAGGAGGATGCTGATTGCTGGGTCATTTTGGGAAGACTAAATAGGGCATCAATGTGATTTTTAAAGATCAGACAATCATTATCGTAGACCCGTTTTAAGCTAGCCATTGCTTTCTCGTAGTTGGTCTCGGTTACTTGGAAAGCCCTAACTGTTCCCAACGCTTCACCGGAGAGACACGAAAGCAAATGGTTGAACTTTTCGATAATTGGAATGCTTTGGTCATTGTGAACTAGAGTCTCAAATAAACCTATGAAGTTTTTAAAGTCCGAAAAGTTGCCGCTGAGCTGCGGCAGAGCTAACTTCGGAAGGCGAGCACGAGTTGGGCCACCATACGCTGGTACTGCCGGTATTGTCTCATCAGCTGTCTTTAATGCGCAAATGAGAGACATTAATTTTGCCTTTGTGACAATTGAGAGTTCTTCCAACTCGACTCCAAATTCATCGTCAATGTCTTTATCTTTAATCTTCTCTTGAAGTTCGCGTGCCGTGTCAATGCTACGCATCAGCGTTTCGAGTCTGTCGAGTCTGTCGCACTCGAGCTCCGTCAATACCAGCGGAATATCCCCCGCTTCTAAACGGTCCGCTAATAAACGAATGCCTTTGACCCGGCAACTGCGATTTTTCTTCAGCTCTTCAAGGGCGATATTGTTGGCTTTTGAGGTCATATTGGTTCTCAATACAAGCAACTGAAGGCGAAAGATCGTTTGTAATAATCGTATTTAATACCGAGGCACTCAATGAAATAATGGGTAATTGTACCCAAACGAGGTGAAAAACCAATATACCCGACAAATTTACGGTAGAGCGTCGCTTGGCTGGCGCGTACACGAAAACCACACAAGAATAGCAACGAACAGCAATGGTGACAAGCGAAAAATTTCACCGCTGTAGTTCTGAAGAATGGATGTTGTGTATACGTATGCACCGACAACGATCGACGCTAAAATGATTTGCGAGGCACGACTTTGTCTTAATTGATAGTTGGATCCTACTGACACCAAACGAATATACCCGACGAAAACAGGGTAGCGCGTCACTTGGTGTTTGGTTTGGATCAAGCGCGCCAAACAAAAGAAAAACGATAAGCAACGGTGAGGAGCGAAAGCGAGACAAAAAAATTCACCGCTGCAGCTGCGTATTGGTATGTGTGCTTGGCCAACGACCCAACTATACATATATTTGACACAACGAAAACGAGAAAGGGGAAAGGGGTGACAGCGATAAAATGAGTTATATGTGTAGTTACTGCGTCCAAGAGGGTTAGATGTACATATGTACATATGTATATATACTTTGGACGTTGACATGCAATGACTGCATCTTTCAAGAGGCGATGCAGTTACTGCACCGTCAAGTGGTCCGTGTGACACCAGCAGAAGGCTGTTACGCGCGGATCCCAGGCAAAACGCAGCCCTCCTCCCGCCCAACCGACCGAGGGACGCTGCCGCATGACGCGCGGTGCGTAGCCGAACCAAACGCGAACATGCAAGAAAGATAGCTATTAGACTAACATTCGAGGAAAATTAGTACTAAACTTACTAAGAAATTAAGCATGCAATCAAAATACAAATACCACTACAGTTACTAATTAATAGAAAGGTGTGTAAGGATTAATAATTTAATAAGAGGAAGAGAATTAGTGGTGGATATAATATGGTAGAGGGAATTATAATCCGAGCATAAGACCCTAAACGGTTCATGCAAGGAATAATTCGATCTACAAAGTGGAAGGAACAATGGTATAAAATTTCTAGTCAGTCTAATAGGAATCGTGAAGTTTATGCGGCTCAACAGATCAGGGCTGTCTATGTCACCCCTGATCAAGTTGTGCATAAATATCACACCAAGCATTTTTCTACGGTTAACTAAGGATGGGAGGTTTACTAATAGTAGTCTACTAGAGTAAGATGGGAGTCTTACACCCGCATCCCAGTTAAGGCCTCGCAGAGCAAAGAGTAAAAAGTTTTTCTGTACTGATTCTATACGGTCCTGGTGTACTTTGTACTGAGGGCACCATACACAGGAGCCGTATTCTAAGATCGGACGAACAAGCGAGGTATAGAGAGTCTTTGTTATATAGGGGTCGTCAAATTCCTTTGACCACCTCTTTATAAACCCAAGCACGCCCATGGCCTTATTTACAATGGTAGAAATGTGTTCGGAAAACTTTAACTTGGGTCTAACATAACACCCAGATCATCCACCAGGGTAATTCTCTCAAGAGAACCACCAAATAGGGTGTAGGGAGCCAACAAAGGGCTAGAACGATGAAATGTCATAACTTTGCATTTCGAGGCATTAAGGTGTAACAAGTTTGCACAACACCATGACTGAAAGTTATTGAGATCGGATTGCAAGCGAGAATGAAATGAAATGTCCTTGTACTGGACACAGAGTTTAACATCATCCGCATACATAAGTACTCGAGAGTATGTTAATACTGAAGGTAAGTCATTAATAAAGAGTGTGAAGAGTAAGGGGCCTAGATGGCTGCCTTGTGGTACTCCCGAAGAAACCTTTACTGGTAAAGAGAGGGAGTTTTTGAAGAGGACTCTTTGAGACCTAGAACAAAGATAGCTAGAAATCCATCTCAGGAGGTTGGGCGGAAACCCTAAAAGGTCAAGTTTATGCGCTAAAAGGGAATGGTTTACAGAGTCGAATGCTTTACTAAAGTCGGTGTAAATAACATCCGTCTGTAAGTTACATTGAAAGCCTTTAATAATGAAAGAGGTAAACTCTAACAAGTTCGTGGTGGTTGATCGCCGCCTTATAAATCCATGCTGAGTTGGAGATATAAGTGACTTGCAGAGATGTTTCAAGTGCGGAGTTAAAACCTTCTCAAACATTTTAGGAATAGCGGATAACTTTGCTATACCTCTGTAATTTTTTGCATCAGACTTGCTACCTTTTTTATGGAGAGGAAACGATTCCTTCCAGATCGGGGGGAAGCAAGAAGAATCAATGGACAGGGTAAATAGTTTAAGCAAAGGTCCACACAGAGCCTCGGCGCAGTACCTGAGTACACAACCTGGAACCCCGTCTAGACCCGGTGAAAACACCGGCTTAACTAGTCGAAGATCATGAAGTAGGGAACATTCATTTAACAAGGGACTGAAAATGCCGTTCGACCTCGGTAAACCGTATGGGTACGGATGACCAGAGTAGCTTTCCTCAGAATAGGTGGTTTGGAAAAATTGGGCAAAAAGATCGGCAATTGCCTGATCATTATTTGCCGACGTATTACAAAATGATAGCGAGGATGGGTGTGCGGACGTTCTACGCTTACTGTTTACGAAGCTGTAAAACTGTTTAGGGTCCTGAGAAAAACGTATCCTGCATCGAGATAGGTAGTTCTTATAGCATTAAGCATTAAGAACTGAAAAGCTTGACCGAGCTATTACATAGCGAGAGTGAGAAGTAGGAGAACCCACTTCTTGAAATTTTTTATAAAGTCTTGATTTTAAGTTTTTTAGACTGGATAACTCTTTGGTAAACCAAGGGGGTTTTCCAGATCTAGTCGGACAAGAAAGCGGGACACAAGAATCGAAAAATGTGCCAAGAGCATTGTAAAAAATGTTTGTGCCTTTTATGATATCAGTGCACAAGTACAAAGCGGACCAATCAAAATCCCTAATGAGGTTATTAAGCTTCGCAAACTCGGCTTTACGAAAGCAGCGGACACGTTCGGGCAGCCTACTCGACCGATCCAATACAGTTGGTCCTATATCTAGCGACACCTCGAAAGTAGGGTGGTAGGCGTCTTCAGGTATAGTGAGCGGAAGGGCTCGGGTTAACAACACTATGGTCGGATCCGATACAAAGCACAGATCAAGCAATCGACCCAAGGAATTTTTCACATGGTTGACTTGAGACAGGGATAGGTCAAGCAAGCCGTCAACAAAGTCATGTCGTGACATGGGCACTAGGATACTAGACTCGTTTACCGAAGACCAAACAGTTCCTGGCAAGTTGAAGTCACCAAGAACTATCATACGATCTTTATCAGATAGCGAGGAAGAAACAGCGGTTAAAGCGGACAAGTGCTGCTCATAAATTGAAATATCCGAAGAAGGTGGGATATACGAGCAAGTAATGAATATAGCGAAAGCGGGAAGAATCAGTTTTACACACAGGAATTCCAGTTCCTGTTGAACTTGGACTGTGAAGTGTTCCGACGTGAAGTAAGAGTCCACTGCAATTAGAACCCCCCCTGCACGTCGAGACGAACGGTCCTTTCTAAAAGTTGTGTACCGACCTGCCAAAACCTCGGAACTAAGAATGTCCGGCTTTAACCAGGTTTCAGTAAACACAATAACGTGGGAAGCAAATGCAACACTATCCCGGAAAAGAATGCTGAGCTTACTACGCAAGCCTCTTACATTCTGATAGGTTACTAAAAGAGAAGTTAGTTTTTTGGAAAGGTGGAAGCAAGACGGGAAGTTGAGGAAGAGGAAGTTGAGGTTGAGGTTGAGGGTGGCACACTGGAAAGGTTTGGAAGGGATATGGGGGCCTATTCTTCTTCTTAGCCTTAAACTCCTTCACCACCAAATGCTCCGGCCAAAATTTGGCGGAGCAAATGGTGTCAAATTGAGTTGGGGAGATGCTTATCTTAAACGAGGCTATCTCACTGGCATAAGAGAAGTTAAATTTCTCCACCTTTAAACCCACGGCTTTTATTTTGCTTTGAATAAAAGCAATTACATCATTAGATGTGAGGTCAGGGGCCAGCCGTGAAACAAAAACTTGTCGTTTTGGTGGGACTCCCACCAGTGGTTTAGTCACCACAGGCCTAGTACCTGTGGTGGCAATATCCGGAGGTCCGGAACGTCTATTTACTGGTGGGATCGGTATAGACGGGACAACTAGCGAACTTGCGGACACCACGGACACGGACGCTGCAGACGTACTTGGCTGCACATTCTCCGAGGCGATGAATTCGGCTACCGAATCTGCGTCGCCAGCAGCTGTCGTTGCCCTTGGAGTGGCAAACGAGATCAACTGCTGCACACTTGGAGTGGTCGGAGTCAGTTTTTCGGCGGCGCACGGCTGAGTGACGGTTGGCAATTGCAGATCCCGCGGAGTGACCTTTTTGCGCCTCGGAGACTCATTCAGCAGTTTTAAACCGCTAAACTGAGCCTCCATGGCTAGGAGCCGATTGTATTGGTTTTTAAAACCAACGGTCAGCTCCTTAAAGCCACTCCGCGTCTGCCTCATGAAAGCCACCATGTCTTTCTCCACCGCACGGCATGCCTCGCAACTGTAATGCAAGCCATTACGTTTGGCTATAGCATCACTCACGAGGCCAGAAAATCCAGCGCATTTTGCGTGCACTACGCTGTCGCAGAGCCAGCAGGGGACATTCGGCTGATCGTGGGTGATCTGCTTCTTACAGCTTTTTTTGGCACAGACCACAGCGTATTCCATTTTATTATTTATTTATTTACTATTATTTGCAAAACAAATTGGTATCAGACCAATGTGCCAGACAACGCTCAAAGCGGAATTGGTAAAAAAAAGAGAGCAGAGTGAAAAGCGGTTATAGCGAGAGCTACTAAGCAGAGAGCGCTATTGCTCAGAAAGTTTAAAGAGCGAGAGAGAAAGAACAGTTATTGAAGTGAGGTGATAGCGAGAGAGTGATAAAACAACAAAAGCTACCAGACGAGAGCGGACTGCAATGCAATGTAATGCGTTCTCACTCACTGCAACAACACAAACACAAGAACAAGCACAAGCCGACGCCGAAAAATAAAAAGTTAAATAATGTTTTAACACAAATCAAAAGGCATGCACCTGCGTAAATGAATAGGTTTCCAGATTGTTGTCTGGTTAGAAAGTATAATTAGAATTTAGTTAGGAAAACACCGGCTGTTTATTCAAAACAAAAGGAAAAAATGAGGAGCCAAAAACAAAAACACGTCTGATCACTACGAAAGATAATCGGAGATTTTTGTATGTATTAATATATGTACATATATGCTTAACACTAACTACAGCATGCAATCTAGCTCTACTATGTCATACGTATGTGCCAAGAATTGAAAGCGAGGTGCAATTGTTTCAGCACAAGACAATAATTGCGAGTTTTTTAATCTTTTGGTCTTCACTCGAGCTTTCAATTTTTTGCACAAATACCTCTTGATAAGATTGGAAATTCCAGGTGCTGTACTCTCCTCTTCTGATGCTGGATGCTCCACTTGGATCTCCTTTGGTAGATGGTATATGTATATATCTCCTTTTGTATATAGCTGCAGACAGGGTATTGCACGACCGACGCGGTGATTTTTAGTTTTGTTTGTTGAATTATTTGCACACACGTCGCGGTCAATTTGGCAATTTAGCTGCAGCACATATGTATGTACATGTAGGCATAATAGATTTTGGCTATTGATCTTTTCTCCACTGTCACTTTTGCCTTCCACTTGAATTAATACGTTTAAATTGCAAGTCCACCCGGGGGCGGCATGAAAATTTAGAATAGTTTTAGAATAATTTAGAATAAAAGAGACCGAAAACTTGGGTGACTGCAAATTTGTATTTTAAGACGACGAAAAAAAAGGAGTGCGTGCGTTCGTTTTCATAGATTTTTCTCGACTTCTCTTCATATATTCAAACAATTTCTTCTGCGCCTATCTTACCTACGGTGGCAAAGCGGGGCGAATTCGCCAAGAGCGAGAGAGCGAGCTTTTATTGCGCTCCCGCTTTGCCCTAGCCTAACTTACACTAGACTTTATAAAATACGATCCTAATAACAATTATTATTAGCCAAATGGCGCTACAGAAGGTGCGAAAGAGACTTGTCTCGTCGGTCCTTTTGAGCTCCGATAACAGATTATTTATAGAACTAAGCATAGAAGAACAAAACTTCATGGCCTTGCTAGATTCGGGGGCGACGATAAGCTGTCTTGGAAGTGAAGCCGCTAAATCGTTCGCGCAACACGCCAAGGCAAAGAAATGCTCCAGAAATATTCGAACGGCCAATAATGAATCTTGTAAAGTTGTAGCGAAAATTACAGTTCCCATAACTTTTCGCGATCATACTAAGGAGATAGAATTCTTCATAATACCAGCCTTGAAACAAAATGTGTATTTAGGAATTGATTTCTGGATAGAATTCGGTCTGGTAGCAAGACTTTTAACGGATAGATCTGTGGTACAAGAATTAGACGTAGGAAATGAAACCAAGGCTTCGGAATCACCGCCAGTACATGATCTAAGCAAAGACCAAAAGGTTAGACTAGAATCCGTGATTCATTCGTTTCCTTCGTTTGAAAGGGAAGGATTAGGACGTACGAAAGCTATCCAACACACGATCGAAATGGTACCCGATAGACCAGTTAAGTGGAGAAAATGCTGGCCTTAGACGTGATCGAGGAATCGAATAGGTCCTGGAGTAGCAATTGCGTTTTAGTTAAGAAAGGTATGAAAAACCGATTATGTTTAGATTCCCGAGAAATTATTAAGAATACTCGCAAAGATGCCTACCCTTTACCACACATTGATGGCATTCTTAGTAGATTACCACCAGCCAAATACATAACGGGACTTGACATGAAACACGCATACTGGCAGATTCCTTTGGAAGAAAAATCTCGGCACTATACAGCTTTTACCATTCCCAATAGGCCGCTTTACCAGTATAAGGTAATGCCGTTTGGCCTAACTAATGCCGCTCAGACGTTGTGCCGACTTATGGATCAGGTGATACCTGCACACCTCAGGAATCGGGTTTTTGTCTATTTGGACGATTTACTGGTGCTCTCAGATATTTTCGATTCACACTTAGTGCTGTTACAAGAGGTAGCGATGCATTTGCGTAAGGCAATGCTTATGAGGCAAAAAGATTTGTCAGGTCGCTTGGCCCGCTGGGCTATAAAATTACAGGGATTTAATTTTCAAATATCACATCGTAAAGGGTCCGAAAACATAGTGGCCGACGCGTTGTCACGCCAAGATGAGCCCGAGGTACGAGAGCTGAACGGCAACGGACCCATAGTCGACCTTACTTCTACAGAGTTTAAATCGAAAGAATACATGGATCTAATAGAACACATAAGGCTTAATCAACTTAAGTTCCCCGATTTGAAGGTTGACGATAATTTGGTGTATAAAAGAACCGAACCATCCTTAGGGGACGCGATAGCAGATAAACAAACTTGGAAGCTTTGGATTCCATCAGGTCTTACCAGCGATATAATTTCCAGGGCTCATGACCCCCCAGACGCTTCCCACAGTGGTATTGGGAAAACCGTTGAAAAAGTGAAAAGGTACTTGTTTTGGCCAAAAATGGTTACACAAATACGAGCCTATGTATCACAATGCGACGTTTGTCGCCAGACCAAAAGTGCTAATGTCGTCTTAAGACCACCAATGGGTAAGCCAATGATTTCAGAACGACCTTTTCAAAAGCTTTATCTGGATTTGTTGGGCCCGTATCCGCGTTCCAAGCAAGGGAATATTGGTATCTTAATAATCGTGGATGACAACACCAAATTTCATTTCTTATGTCCGCTCAAGAAGTTTACCTCAAGTAAGGTGTGTGACTTCCTAGAAAATATGTTATTTAGTACTTTCGGGGTCCCTGAGACTATACTCACCGATAATGGTTCGCAGTTTGTCTCTGGGAATTTCAAGTCATTTCTTACCAGATTCGGGGTAACTCACCGTTGCACTGCAATATACTCACCGCAAGCCAATGCCAGTGAACGGTTAAACCGATCCGTGTTAGCGGCTATAAGAGCGTACGTCGGCAAAGATCATACTAATTGGGACAACAAGTTACCTGAAATTAGTGCAGCGTTACGAGCCAATATCCATAGAAGCACAGGGTATTCGCCGTATTTTCTTGCATTTGTGCAGAATATGATTCTTAACGGAAAGGATTATGAACTACTCAGACGACTAAATCTCCTATTGGATGACACCAGAGTCGAATATCCAGATGTAGTACAAGTATGTCGACAAGCCGCTCAGCAAAAGGTAGCTGAATCACACGAGCAGAATGCGAGGACATACAACTTACGTAGCCGGCTCCGTCAACTTAATGTTGGAGACGTCGTGTATGCCCGGAGTTTTTGTCAGAGCAACGCTTTAAAAAAGTTCATCGCTAAGCTGGCGCCTGTGTTTATATCAGCCAAGCTTATTCGCCGAGTGGGGACAATGTATTACCAATTAGCTAGCGAAGATAAGAAAAACTTAGGAGTCTATCACTTAAAAGATATTCAGCTTAAACCTTAGTAAATGGCCTTCCTCAGTTTAAGTCTCATTGTAAGATCAATTACGTCTTCAACTGTGGTGTAGGGGCCGAATAAATAAATAAATATATATATATATAGTGACATATCCATAATTATGTTTATGTACAATTCATCCACCCCATCCACACAAGTAACAGGACCCCACTCAAGAATCAATAACTGTTTCTTCCCATACTCCAAGCTAGGGCCCCCCATAATATAAACAATGGACCACATTGTTTCATCAACATTAGAATCACGCCACTCTCGAGAAATCGATTCTTTAGAATCACGCCACTCATGAGGACCAATCAAAGCTAGACATAAAACCAAGGAGTATCACATTCCTAGCTCCGTCATGTAATGCAACACCGATCGCCAGCAGTGGATGCCTTTCATCAAATCCGACGCATCCCCAAATATCGATCCAGGCACGTACGCCACCGACACGAAGATGCAGCCGAGGAAAGCAACGCCCGAAGCCAGAGTCGGGAGTTCCAAGAGAAGGGCTCATGGAAACTAGCCAGCAGCAGAGAGATCAGTTCCGTTTGAGACAAGCAGACGTAAAGTTAAGTCGGGGAATTCAACCAATCTTGTGACATAAAGAAATTAAGTACTAAAAATAAAATCTTTTTTAAAAAGTAAATTTTGAGTTGCGGATATTTAACTGGCGCAGTCGGTAGGATTTCGTTTAAAATTAACTCCTATATTTCGGTAATGGTCAGCTTGTGTAATTTATAATTACTGTGATCACGTTATCCCGGAATCGTTAATAAAATTGTGAAATCCGCCAAAGAACCTATGTGTTACGAGCACATACGATTTGCAAAACTAAAATTAGGTGAACTGAAGTAAGCGGAGATAGTGATCCACCAAGAACAGTGAAACACTAAATACAAAATCAAAAAACTTACAAGTGAACCAAAATAAAGTTAAAAACTACTGAAAACAAAACAAAACCCAATCAACACCAACAACATGGCGTTACCATCACCATCATTGACCGAAATCCACTTAAACCAGGCACTGCTGTCGATCAGACATATAATACCTTCTTTAACTCTTCCCTCTCTTCGTCGTTTAAGTGTTCCAATCTTAATTGACTACATTCCCTTAATTCACTGTCTAGAGCGGAAGCGAAGTATTGATCTCCCTCTGGAGATGGGTCAAGGCTCTTAGGTGCGATCTTCTCTTCTTTTGTAGAGGGATCAGTGCACTTCTGTGCGGTCTTGCCGGCTTCAATAGCTTCTCCACTCTGAATGATTGGGTACGACCTAGCTCCTAGTGTTACAGTGTCATTTCTGTAATCGATGACGGCTTTACTTGCCATCAAGTATTCTCTTCCTAATATAATATCATATTTTTCGGAAAAGTTATGTATGTAGAACTTTTGTTCGGACGGACATGTTTTGTTCGCATTCCTCATTATACTCTTAGTTAAACGGACAGGTCCATTGATGGTATGGACCGTAAGGTTATCGTCTTTTATCTCGGAATCTGTATAATTTTCTTTCATGATGTTGATCGATGATCCCGAGTCAGCGATACACCTTAATATTCTTTTATTAATGGTAATGTTTATATAGGGTCCTCCTCGGTTTCTTCCGAGGCGGCTTGATGAAAATTTACGTCCATCTTCGTTTGGCCACTCTGGCTCTCCCTCCCTCTTTTAGTAGGTTGGTTGGGTCCACTCCCACTAGCTTGGTTTTGAGATATTTGCTGATTGAATGGATTCTGAGCCCTACCTTGATTCAAGGAATTTTTGAACTCATTGTATAATCCAGGATTTCGGGAATTTTGATTTTGATTTGTTCGATTAGTCTGACCTGTTCCAGATGAACTCTGAGTTTGATTGTGATAGTTAGTAGTATTACAATTTGGATAATAGCTTCCAACATTCTTTCGATTTGATTGAGACGATTTCGATTGATCTTTATTTGTACCTGAATCTGTTGTACTAGCTTCGTACAATCCTTCTTCTTGTGCTGCCTTCTTAAGATTAGACAATGTGGTAATATCTTTTCTTGCTAAGGTCATGAACATTCTGTCAGGAAGTTTTCGAGTAATGACATCTTTAATTGTGTTGTTCAAAGCGTTTTTATAAATGACATTATTTTCTGGTATGTTTTCTAAGTTTAGCTTATTGTTTATTAATAATGCTTTTATCTCTAATTCTTCTATAAACTTACGAAGACTGCCGTTGAATCTGGTGGTGTATAGTTGTCGTAAGAGTTCTTCATATGGTGTGTGATTTTTGAACTCGTTGATCAGCGCCGTCTTCAGTTCGAGCCACGTGTTGGGTTGTATCATTTGCGATATGCGTTGTGCCTCTCCTGACAGTTGGATATAATCCGCATACATATTCGATTCGTTTGATAAATGAGCTTAGCTGTCCAGATGAACCGATCAGACTGAATTCCTAGGTCATGTAGTCACTACTGAAGGAATAGTACCAAATCCAGGCAAAATCTCTGCCATTGTCAAATTTCCAATACCAGAAACGACTAAACAAATAAAGTCATTCTTAGGTCTATGCGGGTTCTACAGGAAATTCATTCCTAATTTTGCAAACATAGCAAAACCCATGACACTCAAACTAAAGAAAGGAGCTGTCATAGACCCCAAGGAAGAAAAGTACGTCGAGGCATTTGAGAGACTAAAAGTACTCATCACCTCAGACCCTATCCTTGCGTTCCCAGACCTTGACAAAATGTTCACGGTAACAACCGACGCTAGTAACATAGCATTGGGAGCGGTTTTGTCACAAGAACACAAGCCGATCTGCTACGCTAGCAGAACCCTAAATGAACATGAAATAAACTATTCAGCCATCGAAAAGGAATTATTAGCGATCGTATGGGCAACCAAGTATTTCCGTTCATACCTGTTCGGTAGAACATTCGAGATACAAAGCGATCACAAACCCTTGATTTGGTTGAACAACCTCAAGGAGCCAAATATGAAATTACAAATGTGGAAAATAAAACTGAATGAGTTTGATTCTAAAATAAAATATCTACCAGGCAAAGAAAATCATGTAGCTGATTCCTTATCAAGGGTAAAGATTAATGAAAATCTCCTTGGAGTAGCTTCCAATAGCGTTGGTGCAACTGTACATAGCGCACAGGAAGACAATCTAAATCACATTGCTATCACGGAAAGACCAATTAACTATTACAATCGGCAAATTGAGCTAATAAAAGGCAATGAAGATAAGGTAGAAACATTTCGTTATTTTCACAAGCTAATCATCAAGATCACGTATAAGGAAATGACTAACACCTTAGCGAAGGATATAATAAAGGAATATCTATGCACCAAAAAGAGCGCATTATATTTCCATAACGAAATAGATTTTCCTCCATTCCAAAAAGCCTATTTAGAAATCATTAATTCTAACAATATAACCAAAGCTATTAAATCAAGCACGAAACTCCTAGATATTCAGAATTACGCTGAATTTAAAGAAACCATATTAAAGAATCATAAAGGCTTACTCCATCCAGGGATAGAGAAAACCGTCAATTCGTTTAGGGGAAAATACTATTACCCGGATTATCAAAAACTAATCCAAAACATCATAAACGAATGTCCGTCCTACTTGTAATATTGCCAAAACAGAGCATAGAAATACGAAGTTGGCATTCGAAACTACACCGGAAATACTGAACATCAGAGAGAAATACGTCATAGATTTCTATATGGTTGGTAACCAACAGTTCCTATCATGTATTGACGTATACTCGAAGTTTGCCACTCTTGTAGAAGTAAAAAGTCGTGACTGGTTAGAAGCAAAAAGAGCCATCATGAAAGTTTTTAACGAGATGGGCAAGCCAATTGAAATCAAAGCCGATAAAGATTCAGCTTTTATGTGCACAGCATTGCAAGCATGGCTGAATGCAAAAACGTCAAAATAGAGATCACTTCCAGCCAAAATGGAATATCTGACGTAGAAAGATTTCATAAAACAGTAAATAAAAAATTAAGAATAATATCTAGCGAGGATAACCCAGAAGATAGATTCACGAAGTTTGAATTAATTCTTTATACTTATAATCATAAAACCAAACATAATACCACAAATAGGACACCAGCTGATATATTCATTTATGCAGGCTCACCTGATTATGACACCCAACTAAATAAAGTGAATAAAATCACTCAATTAAATAAAAACCGCATAGAGTATGAAGTAGATACCCGCTATAAACTATCACCTCTAGTTAAGTCTAAGGTAACAAATCCTTTCAAAAGGACGGGCGAAATTAAACAGGTAGACGAAAAACATTATGAAGAAAAGAATAGGGGTAGGAAAATAACTCCTTATAAATCAAAATTCAAGAAAAAGAAGAAATCTAATAGAAGAAAATATAATAATTCCAGAGAAACCGAGGAAGTTAATGGAATCGGCGAACTTCAACACAATTTAAATCCTCATCTTCCTCATAATTACCATCGTAATGGCACAGGGCCAAAACATAGAAATAAATCCTATAAAATCCCAAAACGGATATATTATATTCAAAACTGGATCGATTAACATACCTATCAATTACGAATACCATTATCTAACTGTTAATGTAACTAAAACCGAAGAACTATACCAAAATTTATTAATGCAAGCCACTAAATTCCAGGACATAATACAAATAAAATATCTAGTAGACAAATTGCAAAGAGAAATGAACGGGCTAAAAATAACCAAAAGAAATAAAAGAGGCCTAATCAATACAGTAGGAACAGCCTACAAATATCTCTTTGGAACACTAGATCAGGAAGATAAAGTCGATTTGGAACAAAAAATAGAAAATTTAGCCAGCCATAGCATTCAAATGAATGAACTAAATTTGGTAATAGATGCAGTTAATAGCGGAATAAACGTCATAAACAAACTAAATGAAGAAAAAGACAGGAATCAACAAATAGAAATTTTGATATTCAATCTACAACATTTCACAGAATATATCGAAGATATAGAACTAGGTATGCAATTAACTAGGCTCGGTATATTTAATCCAAAATTATTAAAACAAGACTACCTGGAACAAATAAATTCTGAGAAAATACTAAATATAAAAACCTCCACATGGCTAAAATCCGATACCAACGAAATTCTAATAATTTCCAACATTCCCAAAGAGATTACAAAAGTACCAATCTATAAAATCGTTCCGTATCCAGACGAATTAAATAACATGTTAACAGATATGACATACGACAAGTACTACATAAAAAATGAAGAAGTATTTGTTAAAGAAACTAGATTGAAAACCAATGACAATTGTATAAAAGGAATTTTAATGCAAATTCCCACTAAATGTCCATATTCGAAAACTTTTCAAAACTTTCAAATAAACTTTATTGAACCCAATATACTAATCACATGGAATCTTCCAAAAACAACGCTAAACCAGAATTGTGTAAACCAAGAAATCATAGCGGAAGGAAATACCATTATAAAAATCTACAACTGTTCAATCCAATTAAATGAATTTACAATATCAAACACAATGTTAGATTTTGCCCAGAATGTTTATGTCAACAACAACATAACTAAAATAAAACCACTGTCGTATGTCCAAACTAATGAAATAATTATGCAATACACCAAATATAGTAACCTATTACAAATAAGTCTACTAATTTCATTTGTCATAATTATATTAGTACTACTAAGTTATGTAGCTGTTAAATTTAATAAAACTTCTAAAAGAATCACGGTTAAATGTATTAACCCTATAATAGAAGCAGAAGAGGAGCCAACCTCAGCCACCGCACTTGACACCCCGTCACTATACCCGAGGGTAATCGCCTAGGGACAGGCTAATAACAAACGTTGGGGGAGTGACATATCCATAATTCCCCACATCCCATACACATTATGTTTATGTACAATTCATCCACCCCATCCACACAAGTAACAGGACCCCACTCAAGAATCAATAACTGTTTCTTCCCATACTCCAAGCTAGGGCCCCCCATAATATAAACAATGGACCACATTGTTTCATCAACATTAGAATCACGCCACTCTCGAGAAATCGATTCTTTAGAATCACGCCACTCATGAGGACCAATCAAAGCTAGACATAAAACCAAGGAGTATCACATTCCTAGCTCCGTCATGTAATGCAACACCGATCGCCAGCAGTGGATGCCTTTCATCAAAGCCGACGCATCCCCAAATATCGATCCAGGCACGTACGCCACCGACACGAAGATGCAGCCGAGGAAAGCAACGCCCGAAGCCAGAGTCGGGAGTTCCAAGAGAAGGACTCATGGAAACTAGCCAGCAGCAGAGAGATCAGTTCCGTTTGAGACAAGCAGACGTAAAGTTAAGTCGGGGAATTCAACCAATCTTGTGACATAAAGAAATTAAGTACTAAAAATAAAATCTTTTTTAAAAAGAAAATTTTGAGTTGCGGATATTTAACTGGCGCAGTCGGTAGGATTTCGTTTAAAATTAACTCCTATATTTCGGTAATGGTCAGCTTGTGTAATTTATAATTACTGTGATCACGTTATCCCGGAATCGTTAATAAAATTGTGAAATCCGCCAAAGAACCTATGTGTTACGAGCACATACGATTTGCAAAACTAAAATTAAGTGAACTGAAGTAAGCGGAGATGGTGATCCACCAAGAACAGTGAAACACTAAATACAAAATCAAAAAACTTACAAGTGAACCAAAATAAAGTTAAAAACTACTGAAAACAAAACAAAACCCAATCAACACCAACAACATGGCGTTACCACCACTATCATTGAGCGAAATCCACTTGAACCAGGCACTGCTGTCGATCAGACAAATACCTGCCTATGACGGTTCATCTGGACAGCTAAGCTCATTTATCAAACGAATCGAATATGTATGCGGATTATATCCAACTGAAGATCTTCGCCAACAAAGGATCCTATTTGGAGCGACCGAGATCCAACTGTCAGGAGAGGCACAACGCATATCGCAAATGATACAACCCAACACGTGGCTCGAACTGAAGACGGCGCTGATCAACGAGTTCAAAAATCACACACCATATGAAGAACTCTTACGACAACTATACACCACCAGATTCAACGGCAGTCTTCGTAAGTTTATAGAAGAATTAGAGATTAAAGCATTATTAATAAACAATAAGCTAAACTTAGAAAACATACCAGAAAATAATGTCATTTATAAAAACGCTTTGAACAACACAATTAAAGATGTCATTACTCGAAAACTTCCTGACAGAATGTTCATGACCTTAGCAAGAAAAGATATTACCACATTGTCTAATCTTAAGAAGGCAGCACAAGAAGAAGGATTGTACGAAGCTAGTACAACAGATTCAGGTACAAATAAAGATCAATCGAAATCGTCTCAATCAAATCGAAAGAATGTTGGAAACTATTATCCAAATTGTAATACTACTAACTATCACTGTTCGGAGCAGAACCCAGCCGATTAGCTGCTTGCCAAATAGCACCTAATTCTTGGCCCTCAGCCGCTTATTTTGTTTGTTACTTATGTCTATGTCACTCATTTGTTTGTTAAAGCTCTGCGCTTGCTTGCCCTGCTAAACGCTCTCTGCCAGCTCGCTCTTCGCTATCTCCGCTTTGCGTCTGCCTACCGACGTCGGCCGAGCGAAGCTGCGCTTAGCGATCGGAGCGGCAATGTAAAGGGCAGGCAAGCCACACTTGCAATTTGGATGTCACGCATTAAAGAACATATCGTAATTTTATTTCTGCGCCGAGTTTTGTTTAATTCGAAATAATTAGTCGGCCGATTGGGGATAAAAACCATTATCTCCACATAAAATTTGGTGACCCCGACGTGATCGAAGAGTTGCAGTGTCTATTAATTATCATTCGCGATCGACATTCGTTAGCCCTAGCAAATTTTCGGCGGTTAAGCACAATTCGGTGCTAAAACACACTTACATACACCTACATACACGCATTGCTGGCTATTAATTTCTCTGTCGCGACAATTCGGTCAGTGCAGTGCGGTAGGCAGTGCAGCGAACTCACTAATACACACAAGCGGAGTACAAAGCGGAATCGGACAGCTCGCACAGCCGCACAGCTAAAGGCATTAGCTGTAATCCCTTTGCTTTCGGTTCCCACGTTTATACGTATACAGGGTGTCTTTTTCGGTCGTGCTGAGTGACTCTTTTAAAACCTCAACATGGCAGCACCTGAGCCTACCAATGTCGCGAACGCAGCAATGCCGAGTGATGTAGATTTCTACAAGCACAAGGCCGAGTCCATCGCGCGCCAACTAAAGGCCATGGATCGCTTTCTTACCAAGGAAGAGCTTGCCGAGTTAGATGAGGCAGAACTTCAAGCTCGCTTAGAGCAAATCGAGCGAATGAATGCGGATTTCGATGCCGCTCAAACGAGCCTTGAAAGGCTGGATTTCCTGCAGTTAGCCCATGATGCCCGGCTGGACTTTTCGAATGTTTATGTCAAGGTTAGGTCCAGGCTGTCGCGGGAGTTGATGGCTGCTCGCACGGTAAATGTTGCCAATTCAACGGCTCGGCATACTCTCGAGGGGAATTCGTCGTTGTTCGCCTATAATAGTACAGGCCGTTCTCGAATGCCCGAGTTGCAGCTTCCGCGATTCAGTGGGAGCTACATGGATTGGCCAGAATTCCACGCGATGTTTTCGACAATGGTGCACAAAGACCATCGTATACCAATCATCGAAAAATTCCAATATCTTCGTGGATGTCTAGATGGTGCTGCGCTGGATACGATTCGTTCCTTGGAACTTTCTGAGGAGAATTACGACAAGGCGTTGAATTTACTAATGTTGCGATTCGATAATAAACTGTTACATTTTCAGGCACACGTCAAGGCTATTTTCGGGCTGCAAGGGGTGGAGAAGGGCTCGGCTATCGGCTTGCGCGCGCTCAGCGATAAAATCAATTCGCACTTGCGTGCACTTCAGACCTTGGCGACCCCGCAGGAGATTTCCGATGGGTTGCTGATCTTCATCATAGGCACGAAATTGGACCACAAGACCAAGGAGAAATGGGAAGAGAACTTGCCGACGTCAGGATTGCCTCGGTGGTCAAGCATGGCCTCATTCTTGGAAGCAAGATGTCGGATGCTGGAAAATTTGGGATCGGCTATGGTAACAATTCCTAGCCAGCAGGTGGGAGAAAGTAAACCTAGCACCCTAATCACCTCCATTAACGATCATAATAGCTCAACATGCAAGTATTGCAAATCCTCCGATCACTACATATCCCGATGCCAGGCATTTATAGATCTCCCTGTTTTTTCTCGATACAAGGAGGTGAAGAAGCGCCATTTATGTCTAAACTGCCTCAACAAAGGCCATTCATTGCAACGCTGCAAGTCAGGGGCATGTAGAAATTGCCAAGCCAAGCATCACACACTGCTCCACATGCAGTCGGGCGCTGACGCTGAGTTGCCGTCGCCGAGCACGGAATCGACCCAGCATGATCCTGCAAGTGCCCTAGTAGCAAGCAAATATATTAGCCCTCCCCCTCGAGTCAAAAATCTCTGCCTAGCCAAAACGTGCTGCTAGCTACTGCAATCGTATATGTCAGGGGCCGTTTTGGATCGCTTATTCCATGTCGTGCCATTTTAGATTCCGCTTCTCAGGTTAACTTTATAACATCGAGACTCGCCAATCAGCTGCAGTTAGATCCTCACCCGTCTCACGTTAAAATCGCCGGTATTGGAGAGTCAATTCTACCATCCAGCAAGGCTGTGGACATCGTCCTGCAATCTCAAGACGAAAGCTATCGCGGTTTCCTCTCTGCAATTATCACTGCCTCAATCACAGGAATGCAGCCTAACTTCGGCCTAGACGCAAAGGATTGGCCAATGCCAAATAACCTAAAACTAGCTGATCCTAATTTCGCCAAGCCCCAGCGTGTCGATCTGTTGATAGGTGCTGGTTTGTTTTTCGAATTAATGTGCGTTGGACAGATTCGACTGTCAGACCAATTGCCAACATTGCAGAAGACGAAACTTGGCTGGATAGTGTCAGGAAGTATTAAAAACTCTGAGAAAGCCCGTGCGGCGCTAGCAGCCGTTGAAGATCCCCCTGTCATCTCCGCTTGCGAGACTAATTTGTGCGATATTGTAAGGCGGTTTTGGGAAGTCGATGGAGATTATTCGCCCTCATCAATTTCGGAGGAAGATGTTCATTGCGAACAGCATTTCGTCACAAACTGCATTCGCCTAGAGTCCGGAGCTTACTCCGTGCGTTTGCCAACCAAATTCAGTCTAGAGGAATTAGGAGAATCGTATCAGCAGGCGCTACGTAGATTTCTCAATTTGGAGAGGAAGCTAGCAAAAAATGCACAGCTTAAGGCAAAATATATGGAGTTTCTTCAGGAGTATCGTGATTTAGGACACATGTCGCCAGCTTCGCGGCAGTCAGACCTCCCGCAGTACTTCTTGCCTCACCATTGCGTCCACAAGCAGGATAGTACAACCACCAAATTACGCGTAGTGTTCGATGGATCTGCCAAAACAGCGTCTGGAGTATCACTGAATGATGCGCTTATGGCTGGACCCACCATCCAACCTAAAATTCTGATAACTCTGCTTCGTTTCCGCTTTTTTAAAGTCGCCTTGTGTGGCGATATCTGCAAAATGTACCGCTGTGTACGCGTTTCCCATCCCGATACGCACGTGCAGTGCATCCTATGGCGCAATGACCCGAAGGAGGAGATTCAGGTGTTCAAGTTGGAGACTGTTACTTACGGAACCAAACCTGCCGCTTTCTTAGCAATTCGTGCTATGCATCAATTGGCAAATGATGAAGAGTTGCGTTTTCCGCTTGGCGCTGATGTTGTTCGAAGAGATTTCTATGTCGATGATCTCATATCTGGAGGGGACAGCATTGATTCTGTCATCAAAATTCGTCAGCAGGTAAAGGAGCTACTTTCGAAAGGATGTTTTCCCATACGTAAATGGTGTTCCAATGAACCCGCTGCTTTGGAAGGCGTATCGGAGGCGGATCGCGAAAAGTTCCTTACCTTTCATGACGGGACTGAAGTAACCAAGGCGCTTGGTCTAGTTTGGGATCCCACCACGGACAATCTTCTGTTTAGCTTCGCTCACGTCGGAACCGCTGCAGGCCCAATATCGAAGCGTTCGGTCCTGTCTACACTAGCTAGGTTCTACGATCCTCTAGGGCTCATCTCTCCCATCATCACAAAAGCTAAAATATTTATGCAGTCGCTATGGAACGAAAGCCTAAAATTGAATTGGGACGAAAGCCTGCCCCAGGATCTACATACGACTTGGATTGAGCTGACTTCGCAGTTGTCGATGGTTAAAAACTTTAAGTTTCCACGTTACGTGCTTCGGCAGCAAGCCAGATTAGAAATGCACGCGTTTTGTGATGCGAGCCAAGCAGCATATGGCGCCTGTGTATACATGCGTTCGGAAGCTCTTGGCATTGTGCAAAGTCATCTCTTATGCTCTAAATCCAGAGTCGCGCCCTTGAATAGTATGACTATCCCCAAGCTTGAGCTGTCCGCTGCCCTCGTATTAGCCGAACTAGTGTCCACCATAGTTAAGGGATTATCAGCTCCATGCCAAATACATTGCTGGTCGGATTCGTCCATAGCCCTTGCCTGGATTCGAGAATCACCATTGAATTTTAATATATTTGTTTCTAATCGAGTTCAGCGGATTCAGGAGCTCACCGCTGGAATGACTTGGCATCACGTGCCCACAAAGTTGAATCCTGCCGACATCATATCACGTGGAGCCACGCCCGCTGAACTAATGGATAGCAGCCTTTGGATCTCTGGACCACCATTCTTGCGTCTTGAGAGCTCAGAGTGGCCTGCAGGCTTGCAATTGCCGACCGATGTACCAGAACGTCGTCATGCAGCATTGGTTGTTTCAAACGAAAGGGATGTATCGTACGATTGCAAATTTCAAAACTCATTCGGATCCATGCAGCGCGTCTTTGCTTACATATATCGATTCTACATTCTCAAGGACAAAGGCATAGCGCGGTCGAAGGGTCAACTTACCGTAATCGACATCAAAAATGGTACGCATTTGCTCATAAGGGCAATACAGCAGCAACAATTTTCGGAAGAGATAAGGGCCCTCGCCAGCAAACAGGCCCTACCCCCAAAAAGCACGATGGCCTCACTGAATCCATTTCTGGATAGCTTTGGATTGCTGCGTGTTGGAGGCCGCCTCCAAAATGCCGAATTGGACTACGACGCGAAGCACCCGATCCTGCTTCCTAAGGGACATCCTGTCACTGTCTCTATTATTATCTTCTTTCACGAAAGGTTTCTCCACGCAGGAGCTCAAGGATTGCTCGGACTGCTTCGGCAAAAATTCTGGCCTATTGGCGGACGCAAATATGTTGCGGGAATCATTCGCAAATGTGTTAGATGCTTTCGTTTGAAGCCAGTGCTGAGGGAACATATCATGGGAAACTTGCCTGCGGATCGCGTAAGGACTAATCCAGCATTCCACACAACGGGCGTTGATTTTTGCGGACCCTTTTATCACAAGTCGGAAGTCAGAAGCAGGCCTCCTATCAAATGTTACATCGCTGTCTTCGTATGCTTTAGCACCAAAGCAACTCATTTGGAAGTCGTTCGGGATCTATCTACAGAATCCTTTCTGGCAGCATTAAGGCGTTTTATAAGTCTACGTCCCAAACCTCGAATCATCTGGTCAGACAACGCTACAAATTTTGTAGGAGCAAAAAATGAGCTTTTGGAGCTTCGGCAAATGTTCCTCAGCGATCCTCATACGTCGGCTGTGTCACATCTCTGCGTTTCTAGTGGAATCGACTGGAAATTCATCCCCCTCGCTCACCTCATTTTGGGGGTTTGTGGGAGGCGGCTGTTAAAGCAGCTAAATATCATTTTCATCGCATCGTCGGGACCTACATTTTTACTCTTGATGAAATTCAGACCTTGGCTTGTGAAATCTCTGCTTTGTTAAATTCCCGTCCGCTTTATGCAATTACAGAAAGTCCCGATGATCTAGATGTGCTCACGCCAAACCACTTTCTCAATGGAGCCCCGAAAGCTGCATTCGACGAGCCAGATGTGGCGCATCTCCGGGTCAACCTACTTAGTCGATGGCAGCGGCTGTGTCAAATGAAGCAGGCGTTTTGGAGAAAATGGAGCACGGCGTATCTTTCGATTCTTCAGGAGCGGAGCAAGTGGCGGTCATCGGCTCCAAACATCAAGCTAGGAGCGCTCGTCATGATCAAGGAGGAAACGCTGCCACCATTAAGGTGGCCGCTTGGCCGCATTGAGAGCGTCATCCCAGGAAAAGATGGAACCATCAGAGTAGCCGTCATCCGCACTCAAAAAGGCCTTTTCAAGAGGGCCGTTGGAAAAATAGCGGTTCTGCCCCTTGAGGAGGGATCTGTTGAAAGCCTTTGCCTTCCAACGGGGGGTGAATGTTCGGAGCAGAACCCAGCCGATTAGCTGCTTGCCAAATAGCACCTAATTCTTGGCCCTCAGCCGCTTATTTTGTTTGTTACTTATGTCTATGTCACTCATTTGTTTGTTAAAGCTCTGCGCTTGCTTGCCCTGCTAAACGCTCTCTGCCAGCTCGCTCTTCGCTATCTCCGCTTTGCGTCTGCCTACCGACGTCGGCCGAGCGAAGCTGCGCTTAGCGATCGGAGCGGCAATGTAAAGGGCAGGCAAGCCACACTTGCAATTTGGATGTCACGCATTAAAGAACATATCGTAATTTTATTTCTGCGCCGAGTTTTGTTTAATTCGAAATAATTAGTCGGCCGATTGGGGATAAAAAACATTATCTCCACAATCACAATCAAACTCAGAGTTCATCTGGAACAGGTCAGGAACCAACCTCAGCCACCGCACTTGACACCCCGTCACTATACCGAGGGTAATCGCCTAGGGACAGGCTAATAACAAACGTTGGGGGAGTGACATATCCATAATTCCCCACATCCCATACACATTATGTTTATGTACAATTCATCCACCCCATCCACACAAGTAACAGGACCCCACTCAAGAATCAATAACTGTTTCTTCCCATACTCCAAGCTAGGGCCCCCCATAATATAAACAATGGACCACATTGTTTCATCAACATTAGAATCACGCCACTCTCGAGAAATCGATTCTTTAGAATCACGCCACTCATGAGGACCAATCAAAGCTAGACATAAAACCAAGGAGTATCACATTCCTAGCTCCGTCATGTAATGCAACACCGATCGCCAGCAGTGGATGCCTTTCATCAAAGCAAAACTAAAATTAAGTGAACTGAAGTAAGCGGAGATGGTGATCCACCAAGAACAGTGAAACACTAAATACAAAATCAAAAAACTTACAAGTGAACCAAAATAAAGTTAAAAACTACTGAAAACAAAACAAAACCCAATCAACACCAACAACATGGCGTTACCACCACTATCATTGAGCGAAATCCACTTGAACCAGGCACTGCTGTCGATCAGACAAATACCTGCCTATGACGGTTCATCTGGACAGCTAAGCTCATTTATCAAACGAATCGAATATGTATGCGGATTATATCCAACTGAAGATCTTCGCCAACAAAGGATCCTATTTGGAGCGACCGAGATCCAACTGTCAGGAGAGGCACAACGCATATCGCAAATGATACAACCCAACACGTGGCTCGAACTGAAGACGGCGCTGATCAACGAGTTCAAAAATCACACACCATATGAAGAACTCTTACGACAACTATACACCACCAGATTCAACGGCAGATTCCGTAAGTTTATAGAAGAATTAGAGATAAAAGCATTATTAATAAACAATAAGCTAAACTTAGAAAACATACCAGAAAATAATGTCATTTATAAAAACGCTTTGAACAACACAATTAAAGATGTCATTACTCGAAAACTTCCTGACAGAATGTTCATGACCTTAGCAAGAAAAGATATTACCACATTGTCTAATCTTAAGAAGGCAGCACAAGAAGAAGGATTGTACGAAGCTAGTACAACAGATTCAGGTACAAATAAAGATCAATCGAAATCGTCTCAATCAAATCGAAAGAATGTTGGAAACTATTATCCAAATTGTAATACTACTAACTATCACAATCAAACTCAGAGTTCATCTGGAACAGGTCAGACTAATCGAACAAATCAAAATCAAAATTCCCAAAATCTTGGATTATACAATGAGTTCAAAAATTCCTTGAATCAAGGTAGGGCTCAGAATCTATTCAATCAGCAAATATCTCAAAACCAAGCTAGTGGGAGTGGACCCAACCAACCTACTAAAAGAGGGAGGGAGAGCCAGAGTGGCCAAACGAAGATGGACGTAAATTTTCATCAAGCCGCCTCGGAAGAAGCCGAGGAGGACCCTATATAAACATTACCATTAATAAAAGAATATTAAGGTGTATCGCTGACTCGGGATCATCGATCAACATCATGAAAGAAAATTATACAGATTCCGAGATAAAAGACGATAACCTTACGGTCCATACCATCAATGGACCTGTCCGTTTAACTAAGAGTATAATGAGGAATGCGAACAAAACATGTCCGTCCGAACAAAAGTTTTACATACATAACTTTTCCGAAAATTATGATATTTTATTAGGAAGAGAATACTTGATGGCAAGTAAAGCCGTCATCGATTACAGAAATGACACTGTAACACTAGGAGCTAGGTCGTACCCAATCATTCAGAGTGGAGAAGCTATTGAAGCCGGCAAGACCGCACAGAAGTGCACTGATCCCTCTACAAAAGAAGAGAAGATCGCACCTAAGAGCCTTGACCCATCTCCAGAGGGAGATCAATACTTCGCTTCCGCTCTAGACAGTGAATTAAGGGAATGTAGTCAATTAAGATTGGAACACTTAAACGACGAAGAGAGGGAAGAGTTAGAGAAGGTCTTATATGAGTTTAAGGATGTGCAGTACAGAGAAGGTGACAATTTGACTTTCACAAGTACAATCAAGCACGAGATCAAAACTCAACATGAAGACCCGGTCTACAGACGACCATACAAATATGCCCAGATACATGATCAGGAGGTAAACCAGCAAATCAAAGATATGATCAGGCAGGGAATAATTCGAAAGTCGAATTCTCCTTACTGCTCGCCCATATCTATGATTCCGAAGAAGATAGATGCTTCAGGAAAGCAAAAATATCGAATGGTAGTAGACTATAGAAGTCTAAATGAAATAACAGTTAAGGACAAATTCCCAACTCCACGAATGGATGAAATCCTAGACAAACTAGGTAAATGTCAGTATTTTACGACAATCGATTTAGCAAAAGATTTCCATCAAATACCCATGGAACCTAGCTCAATCCCCAAAACTGCGTTCTCCACTAAGCATGGACATTACGAGTTCACTCGTATGCCCTTTGGGCTAACCACTGCCCCAGATGTATGAACAATCTGCTAGAAGAGTCAATCTTCAAAGATTGCTTTGTATACTTAGATGACATCATTATATTTTCCACTTCATTGGAAGAACACTTGTTGTCACTAAGGAGAATATTTGGAAAGTTGAGAGACGCCAACTTGAAGCTACAAATGGATAAATGTGAATTCATGAAAAAGGAAACTGAATTCCTAGGTCATGTAGTCACTACTGAAGGAATAGTACCAAATCCAGGCAAAATCTCTGCCATTGTCAAATTTCCAATACCAGAAACGACTAAACAAATAAGGTCATTCTTAGGTCTGTGCGGGTTCTACAGGAAATTCATTCCTAATTTTGCAAACATAGCAAAACCCATGACACTCAAACTAAAGAAAGGAGCTGTCATAGACCCCAAGGAAGAAAAGTACGTCGAGGCATTTGAGAGACTAAAAGTACTCATCACCTCAGACCCTATCCTTGCGTTCCCAGACTTTGACAAAATGTTCACGGTAACAACCGACGCTAGTAACATAGCATTGGGAGCGGTTTTGTCACAAGAACACAAGCCGATCTGCTACGCTAGCAGAACCCTAAATGAACATGAAATAAACTATTCAGCCATCGAAAAGGAATTATTAGCGATCGTATGGGCAACCAAGTATTTCCGTTCATACCTGTTCGGTAGAACATTCGAGATACAAAGCGATCACAAACCCTTGATTTGGTTGAACAACCTCAAGGAGCCAAATATGAAATTACAAATGTGGAAAATAAAACTGAATGAGTTTGATTCTAAAATAAAATATCTACCAGGCAAAGAAAATCATGTAGCTGATGCCTTATCAAGGGTAAAGATTAATGAAAATCTCCTTGGAGTAGCTTCCAATAGCGTTGGTGCAACTGTACATAGCGCACAGGAAGACAATCTAAATCACATTGCTATCACGGAAAGACCAATTAACTATTACAATCGGCAAATTGAGCTAATAAAAGGCAATGAAGATAAGGTAGAAACATTTCGTTATTTTCACAAGCTAATCATCAAGATCACGTATAAGGAAATGACTAACACCTTAGCGAAGGATATAATAAAGGAATATCTATGCACCAAAAAGAGCGCATTATATTTCCATAACGAAATAGATTTTCCTCCATTCCAAAAAGCCTATTTAGAAATCATTAATTCTAACAATATAACCAAAGCTATTAAATCAAGCACGAAACTCCTAGATATTCAGAATTACGCTGAATTTAAAGAAACCATATTAAAGAATCATAAAGGCTTACTCCATCCAGGGATAGAGAAAACCGTCAATTCGTTTAGGGGAAAATACTATTACCCGGATTATCAAAAACTAATCCAAAACATCATAAACGAATGTCCTACTTGTAATATTGCCAAAACAGAGCATAGAAATACGAAGTTGGCATTCGAAACTACACCGGAAATACTGAACATCAGAGAGAAATACGTCATAGATTTCTATATGGTTGGTAACCAACAGTTCCTATCATGTATTGACGTATACTCGAAGTTTGCCACTCTTGTAGAAGTAAAAAGTCGTGACTGGTTAGAAGCAAAAAGAGCCATCATGAAAGTTTTTAACGAGATGGGCAAACCAGTTGAAATCAAAGCCGATAAAGATTCAGCTTTTATGTGCACAGCATTGCAAGCATGGCTGAATGCAAAAACGTCAAAATAGAGATCACTTCCAGCCAAAATGGAATATCTGACGTAGAAAGATTTCATAAAACAGTAAATGAAAAATTAAAAATAATATCTAGCGAGGATAACCCAGAAGATAGATTCACGAAGTTTGAATTAATTCTTTATACTTATAATCATAAAACCAAACATAATACCACAAATAGGACACCAGCTGATATATTCATTTATGCAGGCTTACCTGATTATGACACCCAACTAAATAAAGTGAATAAAATCACTCAATTAAATAAAAACCGCATAGAGTATGAAGTAGATACCCGCTATAAACTATCACCTCTAGTTAAGTCTAAGGTAACAAATCCTTTCAAAAGGACGGGCGAAATTAGACAGGTAGACGAAAAACATTATGAAGAAAAGAATAGGGGTAGGAAAATAACTCCTTATAAATAAAATTCAAGAAAAAGAAGAAATCTAATAGAAGAAAATATAATAATTCCAGAGAAACCGAGGAAGTTAATGGAATCGGCGAACTTCAACACAATTAAAATCCTCATCTTCCTCATAATTACCATCGTAATGGCACAGGGCCAAAACATAGAAATAAATCCTATAAAATCCCAAAACGGATATATTATATTCAAAACTGGATCGATTAACATACCTATCAATTACGAATACCATTATCTAACTGTTAATGTAACTAAAACCGAAGAACTATACCAAAATTTATTAATGCAAGCCACTAAATTCCAGGACATAATACAAATAAAATATCTAGTAGACAAATTGCAAAGAGAAATGAACGGGCTAAAAATAACCAAAAGAAATAAAAGAGGCCTAATCAATACAGTAGGAACAGCCTACAAATATCTCTTTGGAACACTAGATCAGGAAGATAAAGTCGATTTGGAACAAAAAATAGAAAATTTAGCCAGCCATAGCATTCAAATGAATGAACTAAATTTGGTAATAGATTCAGTTAATAGCGGAATAAACGTCATAAACAAACTAAATGAAGAAAAAGACAGGAATCAACAAATAGAAATTTTGATATTCAATCTACAACATTTCACAGAATATATCGAAGATATAGAACTAGGTATGCAATTAACTAGGCTCGGTATATTTAATCCAAAATTATTAAAACAAGACTACCTGCAACAAATAAATTCTGAGAAAATACTAAATATAAAAACCTCCACATGGCTAAAATCCGATACCAACGAAATTCTAATAATTTCCAACATTCCCAAAGAGATTACAAAAGTACCAATCTATAAAATCGTTCCGTATCCAGACGAATTAAATAACATGTTAACAGATATGACATACGACAAGTACTACATAAAAAATGAAGAAGTATTTGTTAAAGAAACTAGATTGAAAACCAATGACAATTGTATAAAAGGAATTTTAATGCAAATTCCCACTAAATGTCCATATTCGAAAACTTTTCAAAACTTTCAAATAAACTTTATTGAACCCAATATAATAATCACATGGAATCTTCCAAAAACAACGCTAAACCAGAATTGTGTAAACCAAGAAATCATAGCGGAAGGAAATACCATTATAAAAATCTACAACTGTTCAATCCAATTAAATGAATTTACAATATCAAACACAATGTTAGATTTTGCCAAGAATGTTTATGTCAACAACAACATAACTAAAATAAAACCACTGTCGTATGTCCAAACTAATGAAATAATTATGCAATACACCAAATATAGTAACCTATTACAAATAAGTCTACTAATTTCATTTGTCATAATTATATTAGTACTACTAAGTTAGGTTAGGTTAACCCGGACGGCCCTCAGCGGGGCCACGCATAGGCCAATATGGCCCTTAGTTATCCGGAGGGGGGTGTGTATGACCCGTCGCGGGAGTGTTAATGTGGTTTTAAAAAGTCCCCGAGAATCGAGGTGTTTTTAGCATAGGCCAGCAGTACCTGTGGCTCCCTTTTGGAGGCATCTTCCAGTGATGCCAACACTGGGGCGCCCAGGTATCTCCTCCTTGCCCTTGAGAGAGCCGGACAGTTGCAGATGAGATGTTCCAGGGTTTCGATAGCCTCAGGTTCCTCACATTTCCTACAACTGTCTCTGTTGGTGATGCCTAGCTTCAGACAGTGACCTGTTTGTATCCCCACTAGCAATCTACAGTCCTTTCGTGGTAGGTGCAGTAGGTAGTGGCTAAGTTTCTCGTTGCGCTCCTTGCACATTATCTTCGAGGTTCTGCAGGTGGTGGTACTCCTCCACCTGCTATCAGTCTGTGCTCTAGCCTGCTTCTCTAGATCGCCTTGCAGCGATCTGAGGGAGACAGGCACGTTCTCGGTTCTCCTATTCTCCAGCCCGACGCCTTCCTTAGCTAGTACGTCCGCCGCTTCGTTTCCTTCGATGCCCTGGTGGCTGGGAACCCAATAGATCCGCACTGTCTTTGTCGTGCTTAGGATGTCTAATGCCTCCCTGCTCGCCAAGACACTTCTGGAACTGACCGCGGACGACTGCATGGATCTTATCGCCGCTTGGCTGTCGACGAATAGGTTGACCGCATCGTGTGCTCGTTCTGTTAGGAGAGCGACCTCCGCTGCCTTCCCGATGGCAAAAACTTCTGCCTGGAATATGCTGCATTGGTCCGGTAGCTTATACGACAGCCTTATCTCAGGGTCTGTACAGTATAGGCCCGCTCCTACTCCTCCTTCCATCTTGGAGCCGTCTGTGTATATGTTGAGGTCTTCAGGTCCCAAAGATGTGGTTGTTTTGACGTCAAGGCAAGTTTGGGGGTCATGTAATCAGTTGATCTGGTCATGTCCCTGCCAATTGAACTGTGCCCGTATCCTTGTATGGATAGGTTTCCTGATGCTATAAGGCGTTGTGCTGCCTTTCCCGCAATCAGGCGAGCGTGAATATCCAGGGGGTCGATTCCGAGTATAGTTTCGAGTGCTTTTGTTGGGGTTGACCTCAGCGCCCCTGTAATAAAGAGCAGAGCCTGTCGCTGATTCTTTTCCATAAGCTTATGGTATGTCTTCTTTTCAATAGCCTGCCACCACACTAAGGCTCCATACAGCAGAGTTGGTCGCACCACCGAGATGTAGATCCAGTGCATTAGAGCAGGTGACAGGCCCCATGTGCTGCTGATCATCTTCTTGGATGCATAAAGCGCAATGGTAGCCTTCTTCACCCCTTCCACTACATTGGGCCTCCATGCCAGCTTGCTGTCCAGTACTGTGCCTAGGTATTTCACCAGTGATTTTGGAGTCAGCCTAGTTTGGTCAATTTTCGGGGGGGTCCATATCGGTACCTTGTACCTCTTGGTAAAGAGGATGAGGTCCGTCTTGTCCGCGTTGATACTGAGTCCTACCTCTTCCGCCCACTCACGTATCTCCCTGAGTGTACGTTCCATTATGGAGCTGAGGGTCGACGGACATACACCCGTAATAAGTATGCTTATGTCATCTGCATAGGCTGTTATTTTTGGGGCCTTCCTTTCAAATCTCTTAATGAGGTCGTCGACCACCAAATTCCACAGTAGTGGCGATAGGACTCCACCTTGAGGTGTGCCTTTGTGTGCCCCCTTTACCATGGAAGCGGTGCCCCACTCCGATTGCACCCGTCTACAACTTAGGAGGTTTTTGATCCAGACGTTGATTGCAGGGTGTATGTTATTCGCTTCTAGGCGACTTGTTATTGCGGTTGTTGCCACGTTGTTGAATGCTCCTGAGATGTCCACAAATGCTCCCAAAGCATACTTTTTGTTGTGAAGGGCGCTCTCGATGGTGGCTACTAGCGAGTGTAGTGCCGTCTCCACTGATTTCCCTTTAGTGTAGGCGTGTTGGTTTATTGACATCAGTCCCCCTACCTCATTCCTGATGTGTAAATCCAACAGCTTTTCTAGTGTTTTTAGTAGAAAGGAGGTAAGGCTTATCGGTCTGTAATCCTTGGGACTCACGTGGCTGCACTTTCCTGCCTTAGGGAGGAAGACAACCCTCGAGGTTCTCCATTGGATGGGGATATAGCCTGTACTTAGGCATGCTGAGTATATTGAGAAGAGCCATGGGGTAATAACCTCTTTGGTCAACTGCATCATGGCTGGGAATATCCCGTCCAGTCCTGGTGCTTTTATGGCCGCGAAGGAGTCTATGGCCCAGTGGATTCTCTTAGTGGTTAACAGACCTATTGGGGGGTGCTGTTCCTCAGTTGCTAGGTCCTGATGCTCCTTGGCGTCAGTGACCTCGGTGCATCCAGGGAAGTGCGCCTCCATTAGTGCTGTTAGGGCTTCTTTACTGCCCTCTGTCCACTGTCCGTTGTCTAGTTTTAGTTGGCTGCTTTGAGAGCAGCTTCCGGAGCCTAGCGGTTTCGGGCACTTTCTCAATGTTGGAGCAGAAGTTTCTCCACGAGTTCCTTTGTGCCTTACGTATTTCCTTCTTGTAGCTCCTAAGTAGGATTTTATATTCCTCATTGACAATCTCTTCGTTCGCTTGTTTGGCGATCTTGAAGAATTCCTTGAGGTTGTTCCTTTGGAGGGAGAGCTCTCGGTTCCACCAGAGTGGCTTGGACCTCCTCTTCGTTCTCGAGGGCTTGCACGATGCATGGTAGGCGTTCAGTAACTCGTTGGATAGGGTCTTTAGGGACTTCTCTTTATCCTCCGCGGATTTCACAGAGCCCGGATTCGCGAGCTTCGAAGTAACAGTCTTTTTAAACTTTACCCAGTTTGTGTTTCGGGGGTTTCTATAGACTGTTATCTTCGAAGAGTGTTTGAATTCGCACTTAAACTGAATGTACTTATGGTCTGAGAAGGATGGTCTTTCGAGGACTCTCCAGTCAGATACCAAGGTACTCTTTCCCGTGACAAGAGTTAGGTCTAGCACGTTTGACGAGGTGGGACCCACGAAAGTGTGTTCCTCCCCCACGTTTGCTACATCTAAGTTTAATTTGTGGACGTTGACATGCAATGACTGCATCTTTCAAGAGGCGATGCAGCTACTGCACCGTCAAGTGGCCCGTGTGACACCAGCAGAAGGCTGTTACGCGCGGATCCCAGGCAAAACGCAGCCCTCCTCCCGCCCAACCGACCGAGGGGCGCTGCCGCATGACGCGCGGTGCGTAGCCGAACCAAACGCGAACATGCAAGAAAGATAGCTATTAGACTAACATTCGAAGAAAATTAGTACTAAACTTACTAAGAAACTAAGCATGCAATCAAAGTACAAATACCACTACAGTTACTAATTAATAGAAAGGTGTGTAAGGATTAATAATTTAATAAGAGGAAGAGAATTAGTGGTGGATATAATATGGTAGAGGGAATTATAATCCGAGCATAAGACCCTAAACGGTTCATGCAAGGAATAATTCGATCTACAAAGTGGAAGGAACAACGGTATAAAATTTCTAGTCAGTCTAATAGGAATCGTGAAGTTTATGCGGCTCAACAGATCAGGGCTGTCTATGTCACCCCTGATCAAGTTGTGCATAAATATCACACCAAGCATTTTTCTACGGTTAACTAAGGATGGGAGGTTTACTAATAGTAGTCTACTAGAGTAAGATGGGAGTCTTACACCCGCATCCCAGTTAAGGCCCCGCAGAGCAAAGAGTAAAAAGTTTTTCTGTACTGATTCTATACGGTCCTGGTGTACTTTGTACTGAGGGCACCATACACAGGAGCCGTATTCTAAGATCGGACGAACAAGCGAGGTATAGAGAGTCTTTGTTATATAGGGGTCGTCAAATTCCTTTGACCACCTCTTTATAAACCCAAGCACGCTCATGGCCTTATTTACCATGGTAGAAATGTGTTCGGAAAACTTTAACTTGGGGTCTAACATAACACCCAGATCATCCACCAGGGTAATTCTCTCAAGAGAACCACCAAATAGGGTGTAAGGAGCCAACAAAGGGCTAGAACGATGAAATGTCATAACTTTGCATTTCGAGGCATTAAGGTGTAACAAGTTTGCACAACACCATGACTGAAAGTTATTGAGATCGGATTGCAAGCGAGAATGAAATGAAATGTCCTTGTACTGGACACAGAGTTTAACATCATCCGCATACATAAGTACTCGAGAGTATGTTAATACTGAAGGTAAGTCATTAATAAAGAGTGTGAAGAGTAAGGGGCCTAGATGGCTGCCTTGTGGTACTCCCGAAGAAACCTTTACTGGGAAAGAGCGGGAGTTTTTGAAGAGGACTCTTTGAGACCTAGAACAAAGATAGCTAGAAATCCATCTCAGGAGGTTGGGCGGAAACCCTAAAAGGTCAAGTTTATGCGCTAAAAGGGAATGGTTTACAGAGTCGAATGCTTTACTAAAGTCGGTGTAAATAACATCCGTCTGTAAGTTACCTTGAAAGCCTTTAATAATGAAAGAGGTAAACTCTAACAAGTTCGTGGTGGTTGATCGCCGCCTTATAAATCCATGCTGAGTTGGAGATATAAGTGACTTGCAGAGATGTTGCAAGTGCGGAGTTAAAACCCTCTCAAACATTTTAGGAATAGCGGATAACTTTGCTATACCTCTATAATTTTTTGCATCAGACTTGCTACCTTTTTTATGGAGAGGAATTATAAACGATTCCTTCCAGATCGGGGGGAAGCAAGAAGAATCAATGGATAGGGTGAATAGTTTAAGCAAAGGTCCACACAGAGCCTCGGCGCAGTACCTGAGTACACAACCTGGAACCCCGTCTGGACCCGGTGAAAACACCGGCTTAACTAGTCGAAGATCATGAAGTAGGGAACATTCATTTAACAAGGGACTGAAAATGCCGTTCGACCTCGGTAAACCGTATGGGTACGGATGACCAGAGTAGCTTTCCTCAGAATAGGTGGTTTGGAAGAATTGGGCAAAAAGATCGGCAATTGCCTGATCATTATTTGCCGACGTATTACAAAATGATAGCGAGGATGGGTGTGCGGACGTTCTACGCTTACTGTTTACGAAGCTGTAAAACTGTTTAGGGTCCTGAGAAAAACGTATCCTGCATCGAGATAGGTAGTTCTTATAGCATTGAGCATTAAGAACTGAAAAGTTTGACCGAGCTAATACATAGCGAGAGTGAGAAGTAGGAGAACCCACTTCTTGAAATTTTTTATAAAGTCTTGATTTTAAGTTTTTTAGACTGGATAACTCTTTGGTAAACCAAGGGGGTTTTCCGGATCTAGTCGGACAAGAAAGCGGGACACAAGAATCGAAAAATGTGCCAAGAGCATTGTAAAAAATGTTCGTGCCTTTTATGATATCAGTGCACAAGTACAAAGCGGACCAATCAAAATCCCTAATGAGGTTATTAAGCTTCGCAAACTCGGCTTTACGAAAGCAGCGGACACGTTCGGGCAGCCTACTCGACCGATCCAATACAGTTGGTCCTATATCTAGCGACACCTCGAAAGTAGGGTGGTAGGCGTCTTCAGGTATAGTGAGCGGAAGGGCTCGGGTTAACAACACTATGGTCGGATCCGATACAAAGCACAGATCAAGCAATCGACCCAAGGAATTATTCACATGGTTGACTTGAGACAGGGATAGGTCAAGCAAGCCGTCAACAAAGTCATGTCGTGACATGGGCACTAGGATACTAGACTCGTTTACCGAAGACCAAACAGTTCCTGGCAAGTTGAAGTCACCAAGAACTATCATACGATCTTTATCAGATAGCGAGGAAGAAACAGCGGTTAAAGCGGACAAGTGCTGCTCATAAATTGAAATATCCGAAGAAGGTGGGATATACGAGCAAGTAATGAATATAGCGAAAGCGGGAAGAATCAGTTTTACACACAGGAATTCCAGTTCCTGTTGAACTTGGACTGTGAAGTGTTCCGACGTGAAGTAAGAGTCCACTGCAATTAGAACCCCCCCTGCCCGTCGAGACGAACGGTCCTTTCTAAAAGTTGTGTACCGACCTGCCAAAACCTCGGAACTAAGAATGTCCGGCTTTAACCAGGTTTCAGTAAACACAATAACGTGGGAAGCAAATGCAACACTATCCCGGAAAAGAATGCTGAGCTTACTACGCAAGCCTCTTACATTCTGATAGGTTACTAAAAGAGAAGTTAGTTTTTTGGAAAGGTGGAAGCAAGACGGGAAGTTGAGGAAGAGGAAGTTGAGGTTGAGGTTGAGGGTGGCACACTGGAAAGGTTTGGAAGGGATATGGGGGGCCTATTCTTCTTCTTAGCCTTAAACTCCTTCACCACCAAATGCTCCGGCCAAAATTTGGCGGAGCAAATGGTGTCAAATTGAGTTGGGGAGATGCTTATCTTAAACGAGGCTATCTCCCTGGCATAAGAGAAGTTAAATTTCTCCACCTTTAAACCCACGGCTTTTATTTTGCTTTGAATAAAAGCAATTACATCATTAGATGTGAGGTCAGGGGCCAGCCGTGAAACAAAAACTTGTCGTTTTGGTGGGACTCCCACCAGTGGTTTAGTCACCACAGGCCTAGTACCTGTGGTGGCAATATCCGGAGGTCCGGAACGTCTATTTACTGGTGGGATCGGTATAGACGGGACAACTAGCGAACTTGCGGACACCACGGACACGGACGCTGCAGACGTACTTGGCTGCACATTCTCCGAGGCGATGAATTCGGCTACCGAATCTGCGTCGCCAGCAGCTGTCGTTGCCCTTGGAGTGGCTAACGAGATCAACTGCTGCACACTTGGAGTGGTCGGAGTCAGTTTTTCGGCGGCGCACGGCTGAGTGACGGTTGGCAATTGCAGATCCCGCGGAGTGCAGCAGTTTTAAACCGCTAAACTGAGCCTCCATGGCTAGGAGCCGATCGTATTGGTTTTTAAAACCAACGGTCAGCTCCTTAAAGCCACTCCGCGTCTGCCTCATGAAAGCCACCATGTCTTTCTCCACCGCACGGCATGCCTCGCAACTGTAATGCAAGCCATTACGTTTGGCTATAGCATCACTCACGAGGCCAGAAAATCCAGCGCATTTTGCGTGCACTACGCTGTCGCAGAGCCAGCAGGGGACATTCGGCTGATCGTGGGTGATCTGCTTCTTACAGCTTTTTTTGGCACAGACCACAGCGTATTCCATTTTATTTTATTATTTATTTATATATATACTATTATTTTCAAAACAAATTGGTATCAGACCAGTGTGCCAGACAACGCTCAAAGCGGAATTGGTAAAAAAAAAGAGAGCAGAGTGGAGAGCGGTTATAGCGAGAGCTACTAAGCAGAGAGCGCTATTGCTCAGAAAGTTTAAAGAGCGAGAGAGAAAGAACAGTTATTGAAGTTGAGGTGATAGCGAGAGAGTGATAAAACAACAAAAGCTACCAGACGAGAGCGGACTGCAATGCAATGTAATGCGTACTCACTCACTGCAACAACACAAACACAAGCACAAGCACAAGCCGACGCCGAAAAATAAAAAGTTAAATAATGTTTTAACACAAATCAAAAGGCATGCACTCGCGTAATAGAATAGGTTTCCAGATTGTTGTCTGGTTAGGAAGTAAATTTAGAATTTAGTTAGGAAAACACCGGCTGTTTATTCAAAACAAAAGGAAAAAATGCGGAGCGCAAAACAAAAACACGTCTGATCACTACGAAAGATACGAAAGATTAAGTTAGTGGATAAGATAAAGTCTAGGAGTGACTCACCTCTGTCGTTGGTGTCAGGGCTTCCCCACACATTGTGATGGGCGTTGGCGTCTGCACCGATGAGGAGTTGGAGATTTTTGGAGCCGGCTTCTAACTCCTAAGTTCTTCCGGCGGGGCGGGCCTGTCGTGTGCCATGTAGCAGGAAGCTGCCATTAGGCGCTTTTCCTCGCTCTCCAGCATCACCACCGTCAGGTCATCCGTGCTGTAATGAGACATAAGATGAGCATGGATTCCCTTCCGTACGAGTACGGCGGTTCTGTTCCTGCTTACCGATGTTGAGTAGAGAAGGCTGTAATTTGAGGACTTTATTCCGGCCACAGAGTTGCCTGACGCAATCCACGGCTCCTGGACTAAAGCTATGTCGGCGGGCCCTTGCTCCATGGCAATGAGGAGCTCCGCCGACGCTAACTTGCTTTTATGGAGATTGAGTTGCAGCACCCTTAGTGTCATGGGTGGCTAACTCAACCTCGCACGACGGGTTGACTATGATTGTCAGGTCACCGTCACCGTCTTCCTCCTCCTCCGAGTCGTCCAGCGCAAGACCCTGGGCGGCCTCCACTATGGTCTCCAGACCTAGGTCCTTCTCGACCTCGCCTGCCTGGAGGGTGTGCGCATCTTTATCCTCGGGGTGGCGCTTTTTCAGCCGTAGGTATACGCTACCTACGCCCCACGCCATCTTCCCGAACTTGGGATACAGGATGTCCTCCGCCACCTTGCTGATCTGGAGGATCACGTGCTGGCCCCCTCGTTGGGTAGTGGGCTACCGGCATGCAGAACCTTCCAATCAGCAGTTGGCACGTCCGGATTTTGCCTCTGCAGCAGCTTCAGTGCTCGCTCCCCTTGGACAGCAATGGGGAAGAGCACCTTCGCCTTTGGTATGGACGGGATCAGCTCCCTGTCTACCACCTCCAGCTTGGCCCCCTCCCACAGAGCTTCCAGTAGGGGCACCTTCTGCACCAGCCACTGCCGCGTTGGGTCGTCATTGCACTTGAGGATTTTGACCCCGTTCAGCCATCCCGCTCCATCGAACGTGGGCATGGGAGCGCTAGGGTCCTCCTCCATTCGCGAGAACAGTGCCTCGATGAGCTGCGCGTGGACTAACTTTCACTGCGCCGCCGTCATCTTCCCGTTCTCATCGCTGCGATCGATCAAGGCCACAATGAGATGTCTCATGGACACCTCGCTCATGGCCTTCTGCCTCGGCTTCCTCGTCTTCGGCTGGGGGGTGGCCACCTTGGGCCCGCGTTGCGGCTTGCTCGCCGAAGTGTCTTTGGCAGCACTCTCGATCGAGCGTTGCCTCTTGGTGGCCAACATCTCCTCCACCTTGTTGGCGAATCCACCCTTTGTTGCCTTCATCTGCGGCAGCTGCGCGTAGTATTCGCGGCCCTCCTGTACCCGTTGCTCAGCCCAGGCTAGCTTGGACTTCTCCTCTTGGGAGATATCCGCCTTGCCCTGGAGCCGGCTCAGTAACTTGAGGGCCGCCTTATACTGAGCTTTTGCCTTCATCCCCTCCCTGAAACTCTTCGGCCCTTCCCTACGCAGGGAGCTGGTACCTGGTTCCGGCGAGCGGAGAAGGCTTTCCTCTTCGGTCTTGCTAAGGGATAGCACGCTCTCCAGGTCCGAGTCTGCATCGACAACGGCACCCGCGCGGCTCACCCTGCAACGCGTCGTTTTTGTGGCAGTAGTATTACAACTGACATGACCTGCTCCCGCCATGCCCGAGGTGTGACCGCTGGCGACACGCAGAGAGGATTGCTCCTCCCCGTGCCCGCCGCTGGTAGCAGTCACGCTTTCCACCGACGTTTGGGTTGACATCCCAACCCGTGTTTGCTCCTTATCTTCCTCCATATTTGGCCCGAAGGTCCATACTGGTTAATGTTTTTCGGGGGGACCACCCCCTAGCGTTTTATGCCTAGCCGCCAGGCACCTCTAGCCATGGCCTTGGTTGAGTTCCCCCAACTTTAGATCGGGAAGACGATGGACCATAGCCTTAGCTAGACACTGCATTACCCCGGGCAAGGCAAGCGACAGTGCATTATCCTCGCCCGGGATAATGCAGTGTCCATTGCCCAGCCGGCACCCTCGTGGGGGGGTCAGCTAGAGGGTTTTTGCCAGCCATACTACTAAGTTATGTAGCTGTTAAATTTAAGAAAACTTCTAAAAGAGTCACGGTTAAATGTATTAACCCTATAATAGAAGCAGAAGAGGAACCAACCTCAGCCACCGCACTTGACACCCCGTCACTATACCCGAGGGTAATCGCCTAGGGACAGGCTAATAACAAACGTTGGGGGAGTGACACATCCATAATTCCCCACATCCCATACACATTATGTTTATGTACAATTCATCCACCCCATCCACACAAGTAACAGGACCCCACTCAAGAATCAATAACTGTTTCTTCCCATACTCCAAGCTAGGGCCCCCCATAATATAAACAATGGACCACATTGTTTCATCAACATTAGAATCACGCCACTCTCGAGAAATCGATTCTTTAGAATCACGCTACTCATGAGGACCAATCAAAGCTAGACATAAAAACAAGGAGTATCACATTCCTAGCTCCGTCATGTAATGCAACACCGATCGCCAGCAGTGGATGCCTTTCATCCCCAAATATCGATCCAGGCACGTACGCCACCGACACGAAGATGCAGCCGAGGAAAGCAACGCCCGAAGCCAGAGTCGGGAGTTCCAAGAGAAGGGCTCATGGAAACTAGCCAGCAGCAGAGAGATCAGTTCCGTTTGAGACAAGCAGACGTAAAGTTAAGTCGGGGAATTAAACCAATCTTGGGACATAAAGAAATTAAGTACTAAAAGTAAAATCTTTTTTAAAAACTAAATTTCGAGTTGCGGATATTTAACTATATATAGAAGAATTTGTGTTATAGGACGGCGGCCCGTAGCCACGGTACTGCTCGTGAGATCATCAGTTGCATAGGAGTGCATATACGGTGTGGTTTACGAGAGTTGTGGGGCGGATCGAAAAGACAAGTAGTGAATCCACGGGAAAAAAAACCGAACAGCGAGACCTGCAGCTGGACGTCGTCGGTCGAAAGCCTCAACAACCGTGTGGATGCACGGCGAAAACCAAGAGGCGCCTCCGGAACTTTATTTCTGGCGTCATTGATGCCACCCGACGTCGAATCGGATCGGCAACCTGAAGTCAAGCTAAGGAGCTAATGTACCCCATCGTCAACTGATTTAGCTGCGCCAGCGACCCCCAATAATGAACTCGAATTGATTGCATTATTGTTGGATTCTTCCGGAGGCGCAGTCCTACTCAGCCTGGCTGACATGTCTCTCGACCACGTCAATAGAGGATCGTAGTTACTCGTTGATGTAACACACGCCCCTTTTTCCTCTAGATTTCATGTGCCAGGCTAAAACCATTCTCTTTCGTCACACGATGTATACAGTTTTATAGTTAGTTATGTAACACAGCCAACATAATGGTTTTTGGAAACTAATGGGTATGAGAGCAACATTAATTTTTCTTGAGATTACAAAGCAGTACACTCTAGTACGCTCACGTGCATATATACTCGTATTAAATATATTTTCTTTTCCTTAGAAGTATACACCAACGTCATCATTGAGCTCAACGATCACGGATGGAATAAACGGTACTAGCCTACCAAAAGCGCTGTGAGTTTGTAAATAAGAACAAGTACATATATGCACTGAGCTGGGAAGTAACCTGCGTGTTACATATAATTATACCCGATACTCAAAATGAGTATTGGGGTATATTAGATTTGTGTAAAAGTGGATGTGTGTAACGTCCAGAAGGAATCGTTTCCGACCCCATAAAGTATATATATTCTTGATCAGCATCAATAGCCGAGTCGACTGAGCCATGTCTGTCTGTCCGTCTGTCCGTCTGTCCGTCCGTCCGTCTGTCCGTCCGTCCGTCTGTCCGTCCCCTACAGCGCCTAGTGCTCAAAGACTATAAGAGCTAGAGCAACGATGTTTTGGATCCAGACTTCTGTGATGTGTCACTGCTACAAAAATATTTCAAAACTTCGCCCCGCCCACTTCCGCCCCCACAAAGGACGAAAAATCGATAAAACCAAAAACGCAGAATCGTAGAGGATGACTATATGTTTTAGAATGTAAGATCTCAACCAGATCGTATAGTTATTATAGCCAGAATCAAGAAAACAATTTCATTCTTTCTCGCTCTGTCTCTCTCTAACACACAGGTTT